>NC_056729.1:1367855947-1368188447 GCF_019279795.1 Protopterus annectens
AAACACCAATGTCTGTGCATGTGCAAGTGAGGGAGCGAGCGGGTGTAAGCGTGTTTGGCTACCAGTATGCAAGTATTGCACTGTTAAAGAAATGTGGAGTCTAAACAAGTGTAAGAAGCTGTAACCAGAGGTCAGCAGTGCTTAACAATGCGCAAACCCACACACAACCGCTCCCAACTGCTGCAATGTGCCTTACTCACTCCATATCTAATGGCCTTGTTCTGGCTGCAAACAAATAACCGTCCTTTGCAAGTATTGGTAGCAACACCCTGCACACACAGCTAATGTGAATTACCAATACACCATGGTAAATATACAGACAATAGACAGTACCACACACGTGCCATACAGTACAGTCATCCAACAGTATAGGAATGTACCGGCAGATATGTCCGGACCACTGGTGTTTACATGTGTGAGCATGCCCAGTATGACCATTCCGCATGTTGTCGACTGACACTGCCGTCATACCTTCATGTGTTTGAGCATGCCCAGTATAGTCAACTGTATCGCATGTGTTACATGTCCAGGTAGTCGGTACTGTGGTGCCGCCCACTGCGTTGTACACTGACAGGTGGCATGCTGTGTCTGCAGGGTATCCATCGGTCATGTGGCATTGACTGTTGCTACATTTCTGCACAGTGTGGGGAGACATCCGACTGTATCCACATTCCTACACAGCACCGGGGTGGGGCACACCTGACTGTTACATGTGTACATTGGAAGGGGGGCACAGCTAACACTTGTACACTTTTGTTACTACTGTACTGGTATGTCAGGTATTCCATTTCAGTGTGTAGACCTACCTACTGTGCTGGCTAGAGGCATACCAGTGTACTCCAGATCTTAGCTTTAATTACCAACATATTAGTTTCAGACGTCCTAGCCTTCACAACCTACATCCAACTGCCTGGCCTGCTGTAGTCTGTCTGTGTGTGTCTGTGGGGGGGTCATCCATTGGGCATATTCAGAGGCCATAGTACAGTATTTGTCTGTGTTGGTCTACACCTGTCCAACTGGTTGAGACTTGTGTGGGCTGTATGGACACATGATGCTCAGCCCATTACCCGCAGTGGGTTAGGACACCCTGTGTACTATTGGCTACTATGGTGATCCCGGTATGTGCTACAGATGTCACGGTGCCACTATGGACTACTACTGTCCGCTGCCTTAACTTTCGGCCACCAAATTCCCTTGCATGCTCACATCCATACCATAGCTATAGGTAACAACACATTCTGATACAACTGCCAATTGATAGGTTGATTGACTTACCTTGAGGGTGTGCCAGACCTGAGGATGGTGCTGGAGGGCTGCCTATGTTGGATGCACACAGTGTACTTCCTATACATGGCTGAGCACAGGTAGTGTCATGTTTGGCATCCCTTTTACTGTCTGTGCGAGCCAGACAGGGTGACATTCCCTGGGTACCTACTGTGTCAGTGCATATGCTATACGTTGCCTCTTTGCCAAGGCCAGGTCATACTGGGCACGCCTCCTTCTGCCTACTGGGTCCGGCTCAGGTAGTTCCTCCTCCTCCGAGTCACTCTTTGCCTGTACAGGCCTTGGCATTGGTGGGGGGCTGTGTGGCCCTGCCCCATGCTGTTCCTGCTGCAGCTGTTTCCGCAGGATCATATTGTGTAGCATGGCACATACCATAACAATTTGGGTGCATGTAGCTGGTGAATACTTCAAGGCTCCACCGGATGTGTCCAGACACCAGAACTGTGACCTGAGCATCCCAAACACACACTCAATTATATGTCTTGCCTGTGCGTGTGCCTCATTATGGCATAGTTGTTCAGGTGTGTGTGCATTTCTGATGGGTGTCATCAGCCACGGCTCCAGTGGGTACCCAGCATCCCCCACTAGGTGACCGTAGGGGATGTCCATATTGGTAAAGCTGTGATACAGCTGCGTCAGATGCCATATATCAGAATTGTCATAGCTTCCAGGGCAGCCAGCACACGCATTCAGTATAATGCCCTGGGCATCGCATACAACCTGACAGTTGATGGATGGGATGCCCCTGCGGTTAATGTAGGCCCTACCCTGCTCACCGGGTGGTGCTTTCATGCATACATGCATGCAGGCTATAACACCTACTACCCCAGGGTAGTCTGCCATTTGGTGGAAGAGACACATATTTCTGGTCAACACCTCACGTGTGTTGAGGAAATGTACATGCTCACTGGCATGTGGTGACATGGCATCCAGGAACTTGTGGAATACTCTGGATGCAGATGCCTGTGAGATCCCCATGATATTCCCAGTTGTGCTTTGAGTGGTACCTGTGGCTAGTATACCTAGGCCTACACATATCTTGGTATCCACTGGGATGGGTTTCTTCAGCCTGTTCGATGTGTCAGGTATGGCCGACACAGCTCAACAATCTGCTGTAGAAGGTCTCTGTCCACCCCATCACGCTCCACTATCTCCAGCTCATGTAGCCCCTGGTAGGTTACCCTGGGTCTGTACAGTCTTCTCTGACTACTCACTGAGGGTTGTTCAGCAGCATTCACATCCTCACCACCCACAGCCTCCTGCACATGTTGGTCTATGTTGCCTGCTGCAGCTCTTCTCATTTTGTTGGATTGTTTTGTAAAATTTCCCCGCATATATACACCGGTGGTGTAGAGTGTGGAAAAAAACAGAGGGTATGGTGCTTGATCACTTTATCATAGTGTTCTGGGCCAGGCTGGGCCTGTAATCTGCTGATTGTGATAATTATTACCTGTTTGCCCAGCTTGTTCACCTTGACTACTCTCCTACTGCTGTTGTCACTCCCAATTGCACTAAGCAGGTATAGACACACCCCTAGCTTATCTGTGCTAAGGCAGGAGCAATCCCGAGACACAGGGTTCCAATGTACGTCCAGTATGCCTGACACCCCCCCCATGCTTTCATCTATATTCAAGTCCTGCACCCAGCTATCTATACACATACACTCTTGGGATCTGCATCACACCCTGGGGATAAACGGGATTCACTATTTTCCACCTTGTTTGCATAGTATTGTCTTCTAATGCATAGTTACATGACCCATACTGAGCCTCCACAAAAATAACCACTGATTACTGTCGTGCAGATCCGCACACAACTGGTTAAAAGCACCTTACTATCACCGTATTCTTTGTCCCTTGTTCTTCCCAGCAACAAAACAACTGATCTCTGCACGGCTTGAACCCAGGACCCTACACACCACAGATGATGTGCTTTACCACTAAGCCATGGCAGATATACATACATCTGAGGTTATTACGTACAGACATCCAGCACAGGCATTCAACAGTATAGGACATGTATTCCATCATGTAGATTTATATGTGCTAATGTCCAAGTGTGTTTCTGTGCGTCACATGGGTTCAGACTGTATTAAGGGTAAGATTAGGGCTGCTGACATTACTCACCAGACCTATTGCTGAATGTATGTGTATGTCTTGCCAACCCAGTCTCTTGGCCAATTGTGACATTTATGGACACTATATAGGAAAACAACAAAACACGCTCCTCAACACATCCTGAAGCTAGCCACTCACAGATACCAACATATAGGATATGACTGCCAAACGCACACACCTGTCATGCCTTGGAATAGAACACCTACCTATCTATTCTATCACACTACAGTATTACACAGTTACAGAACACGCTACCGAGATTACTGGGACACAACACTCCTAGAGGTGTACTTCTAGGTGGGTGACATCATCAGCAATGGAAAAGTTGGCGATAGGGATTGTATGGAGGGTGAGCAGTCTAAAAGCATTATTCTGTCCCCAGGCAGATGAAGACACATACACACACAGTTGGCATGGCTGGGATTAGAACACAGACCTAACTACCTTATCACACTTACAGCATTATGCAGTTACAGAACACGCTACCGAGATTACTAGGACACAGCACTCCCAGAGGCATACTTCTAGGTGGGTGACATCATCAGCAATGGAAAAGACAGCGATAGGGATTGTACGGAGTGTGAGCAGTCTAAAAGCATATTTCTGTCACCAGGCAGACAGACACACACACACACACACACACACACACACACACACACAGTTGGCATGGCTGGAATTAGAACACAGACCTACCTTATCACACTACAGCATTACACAGTTACAGAATGCGCTACCGAGATTACTAAGACACAGCACTCCCAGAGATGTACTTCTAAGTGGGTGACATCATCAGCAATGGAAAAGACAGCAATAGGGATTGTATGGAGTGTGAGCAGTCTAAAAGCATATTTTTCTGTCCCCAGGCAGATGGAGACAAACACATGCCAGTGGTGTGATCAGGACAACTGCCTATCTATGGACCACTATTACAATACTACATAGATACGAGCCGTGCCACAGACACTATACCTTTCAGGACTGTCAATATGACCTTCTAGGAATGCAAACATCGACATGGATGCTGGAAGTTATGATGTACATACCTGTGAACCAGTGTGTTCAATGTAGGAATCCATCCTGAAGTGGGGTATGGCCATCTGTTGACTGGACGACTACTATCGCTATTCAGGGTTACAATGGCCATGCCCATACACATAGAGGCACATAACCGAATGCATTATGTGTCCATCTACACAACGTTATAATGGGCATGCTCACACACTTAGTAGCAAAGGACTATTTTGTATGCACTCTGATTCTAAACACAGAAGGGCACAGTGGCCATACTTTTACAGTTAGACATGAACAACACATTGTAATGGACTCTGCTGTTGACAGTTGTCATTGTTAGCATGAACGCTGCACTACATACATCTGACACCGGTCTTTTACACAACGTCTGCTGCTGTCCATCACCTTAGATGTACCAATCGAAACCTGGCACACTAATACCACCCGTGGTGATGTCCTGCCAGGAGTGGCTACTTTGCCCCTATAGTGCCATTCACAGATGAATGTCCTGAGACCAGGTTAACACCCTGACACCTAGAGGACAACTGCATTGTATGTGTATGCTAAACAGTGCTAAATGTGTAGCGTTCATAATCACAACTGCCCAATGTAGATCCAACAATGGGGAATATTGACATCTGTGCAGTGAGGAACACCTGGCTGAAGGCTCAGTTGTGCACAATAGCACTACCACTGTATACCTCGGATCAGACATGTGGGCCATAACACCATTACGGACCACTCCAGGTGGTGGTGTCCCCACGTACATGAAGGCCACTCACATGTACTGACCAGTACACCCTCAAAAGGCATTACAGATGTGTCAGGTGCAGATCACAGTGTCAAAAGCCACATTCTAGGATGTAGCCCTCAGACATCACCATGTCCTTGGACCAGCAACACACATCCATACATGTGGTAGAACATATATTAGTACAACACCATGTGACCCATGACCAGTGGACTGTACCGAGCTCTACATCAACTGTGTAGACTACCCATGTACTGACACAGTTGCATCATGTGTTATGCAAAGCAATGATACCACTGTTCATAACCAGGTTGGCTGTACACATAACAGGGGCCCTGGGTCATATACAGCAGTAACAGATGACTGTTGCTGTACACCAGTAAACACCCTCATGTTTGGATATGACATACATGTACCTGCCATGGATATGTACATGCCACACACACACAACTCATATGTACATAGCATAGCTGTTGCTACCTTCATGCAGACAGGTGGCTACAACAATTACACACATGCACATGGAAGGTAGGTCCATGGCTGTTGAATGCTAACAGTACATAAGGTGTGATATCAATGTTGACTGAGTTAACATTCCCTCTGTACTAGTTACCCATAACAACTATCATATCATACAACAGTCCATGTGTCATGTATGTCATCACACATGTCCACCAATTGCAATGCCTACAAACATGGCTAAATGACAGGAATATAAGGCCTACACACATGTACATGTAGTGGTGTGCATTCAGCTACCATGCGTGTGCAGTAGCTGATGTTTGCAGGTGACATGTGTCTTACTACAACATGCAGTTGCAATGCAGCCCCATCATTGCCAACTGTATATGGTGATATACTGACAGTACGGTAAGATGTACATCAGGTATGGACGGATGTGTGGACATAACTAAGTGGTGGGCCATCTTTGCAGATGGATGTTTGCTGAAGACAGCTCACAGGTGTGTCACAAGCCGTCCTACCATAACATGTGCAAACACTAAGCTATGTTTCTGTTAATTGAAGGGGAGGACATGCAACCTACACAGCGGTCAGGGTGTCACTGACTGTAAATTACTTGACACCTGTAACACTTAAGACCTCCCGTGTGCATATATCAGCACAATTGCCAAAGGTAGCGTTGGTACACATTGTAATGCGGGCAATACTGCTGCATGTCTGTCATACGTATCATAATATAGCAGGTGTTTGATTCACAGTACTGCCATGTGTGTTTGCTTGTGTGTCCATATATGCCATGTATGGTGGGGAATACATCCCAATTGTTACTCACACTCCTGTACACTGTTGTAGAGATCTGTACATACTGCAGTGAAGAAAGCAAGACATAGGCAGGGGTGGGGTGTGTATCACACACGTGAGCTATCTGTATGTGCATGACATAGGTGCATTCAATTGTGGACTCCACAGTGTGTGTGAGTATGTATGTATGGCTGTCTGGTCCATGGAGTGAGGAAGTATGTTACCATAGTGAACAGACAGGACCCCTAACCACTCCAGGTGATGCAATCTACTACCCTGTTGATGCCGTCGATCTTAGGCATTACTGACTACCTGTACATGTGTATTCTCTGTGTCACGTCATGTGGGTGCACAGTACTGTAATGATGATTACCACATAGGCAGGGGTCCTCGCCTCAATACTATCAAGTGTGTGTGTGTTACAGTGTCATTGACCCCATGAGTGTGGGCATGTTACTGTGTGTCTGAATACATGTGTGTGAATACGTGTGTGTGTGTGTGTAGTTGTGTGTTTTCATCCTGTAATGTGAATGTGTATTACTGCTACACAGTGAGGCCTCAAGCTATCAACTGGCCTCTACCCTTGTCATCAGCTAGACCGTTATGTAAACTCCCCACCCCATGTAACTGTACCTGTGATGTCACCCAGTATGGATGTCACGTCTCTAGCCACTGTAGTTTAGTACACAGCTCACATGCTCCTGGATCAGTAGATGTGTAGACATCTTTGGAATGTCAGCCTTTCTAATAGTGAGGTTGAAGCTATGAATAGCATGCTGGTATTGCCATACATACCTGTGAGTAGTCCACATTTACACATGGGAAACTGCAAACACTGGCACTCAATGGCACATGCAATTAGACCTGAAGGAGGGAAGCAGGACATCATTACCAACATGCAGTTACTGTTGTTACCAAGACACATACTGTGAACAGAAAACAATGCATTCTAAACCTGTACTACATGGTATGTCTGCTGCATGTCAACAGTACACAACAACTGTAATCTACACTTATCTCCCTATTCTGTTCACCCTGTGCATCAGACCATATGAGCATGTCCCTGCACCGATGGTGTGGATGACAGGGATGCGGCACAGGCATCATCATATGCACAGGGTGATAATGTTTGCCAGGGGCCTAGGCTGCACCAGTGGATGACATCATGTATGTGTGGGTTAGGGCCTGTGATCTAATTGGCCATGTGTGGTTGTTACGCATGTGAGTGTTGGTGCCCTACAGATGTTTCTGGTGTGTGCGTGTATATGTGCACACAGTTCTGCCATGTATCTGGCCTACACAGGGGTATTATTGACAGCTCCAGACTGTACAGACCAGGTTTTACAGCTCACGGTGTCCGTCCATGGCCACGTGACCTGTGCCTGGCAGGGGTTGCACGGGCACTACCAGGCAGAGGTGCAGATTGGGTACTGTCCGATGACACATGTCCACTGGAACCGTGTCCCCATTGGGACCATCCAGGACCATGTCCACGTGGCCTGCTGTGTCCTGGTGTGGACAGCGCCTGTCCGCCCTACAGATAAAATGCACATTTAGCAGATGTGCATGACCATTGAAGGGTATTATGAGGTGTCTGTATTGCTATACAGTGTGAAGTACAGACACAGTGCCATTGCATGGAATCATGAGGTGTCTCTATTGCTATACAGTGTGAATTAAAGACACAGTGCATAGCCATGACTGAGTGCATACACAATACATATATACTGTGGATTGTGACCCACGTCGCTGAGGTGTATACACACTAAACCATGATGTGGAATGTGTGACCTAGGTCACCGAAAGATATACGGATGACACCCCTGCACATCTGCAAACATATTTTAGCTGCCTGGCAACCATGTCCATGCATGGCAGACTTGTCAATACACCATGTCCCACATGACATTTGTGTACCACACACATGAGGTGCACAGCTAACAGTGATGTCCAACAGCAGCAAGGGACATTTACTGTATCTGTGGCCTGATGTGGTTGTCTATGTATGTACGTGGATGCTGTACAGGTGACTACTGTCATGCTGTGACACAGTCATGATGTTCAACATATCTTATGTGGTCGAATGAAGTTATGCCTCCACAAGCTATGCACAGGCTTGTAGGATGTCTAGTGTTCCACATCTGCAATATAGCCATTCAACAATGGCTATAGTTGGACCATGTGTAGCCAATGTACAACAGGGTATACACATAAACACATCACATCCACTGTGTGTTGCTACATGTCTCTGGCCATCCTCCATGGCCATGTGTGAACATGTATTGGCCAAATGGTTGTGATGGCCATGTATCTCACATGTCTTTGTTGTCCCATATGACATACACTCATAGATGTCATATACTCCACTGTCCACAGGGTTATGCAGACAAAGGGTTGTATGTTTGGTATGTTTTATGGGATAGTGAGACTATTTTGCAGCCGGCCCACTATATGTCATGGCCATGTCAGATGGCACATCACAATGCGTGCACTCATAGCAGGGGCATAATCCACAATGGTGAATCCTGTGGGCTGCCCATACTCCAGCTCACTGTGTAGTACTGTTTGTGTACCCCACATGTGTAGTTCTGATGTGTAGTACATGTTCCTACATTGAACAACACCTCCACCGTTGTATGCACAGCTGTCCACACATCTAGCAATGACAGTTTCTGAGGTTTCATGTCGGTGTTTCACTTAGTTTGTAAGTATTGCACATGGGTAGCCAGTGTGATGGACTGCAGATGCGACCTGTATATTGTGACCGGACCGTACATTATGTGTACATGTGTTAACTGGCCACATGGTGAATAGATCTGTGCATTAACATGCCTGATACTTATAACTGTCTCACCTGCAACGGCCTGCTGTCTCAGCGGAATGCCAGAGGTACCTATATAGCAGTGACACAGCAGTATAATCATTATCCATGACTGTATGACAGCTACAGGGTGCAATGTGCATGTTAACACATTCGCCAGTACAATAGGATATACTATGGAGTATGCACATGTGTGCATACACAGAGTAGCATACTATAGTATGTGGCATGTGTGTATACATACCTTGCATATGATGTTAAATTACATATTGTACAGTGCACATGCAACTATATGGGATATAATAGTTATATGTGCAGTAGTGACTTACCAGGCAACTCCAGGCTCGGTGGTTGAGAGACACCCACCTCCACGATGTCAGCTAAGGTTTGTGGATGCTGTTCTGACAGTGTCCCCAGGTTGGCCAGTAGCTCCTCGGGACGTGTGAGTGGGGGCTGGGTTGGTGGCTCACCACCTGTTGCACCTTGTTCCCTGGCGATTGCATTCGCATGCTGTTTTGCACATCTGATCAGGTTCGTGCTGTGTGTGCGCTCCTGCCGGTATGTGCAGTTATAGCCACCCACATCATTAACCCTCCTGCAAAGTTCCTGCCACAGGTCATCCCGCTGCTGTGCATCTTATGGCACATGGCTAAACAGGACATCATAGTTGTCTTGGAGGTAAGGTATAAGGGCCTCATCCTCCAAGCGGGTATAGGCTGGAAGCCTTGCTCGCGGCACATCTGGAAGACATAATGATGGAGACAGGTCACAGTATCTCACAGATGCACAGAGATACAGCTGCACATACATGTGTATCAAATTTATTACATACAAACAGTTGTCTTTGCAAATCTTCATGACACTGACACCACTGACATGTTTGTGTCACACACATGTGACACCCAATGGGGATTGGATATTATCACCATATATGTGTGTCACCTGATTACATTGCTCATACTCCATGTGGATGCTGTCTTGATGTGGGCATGTCTGTTTGCCTGTACTGGTGTTCTTACCTAACAGCACATGCCTGGATGTGTCCACATTAATGCTGTCGACCTTGATGCTGTGTATATGTCACATATAAACACATACACTGCCTTAACGGACATGACCTGTGACAATGCAGACATGCACATGGAAGCCTTTACGTGCATGTGTTTTGCCATATACATCTACACGACACTGTACAGCAGTTCAACATCCTGCCACGTATCACCTGTGTTGCACATGTGATACACATGGGACACTGGCTAGCCTGATGGTATTTGCAGGGATGGTTATCAACTATAGCATGTACGGCCAAGGTCATCTAGTAGTCTGTATGCCCTAGGCCATGTATGAGCCTAGGATGTAAGGTTACGTATATGTAGCTGACTGCCGTGTTTCCGGCACCAGGTGAAGCAGTGCCACATAACTGATCCACACGGTTAATGATACTTCTACCATACGGTCATCACACCATGCCTGACAGAGGTGAAATGTGCAGCTTTGCTGGACAGGGTTGCATAGTATGGCAGGAGTACGTAACGTGTATGGCACAAGGATCTGTCCAGCATGTGGCGATCCTTGTACTAGGAAGGTGGATGCCCATGATGTATGTTTTTCAGGATATGTACATGTAGCATGTCCAACATCACAGTGTTGGACATTTCTTTATGCAGGGTATGCATCATACTACATAGTGGAGATGAGGATTGTGAAGGCTGGTGTCGCCCATCCAAACATGGCCAATACCCCTTAAAGGTGATATGTGATCCAATATTGGTCACTTGAGTGATGAGTATGGCTGTACAATGATCTCCATGTTCATGGATGGCACCCTGTCATGACTAAGGTTGCCTCTTATGACTACCTAATAGGCTTGGTGACGTCACTAGCTCAGGGAGGTAAACTGCACAGTAGCATCCCTTACACACAGTTTCCATTATGTTAACCGCTGCCTAGGTGGTAGTTCATAGGTACAAGGTTATTAACCTAGCGGTGACAATGCAATATGCAGTTGTCAGATTGTGCACATATGTCACACACCTCACCCACAAAGCCTCTTCTGTATGTTGTCCACAACACTGAGTCAGCTATTGCTCCTAGGTCATAGCCATTCACATACTTACATAGGCAGATGCCTCCCATTTGTCTGTGTGGTATGGGCTACAATGAGGGGGAGTACAACAAATTAACCCTGTTTTACTGTAGCTGCCACTGGTGTGATATGCACATATTACTCAGACACCTTTTGTAGTGTTGGTTCTGTCAACAGTCCACTGGCAGAACACTCCTGTGACATACAAAGGTACATCTAGTATACTGATTGTAGGTGGAACACAGTATGGGTGATGATGTCCTATGACCTGTCACAGGTATGATATGCAGTGTGAAATCATCCGTACTGTCATCTACATCTGTACTGCTAACAACATATACTTTGATTAAATTTCATGGATTTTCAGACCAGACTCAGCAGGGTAGTAGTGCAGTGCCTTCCATTATGAGTGGTGTTTCCACTTTGTGGGTTGTGATAACTGTTGGTGTGCACCATTCAGTGTTTTCACAGACTGACATGAAGCTATGTTTTACATGATGTGTATGTGCAGAGCAAACTGTTTTGCCATATGTATATGATACAACCAGGGATGTGGACAGGTTCCATGCAACCTGAGTGCACCTTGTACCATCATAGTTATGGTTACAGGGGCTCTGTAGTGTTCATGGATATGTGATTGTGTACCTGTTGGGGGGCAGTGTGTTTATGTTATCCATCACCCTATCTGTATTGCTTATTCATGCTCAGCACTTGTTCAGAACATGTAAGCACTACATGAGCTTCTAATTACTATAGCACTCAATCCTCCTCATTACCTACAGGTAAACACTGTTTGTACTTACATTTCCCACTTGCTTAGAGTAAAACAGCTCTTGTACACACTTTCCTCACATATCTAGTGGGAAATAGTTAAATATTCAGGCATGTCCAAGAGTCAATTCCCAGTGTTATTGCCTGTCTATATGATGAATATGGGCATCATGAGGCAATATAGAAATTGTCTCGTGTACACAGTCAATACTCCCCTCCTAACATACAACACTACAACCTGTGGGAGATGCACATATCTAGCCATGCTGGAGGTAAAGCTCTCTCCAACCCAGACTGAACCTGACAATCATGTGGGGATGTTAAACGTTTGCACCACACCACACTCATCACATAGTCTCACTAGATCTCCACCACCACAGGCCACACATAGTAAGACTACAACATTTGTGGAGCCTCTGTCTAGGCAACAGAGAACTCCAAAGCAGAAATGCAGGCAGCCCCCATCCCCCAACACAACACCAATTACTTATAGCCCACAGACTCAGTGTACCCATCAACCACAGCCAATAGGGCAATATAACGTACCCAACACACTAGTCATAGGTGACTCTATAGGCGGTCACACTGATGTCCCATTCAGCAGGCTACACAAGGTGATAGTTACTGTCAGCTGCCTGTCGGGTAACAGGATCCGCAACATAACCTATGCACTCAGGTTGCTCCTCAACTGGTACAATATGACTGTGTCATTCTCCATGTTAGTGTGAATGCCCTGAGATGTACCTTCCTGGACTACATGTAAAGAGACATGGAATAGCTCTCCGATCTTGTAGCCCAGGCAAGTATCACCCTAGCCCTGAGTAGCATTCGCCCATCATCCAGACTGATAACACAGTACAAGGACAACATTATTTACTTCAACAATTGGCTATGCTTCTGGTGTCATTCCAAGGGTATCCAGTATCTGTCTGCTTTGAATGACATGGTCGACAGAACATGATGCTTTGGCACAGATGGCCTGCACCTGTCGGCCCTGGGATTACAGATAATTGCTAAGGCTCTTGCTGCTCCTATAGTGCCTGTTTTAGGCATGGTTCAAATAACATATTCACCACTGTAACAGGAACAGACAAGCAAAACCTGAGGGTAATGCTACTCAATGCTTGACATCTTCATCTCAAATGCACTTACCTGAGGCACTCCTTGTAATAGACCACTTTGATAACTGTGCAGTGACTGGGACCTGCTTCTAGGCTCCTGAGAGCACCCCTGCACTACCAGGCTATTACTCATACCACACCTTTCAGTCATGTAACCAGGACTGGAACACCCACAGTGGAGGTGTGTCCATATTTCCCAAGGATATCTACACCTCCAGGCTGGTTGCTTAGCACAATGCATCAGAGGTAATCCAAGTGCAACTAACTCTGGCCATAACTGCTATACAAATTGTAGCTTGCTACAGATCCCACACCATACCCCACGGTTAACTGTCCTCACTTTTTGGTGTACTGGAAAGTAAGGTTCAAACAGACACGACTGATGTGCGACTGACACTACCCCACCATTAACTGGGATACCTACTCATGTACCGACATATTAGGCCAATGCTTTCTGGGATTCATAACCTCCAATCGCCTGGATCAACCTATCCACACCACCACCAGGGCCAACAATATCCTAGACCTGGTCATTACCAACATGTGTGACTGGTGTTTTGGCCTGATCCAAATGTATGCTAATCACCCTTGTTATCCACATCCTGGCACCACACCCTTTACGGAAAACACAGTACAATATTTCTAGAAAGCCAACTTCAGGCTTTTTATGACAGCAGTAGTAAACGTCATGACACCTGTGCATATGGATAATACAGTCACAACTGCTGAATCATACACAACTGCACTTAATTAGCACTTACACGACTGCATGGATCATGCTATCCCAAACAGAGCCATGACAGTACCCACCAGAAAATGGACGCCACTCTGGTAGTCCACTGCCATGGACATAATGTACTACAGAAGGAGGAGACTGTTGCAAAGTAGAGTACAATCCCATGAGTGGAGGAGCTCCCTGGTCAGCCTCAGTAAGAATCTGAGATCCCTTATCACATCCTCCAAAGCTAGCTATGTAAACATTACTGCAACTAATTCCAAGGACTACCACAAAGCATTCTAGAGGTATGTCACTACTCTCGATGGCGATACCCACATTTGCTCTGACATACAGCAGTAAGGCATGAACATTACAGAACCGACTGATATTGGCAACATCCTGGCAGATAGGTTCAGTGCTAATTTTACACCCCTCTCACACCCTAAAGGGCCTATATCTATACAGGAACGATGCAGAGTCCCTGCGATCACAGCTACTCAGTTCAAAGCTGCACTCTCTAAAGCCAGGAACACAGCATCCATGTGACCGTACAACATCCCAGGCTGCGATTTCCACGAACTTCAGAACAAAATGGCTCCCCACTTGGGCACCAGATTCACTAATAGCCTTGCATCAGGCATTGTGGCCCCTGAATGGTGCACAGCAACAGTTGTCATACTCCAGAAAGGTGGCGCCACAATGGACCATGGGAACTATTGCCCTATACACCTGACTAGACTGTTCTGCAAGGCTATGGAGCACATTATCATGGATCTCATTCACAGAGACATTGGTGGCCTCCAAACCTAATCCCATCCAGTTTGGATTTGTTAGGGCCAGACCATGCTTCCTATACCTGGTGGAGTCCTTTGAGACAGTAAGCAAGGCAGTAGATGAGGGTAAGGAGGTCCACACAGCCTACTTTGACCTCTCAAAGGCTTTCAACACCGTTCCCCATTCTGGTATTGTCAACATACACATCCACCTGCACATTAACCCCTACATCACGAGATATTATGCAAAGTGGCTCACGGACAGAACCACACAGTAAGGGTAGCATACTCTAGTTCCTAATGTAAATCGGTTGCAATTGGCATCCCCCAGTCCTCGGTCATAGGGCCCCTCATGTTCAGTATATGCTTCTCTCAGGTACAGGCTAGCACAGGAGGACTTTCCCTGAATAGGTTTGCAGATGACTGCAAACTAGGGGCCATGACTGATTCCCCAGCTGATACAGACACGCTCCATAAGGGTGTCACTGGGACGGATACCTGGTGTCAATAACATGGCCTCAAGCTGCATGCCACAAGCTGCATAGACATCCCCTTTGGATTACACCAATCAACCACAGACTATCACATAGGTGGTAGTGCTCTACATACATAAGACATAATAAGGGATCTTAGAACCCAAGTAGATAGCATTCACTCCTTTGATAACCATATTGCCAAGGTGGTGTGGATATCCTTCTACGTGGCCACCCTAATCTCTAATGGGTTTGTAGCCAGAACAAAGGCAGCCATTGTGCCTCTCTACTCATGACTTATGAAACACATTAAAGGGTACAACACCCCATTTTGGATGTACATTACGAGACAACAGCAACGGCTTTAAATAACACAACATTACCACACCAAGAGGAATACTGACCTCAGAAGGATGACGTATGCAGCCCAACTACAGAAACCCCAACTGTACTCGTTTGCATACCGCATACTCAGAGGTGATCTCTGCTGAACATACAAGGCCCCTGTCCAAAACAATATTGCTGGATATGCTCCACATAAGCAAAAGCCACTGAGAGCCACAAGCTCTGGGATATGTACCTAAATGCAACGATGACTAGGACGTGCTGGAGGGATACATTCCTGACCCGGACACTCACCATGCTTTGGAACATGATTCCTATGTACATCAGGCAGGGACCCTCACTAGCACTCTTCAAGAGATACCTCAATGGGTGGATGGGAGACAGACATGTACACCAGGGATCACTGCAGTGGCTCTGCTGTACAGAGGCACAGGAAACAAATGGCTCTGCTGTTCACAGGCACAGGTCACTAACCTAGGGAGGTACCGCAAGTGAAAACACTGTAGTTAGGCTTATGAATGGCCTTGGCCAGACAGCATAGTACCTAACTATGAACCTATGAAGCTATTACATGTCCTTTGTGCATGGATAATTGACTTGCTCTTCCATTTCAATTAGCTATCATGCTGATACACTGTCTGGTGACTACAAGTCATATGTATCCTGTTATTGTGTATTGTACATGCCAATAGGCATACTTGATGTTTGCATAACATAACAGTAATGCTATGTAAAATGTTAGACATATCTACCTACAATACTGTACATTTCACATTTTTGCCACAATATCCCACAATGCAAATCATAATTGCACAGCAGGACCACCTTAGACATGTTATTCTCAGTTATATGCCCATACATATGCCTACTGTTACAGTATATCAACATATATTATCCCGTTATGGCACGTACTTGTTGGACAAACCCTGCCACTGACAGCGGCTGGAGTGAAATTGTTGTGTTTAAAATCCTTATATAGCATCCCTTGTGGTGTAGGAGGTGTTTACCTTGTGGCCCACAGCAGTACACACAATTTCTATGAGCGTTACTATGCTCAACAATACATCACTACATAATACCTTTTCCCACTATATGCATTGCGTACACTTTAATTAATACAGAACAGGTACTACATACACTAACATACTGAGTGTTCTACATACCTTATTAGTATTCTGCGTTGACGATAATATAAATCCTATTTGTTTTCTGTTGTAACATTTTTCTTGTATGTACATACGGTTTGAATGTATGACAAGCCATCCTTTTATACTTAGATATCATGTGGTATCCTGCCACCAATTGGTGTTCTGGAGTAGATGATTACATGCACATCAGCTGTGCAGCTACTCCATTAGCCAGTGGCATGGCAACAGTGGGGTATAATTGAATACTCCACTTGGGCATTGTCCCTTTGCCCTACCTTCGAGGAAGACGGCCTGGATGTGTTGTTTGTGATGAACTGCAACAGCTATATGGAGACACACAAAGATACATTAACTTCATGGCCCCTGTGGATTGTGTGCAATGGCTAGAGGATATAGTTTTACATGTGAGTCTAGCTGTTATATCAGCCATCTGATACAGGATTATTGCAACCAAACCCTGTAACATCGGCGTCTGTTCCATTGTACAACAGCAACAATTTCACATAGGGCCATTATAGTGTGTCTCTCACAAGGTATGTTAAGGCTTCTGCAGATGTCATAGAGTGAGTGGATGTTTGTGATGTTATTACAGTCTGTATTGCAATTCTTTCATTTCGGGTGTGGGGGAGATGTAGTTGGGTGTACATAGCAGATGTAGGTGTGTAGGAACTGCATTTATACATATTCGATATGTGTGTGAGGGCTCCTTCCCTATTTGAAGACCTATCCTTTAGAAGACTAATACTATGGGAATTGCAGGCTTATTCATTAAGCCATTGTTAATTGGTTCCTGTATAACATGCAGGTGATGTTGGTCCTTCAATCCCTTCGGAAATACATCGGTATGTAATGAAATGTTGCTACATGAAAGCTGTGTCATGTATTTCTGTCACAGATATTTGCACTCATTGGAGTTGTGTTGGTGACTGAACCTCTTTGGCTTGGGTTGCCACCTTTTCAAATGGCCATAGTGGGACATTTGCAGGACACAAATCGGATTTTAGAGGCCGACACATACCCACGGTCAATACAAAGTATAGAACTTTACATATATGCCTATATAAAAGCTTATATTCTTGTAGCGGTTTACTTGCTTATCCTGTTTCTTGTTACATGGGGTGGCGACAGCAGACACATTTTGACTAGGCTTATGAATGGCCTCTGACAATTAGGCATGTACCTACCAATGTACCTAGGAACCTATACATACAGTAACAACACATGTTGTTAGCTTAATTTACTGTTCAGGTATTGACTTACCTTGTGCCAATAGCAGTTGTGTGTGCAACAGCTGAGGGCTGCCTATGTAGGATGCACACAGTAGACCACCTATACATGACAATTTACAGGTGGTCGTGTGTGTGCCATCCATTTTACTGTGTGTGCAGGTGGAGAAGTGTGTCAGTCCATAGGGGCCTACACTGTCAGTGTATGTGCTATACGTTCCCTCTTTGCCAAGGCATGGGCATATTGGGCACACCTCCATCTGCCTACTGGGGCTGGCACAGGGTGCTCGTGGTCTGAATCCCTCTGTGCCTGTGGTGCCCTTGGCAATTGCGGTGGGCTATTAGAGCTTTCACCATTATGTCCCTGCTGCAGTTGTTTCCACAGGATCATAATATGTAGCATGCCACATACTATGAAGATGTGGGCACACGTACCTGGAGAGTACTGCAAGGCTCCACCAGATATGTCCAAGCAACGAAACTGTGATTTCAGCATCCCAAACACATGCTCTATGATGATTCTGGTTTGTGCATGTGCCTCATTGTGGCATTCCTGCATGGGTGTGTGTGCATTTCTGATGGGAGTCATCATCCATGACTCTAGTGCATAGCCAGCATCCCCCACAAGGTGGCCATATGGGATGCCCCCCCTGACAAATACCTGGTACAGCTGTGAGGCATGCCAGATGTGGGAGTCGTGGTAGCGTCCAGGGCTGCCAGCACACACATCCATGATAATGCCCTGGGAATTGCACATGACCTGGCAGTTAATGGAGTGGTATCCATTGCAGTTTATGTAGCGCCTAACATGCTCACTGGGTGGTGACGTGATATGTATGTGCATGCAGTCTATAGCACCCAGTACCTCCGGGTAGTCTGCCACACGGTGGAAGAGGCGCATATTGCTGGCTAACTCCTCCTGAGTTCAGGGGAAGTATATATACACTCATTGGCATGTGGTAACATGGCATCCAGGAACTGGTGGGGTACCCTGGATGCTGATGCCTATGAGATCCCCATGATATCTCCAGTTAGCCTTTGAAAGGTACCTGTGGCTAGTATTCTCAAGCTTACACATACCTTCGTGTCCACTGGGATGGGTTCACCTCTGTTGTTTCTGGCTCTGAGGCGTGGCTGGCACAGCTCAATGACTTGCTGTATGATGTCCCTGTCCACCCTGTAATGCTCTACTATCTCCAGATCATCTAGCCCTTGGTAGGTTACCCTTGGTCTGAACAATCTTCTCCTCCTCCGGTGCCTGAGGTGGTTGTCAGCATCATCCTCCACACCACCTTCAGTCTCCAACACATGCTGATGAATCACAGCTATGGCAGCTCCCAACATGTACATTGTAAAAGCTCCCCATCTGTTTACACCGATGGTGCAGTGTTTGGGAATACACAAGTGTGTGTGAGGTGCCTTCACACTTTATGCTATTGTGCTTTGGAAGCTGATGATGTCATAGGGTGTGTATGTACAATCCAAGCTGCAGGGTATCTTACTTATGTGTTTTACCACAGGTACTGCTATTGTGGTGCCTTTGGTGTTGAATTACATTTGGCTGCAATGGATCGCCTCTTGCCTTCACGTTTCAAACCGATTCCCCTCCCATAGTCAGGCATGCATCTAGCAGTCTGCTTTCTTGTTTTGTACTTTCCCAACCCAAGATTGTGTTGCAAAATGTGTTCTATAGCTGATCTACTACAGGTTTGCTTTGCTCTGCTGTGACAGTTCTCTTTTCTTTGCAATCCGGCACCTCCCCTTTCCTGTTCTGTAGGTTGCTGCTAACAGCCTTGTTAGCTACCGTCAATGGCCCACTATGAGTTAATAGGTGTTAATTACTCAGTTGTACTCCAATTACCCTACTGCGGCATTTCCTTATTTTCTTCCCATAACAGTCCTGTTTCGGCTGTGGTGCACACCGCGTACAGCCGTTTCCCGGGTTTTGAGTGCGTTGTCATCTGCATACACATGTGCGTTCGGTCACCTTGCGTACTCACAGCTAAGCAAAGCTATGGTTACATCCACACCCCTATCCTGTGGCTTTGCTTAGCAATGGGTAACCCGGATTAGCAATGCTCCAATGTGCTTACAGCTATGGTGGCACACCCCTCTGCTGATGTCATGTATACCTCCAGGCCACTCCTCGATGTTATACTGCTACACCGTGTGGTACAGCCTTATGCCGGAAAGGAGTTTGTGATTCAGCATTACTTGCCTCATTTGCATGTCATTGACTACTAATTCATAGTTATCATGCCAAACACTGTCACAGACCCTTAGCAACCCTTGCGCCTTGGTTGTGGTGTAGCATGCATACCATTGACTATTACGGCGAAATCATGATTAGTGTTATATTGCAATTTTATGACATCTATATATATTTTCCTTGTGTTCCCGTTTGCGCACACATGCCCTGCGGTTGTACTTTGCGTTAGTGTAGCCATGACATTAAATGTTATTTTTTATGCATTGTGCATGTTTTTTATGCCATTGGCATATGTTAACTTTGTAATACATAAGTTTCGTCCACTTTCATGGCTCTGATGTTCTGTTTGAGAAAATGTAAACCGTTTTTTGGTTTACATTTCTGTATGCTTACGCTACGCCTGCACCACTTCATGAATCGCTATGTACCTTCATTTGCATGCTGCACTACTGTGCATGGGGTGATTAGCATACATGCGCTGAGAGCTGCGCAGATCTGGCATATGCTGGTAGTGCACGTGGAATCGGATCGTACCTGAATCGCTCTGCGGCCATATTTGGCATTAGACCGCCTGCGCTACACCTGTGCTTGATGCAAGCTTCATGAATCCCGGGGATCATCTTTTTATGGCCCAGACATAAAGTAAATTAATTTAAGCCATTTTTCTGAAGTCTTGCAAGTTACCCTTCTGTATTCATGTTCCCCCTGTTAAAATATATACATTTAAACAGTTACAATAGTGTATGTACATTTCTGTTCTATTCCAGTAGGGTACGCTGTGGATACATTTTAAGCACTTTGCAAAAACCTTTTCAATACACACTTCTGTACCAACAGTTTGATATACACCTGACATACAGTTCTAATACATTTGTAACACAAGTATCTTATATGAATCATGTTGATATTCACAAATGACATATAATTATTTGCAAAATTCCAGACAGCTGGGCTGGCAGTATCTCCTTTCATTACACTTCTATATAAATCATGTTAATATTCACAAATTACATATAATTATTTACAAAATTCTGGCTAGCTGTGCCTGCAGTACCTCCTTTGTCACAGGGTATGCAAACTAATTCTTGTATACAAGCTTTTTATCCTGAATATTGTGGAAATAGAAAAGTTCTCTATTTGCTCAAACATTTTTACTTGTATAAGTCCTTACTTCTTCCCTTACAGTGTAGAACATTATTATAATTATGCATCAAAACAGGATAACTTTTAGTTTTTCAATTTGTTTTATAAGACATTTTCCTCAGCTGAGGCACACATTTTTTTCTTACATGACATTTTCTCACTCTTGCTGTTGTACTGCTACCCTACCCTCTTGATTTATTACACTTTACATATTGTCACATCATCAAATTCTCACTCCTTCTGCATTTCAAAGTAATACATGTTCTCTGTTCTGTGTCTAAGACTAAAATAGTACTGTATGTGCTGCTGAATGTTATAGCCATCAGTGAACTGATGTTATGCAACCTTAACATGAATTGAGTGCATATTGCTTTACCCCTTTGTTTCATTATCAGGTGTTCCCTTCATCAAAATAATAATCTTTATGCCTTTGTTTCAGTGTCCAGTGCTCACTTAGGTTCATACTAGGCTAACTGCACTTGCAGGCCATTTTAAGCCTAACCAGTTATCGCATTTGAGAATCAAGCCCTACACCTTTTGTCTGTAAGGTAAACACATTAACCATTGTGCCAACCCCCAGCCCTTTTGGCATTCATGATCCTTCATCAAATCTATAATTCTTGAGCATGACAAATTAGAAGTTATTCTCTGTCCTGTGTGTAAGACTAAAACACTACTGTCTGTAAACATGCTGTATTCACACCAACTAATGTAACTACAAATGTCTCACTATCCAGAAAGATATTGTCAATTGTGTGAAATTATACTGTTTCTCTTTTGTGCAGTAAAGTCAGTGAAGAAAAACTCTGCCAATGTTCTCCACGTGTTTTTATATCAGCTATTAACATCAGCAAGACCGAAGACTGCCTATTTATGATGGAGGGCAGTACCTGATTAATACAGATTTCCCTGTTTCTGTGGGATATAATTCAGGTTGAGACAAATTCCTCTGCCAAGGCATGCAAGAAGCTAAGCTTAAAAAGGTGGGTGGGCTTTCACTTCCTTTGATTCCATTGCAAAGAAATTAACATTTATTATAAAGTGCACACTGGTTTATGGTAACTAAACCATATTAGAACAGTAATGAGGGGAGAAAATAAACCTTGGGGTTGAGTCAAACTGCAGGTAAGGGTAGAAGTGAAACAAAAATTTTAATGACAGATAAGGGCTATTTGATCCACCTACTTTATCCACTTCCCTTTCATCATGGATAAGCTGCAGAGCATACTTAACTAACAATTTATTTTTTCTTCCTACCTTTCATAATAATTTCCTTATGTATGTCCCATGCATTGTTGATTTCATTCCCTTTTAACTCTGTAACCACTTTACTAGAATTTTTCCAATCACTTGCATTCCTTAAAATGAAAAAAAAAAACTTCCTGAGCTATCCACCTCGTACTTTCAGGCTGAGCCACTTTGTTCTTGTATAACTTTTATTTTAATATGATATCCATATGGACCCAACTGTGGATTCCCTTAGGGGAGCTAAACGTTTCTATCGCTTCTTTCTATTTGCTCCCTTTTTCAGGAGCAGATAGAAAGAAGCGATAGAAACGTTTAGCTCCCCTAAGGGAATCCACAGTTGGGTCCATATGGATATCATATATAGCCTATATATATATATATATATATATATATATATATATATATATATATATATATATATATATATAGGCTACTATATCTGGTGAAGACTATACATCACCTTGTTGACCTTATCTGAACTAATTCTGCTCTGTCCATTCTTTTATTAAGGTTAACTTTCCACAGCTGCATGCAGCAATCTAAATTGGCTTTTACCATGTCTCTATAAAAAGGGATAACAACTTCTTGTTTTCTACTGGTGATGTGTGTTCAGGGCCGGTGTTACCATTTTGGGGGCCCCCAGCAGTTGTCAAGTTGGGGGCCCCCTGAGCACGTCAAGTCTATGTATCACCTTGTCACTGCCACCCTTCCTAAGCAACATTTTAGTTCATACTGCAAAGTTTTAGGAGTAGTGCACACAGACTGACCTGTAGCTACAGTACTCTTACATTACAACAGGCCTGTGTACCACACTATGTTGGCCCATCTCAAAAAGGGATATTTACGGTTACTGGCATTTAGTTGCAACAATGATACTTTGCAGAAACTTTATGTACAGGTCTGGACATAGGTGAAATGGCATCCTAGATCTACTGTTTCAGCAACCCCCCCCCCCCACACACACACACACACACACTCCAGTCTTCCCCTGTTTTTCCTTCATCTTGGGCTCCCCATACTATGCACACTACTTTTTTTCTTCCTTTTCTCTCATTTTGCCTTACTCTTCAGCTTTTTCAAGAAGCCATAACTCCCTATATGCTCTGAAGTGTGTTTTAAATATTTTTTTCTTTTTACACAATCTTTTCAACCAACGATGACTTAGAAATTATGATTGAGGAAATAAATTATGTTGCTGTATAGCTTTAATTTTCCTTGCATCCTTTCAACACATCTTTCCTGACCAGTATAGCACGAGAATAACCATTTAGGAAATAACTCAAATAAGACAGGGCCCAAGAAGCCAAGGGGTTATAGTTCTGGGATGTATTTTAGAGCATTTTCCCAGACTTTTAATCCAGTGGTGACCCAAATAAAAAAAAAAAACTTGAGTAAGAAAAGAATGTCAGTCTTCTGTTTTTTTTTTTCCTTCAAGAAAGGCGTAAGTTGTACCCAAGACTTAACGTTCAAAGATAACAAAATTGTAGCAACAAAAAAACTAACACACTAGTTGTTATTGGATACACAAGTCCTATCTGGCAATTGCCTACCTCCCTAACCCCCCCCCCCAAAAAAAAGACTGCCTAAGCATCGCTCTGGTGTTAGGCTGGGGTGAAAGTATAGGTTCAAACTGTTACAGTCATCTATTTCAAGTGATTGAAGTTATACATATACATAGCATGCCTCCTCACTCCTCAACCCAAACTGTCAAAGGCAGCTACCTGTATGCATTCCTGAAGTGTGATTGTGAGGAAAGTGAAACAATGACTGCAGTAATGTATTCTACTGTTTTGTTCCTAGACTGTACCCTGCCCCTACACAAGCCACAGTAACCTCCTTTGTACATCTCTGAGGTCTGTGAGAAAAGTAAAAGAAAATAATTACCACACTGTCCTAAGCCCAAACACAAGCTATAATGACCTCATGTATACACCTTTAAGGTTTGACTGTGATGAAAATTAAAGAAGTAATAACCACACAACCCCCCCCACACACACACACAACCTACAGCAGCTTCCTGTACACACACATCCAAGCAGGACTGGTGGCCATATCTAGCCTGTTGAGGTTAAAAAGCATAATCAGAAAATTAATACATTTTTTCTCATTTTGCCCCAAGCAGCAACAGCTTTTGTGGGGCCCCTACAAAGTCAAGGATATTAATTGAGCCCCCTGTATCCATTTATATAATCTGGGGAGTGGGGACCCCCAGATTCTAAGTGTCTAAATGTTCTGTGACATATTTTATGCCTCACTTTTGAAATATAATTAATTGTTAGCTACATTTTTTACTAATACCCACAAGAATAATGCACATGTCCTGGCATTACTGGGTGTGTGCACACAGATAAAAATCACCATTACTTTTTACACGCATGCACACCCCCCCCCACACACACACACACGTATAAGCCATAGCAATACTAGTTTTGTACCACTGACATTGGCATGCCAGATCAGTGACTGCTGTTTAGCAGTTAAACAGCAGGTGTTAAGTCACTTTTATTTACCTCGGTGAGGAGTAATGCAAACCTCTCACTATCCCTGATTTCACAGACCTTCCCTGATTTTGCTCATAATTTTGCTCTGTTCTTCATAAAAAGTTTGATTTGTTTGTGAATCATTCAGGACTACGGCCAGTCAATAAATCCAGACATCAGAGTTTTATACTTATTGAGCAAAAAAAATTAATGTTGATGGAAAATGCGCTATTCTACTAACTTTTTAATTGAATTAGAGTAATATTTAAAACATGTCCCTCATTTTGAGCCTTTATTATGATATCACTGGTATTGCACTGAACTCTTCAGCAAAAAAGTTGAGAGTTATAGTATCTGCTCTTCTGCCAGTGTTTATAAAATTCCCTGTACGAGAAAACCATCCCTGAAGATCAGAAGCATCAGCTGTTCTTTAACTTTAAAGTATACATTCAGATCAGTCACGCTGGGATGATGATCTCTCTAGTGCTTACCTATGGCCATTACCAGCTTTATTCTAACAGAGTCATATCACAGCCCTGTTCAGGTTAAACAGCCTAATCAGGAAATTAATACATTTTTTTCTCCTCATTTTTCCCCAGTCAGCCACAGCTCTTACGGGGCTCCCACGCAGTCAAGAATGATTGGGGGGCCCTTGCAGCCATGGGTATTGCAGGTACCTAAAGCTGGATATGCTGTTAATTTTAGTGTAGAGAATGTCCACCAGCAGGGTTTAACTAAGGGGCACTATGTCAGTGGTAAAATATTTAATGGAATTGTGAAAGCTGTTGCTTGATAAAACCCTGTTACTATAATCAGCGATATCTTTGAATTTTAAAGGAGATATAATTAAGAGTTATTACCCATCTGGTTTATTAAAAATGCAAGATTCCTGTGCTAGCATTTTTGTTTTGACAGAGATGTTACAAAATATCAAGGTAAGATAACATGCAGTGGTTGCCCCCCCCCCCCCGGAACAGGGGCCCCCCAGCGACTGTAGGGTTCGCTGGTGCCTAAGGCCGGCTATGTGTGTGTTCTTGCATTCATGTATCCTTCTGGAGTTCCTAGTTGCTTTGTCTCTTTGCTTGCTTATTTTTAAATTGTTTGCTATGATTTCCTTTGGTCTCTTTCTTGTTTTCTTTTTGTTTTCAGTTTCTCCTTCAGATACATTCTCCTTTCATGGACTATAACTTCTGAGGTAGATAACTTCCCTTTCTTGGTGACCTTGTTATACATAAAAGAAATCTTTAATAAGTCTGATGATTATCATTAATTGGAATGAGATTCACTATGTTCAAGGGGTTTAAATCAGAAATGAGATAGACTGGGATGACTAAGACTTCCTTTTATTATATTAGTGAGTCTACACCACCAGCATACTAAAGTGTTTGTTTTAGAAGTGTTTAGCACAGTACTGTATTTATAAGCAAATTTGTATAACTGTGTTATTCTAACACTGTTCATTGTTTTTTTCCCTTTGTTTGCCACAGTAATCCCAATAGGTTAGTAGCCTCTTTTCAGTGGAAATTCAGGGTGGTATTTATACTACTATGGGAGATTTGGTCAGGGCATCAGGTACCATGTGATCTTTTACATCCACCTGTGCTACCACCAGCTCAAGCAGATGGGACCTGGGTTTAACATCTCATTCAAAGGATGACACACTCAAGAGTTCAGCATCTCCCTTAAGTGTCAGCAATCCATCTGTCTGGTGTCCTGGTGTAGTAGTAGATAGAGCTCACAGCCTTCTGCACCAAAGTCGATTGAGCTACCAGTTGTGCTAAAGACACTATGTTGCCCCCCTTTTTTATTTTTTGGATTTCCTTTTTCATTTAAGATTTTAATACATTAATAAGCTGCTTCCAAGGCGGTTTCATTTATAATATCTGAATGTTATTGAGAAGTTGCACAATTATATGTGAATTTGTATCCAAATTATGAGAGATTTTATATATGTCTTCAGAAAAAAATGTGAAAGAAAGACCAAATAATGACTGTCCACACAGATAAAAAGTTAAGTGCTTTCTTTCATTTTAATCACAACGAAGTTCCTCAGAACTGACCAGTAAATGAATTAGTCAGGTTTAAATACAAAATTTAGTTAATAAATAAACCAATCAAATGTCCATTCATCTAATTATTAATTAATACATACCATTTTCTTAAAGGCAAAAATATAAAATGTGAAATATAACACTTGACATATGTACAAAAAGCATATAGCACATACAAATGTGTGCTAACTATAAAAATGTTTGTCAAATAAACCATTTAATAGTATAGTCTATTATTTAAAAGACATTTAATATTTAAGGTCTCATTTAGACCAGGAATGTGATCTGCCCTAAGGAAAACCTGCCATCTGAGCTCCGTGTTTTCCAAGGCATTATTGAATTCTGTAACAAATGGAGTCAAATATATTTAATCCAAAACATCATCTTCTTTCGGCTGTTCCCATTAGGGGTCGCCACAGCGGATCATCTGTTTCCATTTCTTCCTGTCCTCTGCATCTTGCTCTGTCACACCAACCACCTGCATGTCCTCTCTCAACACATCCATAAACCTTATCTTAGGCCTTCCTCTTTTCCTGTTACCTGGTAGCTTCATACTTAGCATCTTTTTCCCAATATACTCAGCATCCCTCCTTGGCACAAACCAACGTAATCTTGCCTCTCTTGCTTTGTCTCCAAAACTTCCAACCTGGGCTGACCCTCTAATATACTTATTCCTAATCCTGTTCACCCTCGTCACACCCAGTGCAAATCTTAACATCTTTAACTCTGCCACATCTGGCTCTAACTCCTGCCTTTTTGTCAATGCCACTGTCTCCAGCCCATATAACATAGCTGGTCTCACTACCCTCTTGTAGACCCTTCCCTTTCACTCTTACTGGTACTCGTCTGTCACAAATCACTCCTGACACTCTTCTCCACCCACTCCATTTGCATCCTCACTATTCCTCTATTCTTCCTCTCATTCACACTTCTCCTCCACCTGTTCCATACTCTCCACTACAGATCACAATGTCATGCAAAAACATCATAGTCCATGGGGACTCCTGTCTGATCCTCTCTGTCAACCTGTCCCATCACCATTGCAAATAAGAAAGGGCTCAGACTGATCCTGATGTAATCCCACCTCCCCACCTTAAGCACTGTCCACCCCCACCGCCAGCCCACACCCTCCCCACACCCCCTGCATATCCTGTACCACCTCTCTTACATACTCTGACACCTCATACCTTACCATTACTCCTCTCCAACTCCCTCTCTAGGCCCCCCCCTCTCTAGCTTACTCTCTAGCTACAAAAAAACAATGCAACTCCTTCTTCCTTCTCTCCTCTCACTCTTCTCCAGCACTCTCCATCAACACACTCTCAGCAATCTAGTGCTCTTTTCTTTCCCAGCCTGATCATCTGATCACTTCTAAACCTAGGTCTCTTCTTCTTCCAAACTTCTTTTCCTACTCTTTCCATCCAATTGTGATGTCTGTGATCAATAATCCCTCACTCTGTCTATTTTTATAAAACTGCACCACCCTTATTTTTTTTCTCCATCCCAAAAGCTCTCTTCCCCTCAAGCATCCTCTCCTTTCATTAATCAAAGATTTCATTAAACAATCTGGTAAACACCTCCACTGCTCCACCACCTAAACACCTCCATGCTTTCATGTCTTTAAATAAGGCCCAACTTTCTTATTCTTAAGTTAGGGCCTCCAGGGCATGTACTATTTCTAATAGCCAAAGTAGCTTGTGTAAGTGTCTTTATTTTCATAAATTTTTTTTTGTTCATAAGATTTTTGACACAGGGATTTAGTGTTTTCCCCACATATACCCCCATACTTTGCCATACTTGGATCTGTTTACTTGCCCCACTCCATTTTATTAATGTGTGGAAAAAATATATTTTTGATGAGTCAATAAAGCTGCACTGTTTGCAGTTATAACATGGGTAAGTACCAGTGGCTCCTCTAACAGATTTTATATATGTAATTTAATGTTCAGGAGTCTGTAATTATGATGATGCACTGCTCATTAAATATTTAGGTCATTATAGCCTTTTTTGTTAAGTCGTTTGACTGGAATATGACTGCACTGAAAAAATCATGTTGTTTGTCAAGTAAAAGAGAAAAATGTTTCAAAAACATATCAGTGCATGAATAGTAACATCAACTGTAACACACAGTACTGCACAAGGGGTGTTGTGTGACCTCCAACAAAACCCAACTGACTACATCCTATAACATAGAAAAGCACACTGTAAAACACAAAGCACATTGGCTTGAATTGAACTACAGCAGCACAGATATAGGTTCATAGGTGTGTACTAGGCTAATGGCCCTGGAGCCTTTACAAGCCTAGCCCATAGGATTGCCTTGGCACCGTGCCACCCAACCTTAGTTCCTAGTGTCTCTGTCGAGTAGAGCCACTGGAGTGACCCCTGGCATGAATTTTCTATTTCCCATCCACTCATCAAGATTTCTCTTGAAGAGGGCCAGTGAGGTGCTCTGCTTGACATGTATGGGAAGTCTATTCCATAGCATGGGCATTCTCTGGGTTATGAACCTGTCCCTCCAGCATGTTCTGTTGATTGTGGTAATGAGGTTGAGTTCTCTGGAGTGTGTGATGTGGAGGGATTGGGATTTCTTTAGATGTAGCATTTCTAACAGGGCTGGGTCAGATATGGCTTTGTAAGTCAAGCAGAGATTGACTCTAAGTAGGCGATATGAGACAGAGAATAGTTGGAGTATTTTGAGTCTGTCCATATAGAACACGTGTTTAAGGCCTAGGATCCTCTTTGTGAGGTACTTTTGTTGCCTCTCCAGTTGTTGCAAGTGTCTAGTGAGGTACACGCCAAATGGGGCATTGTACTCGATGATTGGCCTAATGAGGGAAGAGTAGAGGGAGACAATGACCTCTTTCTTCCTGGATGCAAAACCCTTAGTAATGACATGTGCCACATAGAAGGTCTTTCTGACCACAGTGGCAACGTGGTGGTCAAAAGAGAGGTTGCTGTCAACCTGTGTTCCCAGATCTCTTATAACGCCTTCGGTGTTCAGTGGACTACCATCAATGTGGTAATTCAAGGGAATCGGGTTTTTCCCACAGTGGATGAAGACACATTTTTTGGCATTGAGCTTAATGCCATGGTTCTGACACCAGTTGTTGGTCTCATTGAGGCCTTTCTGTAGGATGTCAACATCACTTGGGGAGTTAATAATAGATCCCAACTTGCAATCATCTGTGAACTTTGTCAGCCAGAGTCCCTTCATGTTGGCCTGGACTTCAGAGAAGTATATACCAAACAGGAGAGGATCCAGGACTGAACCCACCTAGTGATATAGGGGTTGATGCCTAGCTTAGTAAGTTTTTCTATTATTCCTGAGTGAGGAATGGTATCAAAGGTCTTGGCCAGATCAAGGTAGGCTGTATGAACCACCTTACCTTCATCCACAGCTCTGGTGACTGACTGAAAGAAGTCGACCAAGTTGGGCAGGCATGATCTTCCCTTCACAAAACCAAACTGTGTAGGATCCAGAGTTTGGAGATTCCCTATATCCTTGTTTATTAGGTCCATGATGATGCATTCCATAGCTTTGCTTATCAGACTTGTCAGGCTAATGGGGTGGCAGTTCCCAGGGCCTGTAGTTGCTCCTCCTTTGTGGAGAGGGATGACTGTAGCCGTGCACCATTCGGTAGGGTCAAAGCCTGAGGTGAGGCTGTGATTGAACAGGGCACACAGGTGAGATGCCACTTCACTCTGTAATTCATGTAAAACACAGCCAGGGATATTGTCAGGTCCCACAGAAGCTGTATTCTTGGCCTTAGACAGTGCTGTTTTAACTTGTGCAGCAGTAATATTGGGTGCCTGGCAATCTACTGGTATTGTGATTGGTCCTTTGGGGGGGAGGGGTAAAGTTAGCACTGAATCTGTCCACCAGTATATTTGCAATATCTGTTGGCTCGGTATAGGAGGTACTATTGTGCAGTAGCTCAGAGCAAATCTGGGTATTGCCATGGAGATGCTTTACATAACTATAGAAGGCCTTGTGGTTGTCTTTACTATCTGCTGTAATTTTGTTTTCATAGCTAGCTTTAGAAGATTTGATGAGGGATCTCAACTTTTTGTTGAGGCTGATAAGGGAGTTTTTCCAGTCTTGGGACTTCACCTTATTCCGCATCAGTTTCCTCCTTCTGTTGTAAAGTTTGTTTATGGCAGGGGACCACCAGATTGGGTTCTTTTTTTTTGAGGAGAGCATCTTAGTTCTATTGGGTATGGCAAGATCCATGCATTTGTGTACGTGTTCATACAGTGCATTGGTGTATGATTTGGTGGTCATGCAACTATTCTCCATTTGCATGGGTGCCGTGAAGTTAGCCACCTCTGTTTTTAGGAGCCGAAAGTTAGCTTTGGAGAAGTTTTTCATGGTGGTTACCTTTGTTGGGGGGGTGGGAGGGATGTGGGTTTCCAAGGTGATTAGCTTGTGATCGGATTTAACCAGGGAGGAGTTGACTACTGGTGTAGAGCAACGGTCGACCATGTTAATAATGACGAGGTCAAGGATGTTGCTACCTCTAGTGGGGGTAAGAATGAGCTGGTCCAGTGCATTGGAATTAATGAATTCCAGAAAGCGTTGGGCAAGTGCATTGGTACATGAGTAGTTTTCCCAGTTAATGGAGGGGTAGTTGAAGTCGCCTAGTATGAGAGTGTTAGGTTGGACCCTAATATTCTCCAGGGTGATTAGGAATGTGGAGTGTGAATCTTGGGACATGGTTGGGGACCTATAGCAGGCTATGACATGAATCGCTGTCTTATCCAATGTTAGCTGCATCTGAAGTATCTCAGATGCGTTATGTTGGGCTACCAGTCTGGAGATGTCCGCATCTTTTATGAATATGGAAACACAACTGCCTTTGGATCTTTGGTCCAAGTTCTGGGGCCGAAAGGTGTGGAATGAGCTGTAGCCCGGTAGTGCAGGGGAGTTTTTCTGGTGCCTTGAACCAGGTCTCTGTTACAGCACAAATGTCGATGTTCTCCATTTTAAGGAGTACTTCGAGCAAGTGCATTTTGAGATTTAGACTTCTAGCATTGAGCAGCATGACCCTCAAATTGCATTTGTTTGTAGCTGTTACAGTGGTAATTTGGTCTTTGGAACACCGCCTAAAAAAGCCACTATAGGGGTGGCAAGAGCCTTGGCCAGTATCCGGAAGCCCAGGGGTGACAGATGCAGGCCATCTCTGGCAAAGCATCAAGGTCTGTCAGTCATGTCATCCCAGGCAGACAGATACTGGATCCCCTTAGAATGACACCAGAAACTTAGCCAATTGTTGAAATCAATCATTTTCTGCTTGTACTGTGGTATCATTCTGGGTGATGGTAGGATGCTGCTTAGGGCTGGGGTCATGCTGGCCTGGTCTACATAATCCGAGAGTGCCTCCATGTGTCTTTTCATGTAGTCCAGGGAGGTACGTCTCCGGTCATTCACACCCACATGTACAATGACAGAGTCATATTTGTACCTGTTGTTGAGGGACCTGAGTGCGTGCGTTATGTGGCGGATCCTGGCACCTGACAGGCAGCTGACTGTTACTTTCTCCTTATTCAACCTAGTGAGTGGGACATCAGTGTGCCTCACTATTGAGTCACCTCTGACTAGTGTGTTGGGCATGCTGTTTTGCCTTAGGGGCTTTGGTTGAGTGGCACACTGTTTAGGAGAGTTATGTGTCTCGTAATTAGTGTTGTGTTGTGGTGGTTGAGTGCATTTCTGCCTTGGAGGTCTCTGCTGTTTGGTTAGATTTTTGAGAGCCTCCACGAAGGTGGGTGTGTGATTTGCATTTTTATGTGAAGGCAAGGCTAGTGTGTGTTCTGGAGGGCTATGTGTTCCATGTGGTGTGGTGCAAGTGTTGACCTTCTCCTCTTGACCAGCTATTCCTGTCTTGGCTGGAGAATGCATGGCTTCCAATTTGTATATATAAGTGCATCTCTCACAAGTCTGAGTGTTGGGTGGTAAGAGGAGAGGGTTGTCAGTGTACATGAGGCAGTTGCTACATTGCCTCGGAATGCCCAAGTTTACCAGGTTAATAAGAGAAAGCACAGGGAACTGACCTTTAGACATGCCTGGAGGAGTGGGCATTAATAAGTACTGGAGCTGTTTCCTTGTAGAAAGTTTAGTGCTGGTAGCACTTTTGTGTACTACAATAATTGCTAAAAGAAGTCTGGTAAAGTGCTAAACTAACAAGCTAGTAAAAGTGCAGGAGAGGAGAAAACTAGCAGATCTAAGGGAAAAATTGAAGAGCAGACTTTGGCACTGCTCGGAAGCTTACCAACAGTCCTGAATACAGAAAATCTGTATCTGGACTAGATTAGTTACAGGAAAGGTGGGATACAAGAGCAGATGTGAGCTTTTAAACCAGAAAGTTGAAAGAGATGGAAAAAGTGCCCAAATGGTCAATAAACTACAATTTCTGGGCCAAAAAACACTCATTTTGTGGTAGATAGGCTACCTAGTACTTACCACTCCAACTGATAAGCTAGAAGGCTTCCCTCAAACACAGAAAGGCTTGGGGGGCTCAAAAGTTTACAAACAGTCCTGGATACAGCAAATCTGTACCTGGACTAGACTAGTTACAGGAAATGTGGGGAACAAGCGCAAACGCAGGCTTTTAAACCAGAAAGTTGAAAGAGATGGAAAAAACTGCCCAAACGGCCAATAAGCTACAATTTCTGGATCAGGAACCACTCCTCTTGTGGTAGATAGGCTACCTAGTGCTTACCACTCCCACTGATAAGCTAGAAGGTTTCCCTCCAACACACAAAGGATTGTGGTGCTCAGAAGCTTACCAACAGTCCAGGATACAGCAAATCTGTATTTGGACTAGACTAGTTGCAGGAAAGGCAGGAAACAAGTGCAAATGTGGGCTTTTAAACCAGAAAGTTGAAACAGATGGAAAAACTGCCCAAATGGTCAATAAACTACAATTTCTGGGCCAAACAACACTCCTCTTGTGGCAGATAGGTGACCTAGTACTTACCACTCCCATTGATAAGCTAGAAGGCTTCCCTCCAACACAGAAGGCTTTAGGGGCTCAGAAGCTTACAAAGAGTCCTGGATACAGCAAATCTGTACTTGGACTACACTAGTTACAGGAAAGGTGGGGAACAAATGCAAACATGGGCTTTTAAACCAGAAAGTTGAAAGAGATGGAAAAACTGCCCAAACAGCCAATAAACTACAATTTCTGGGCCAAAACCCACTCCTCTTGTGGTAGATAGGCTACCTAGTGCTTACCACTCCCACTGATAAGCTAGAAAGCTTCCCTCCAACACAGAAAGGCTTTGGGGGCTCAGAAGCTTACAAAGAGTCCTGGATACAGCAAATCTGTACCTGGTCTAAACTAGTTACAGGAAAGGTGGAGAACAAATGCAAACGTGGGCTTTTAAACCAGAAAGTTGAAAGAGATGATAAAACTGCCCAAATGGCCATTAAACTACAATTTCTGGGCCAAAACCCACTCCTCCTGTGGTAGATAGGCTACCTAGTGCTTACCACTCCCACTGATAAGCTAGAAGGCTTCCCTCCAACACAGAAAGGCTTGGGGGGCTCAGAAGCTTACCAATAGTCCTGGATACAGCAAGTCTGTATCTGGACTAGACTAGTTACAGGAAAGGCAGGAAATAAGGTTAGAATATATATATATATATATATATATATATATATATATATATATATATATATACATATATATATATATATATTTTTTTTTTACAGAAAAGCAGCTAAAACAGCAGTAAATACAATTCATATGCAGTGCAGGCTAGCACACTTGAGTGTGTAGCAATATTATGGCAAATACAGTTTAAATAAATGCAATTCAATTAACAAATGACTAAAAACAAGTGCAGAAGGCAGTAAATTAGAAGGCTACTAACAAGCAGTAATAAGTGCAGTGTAAGAGCAACTGAACAGATAGCACGCAGAACAGCAAACTAAGACAGTTGCAGTAAGAACAGCTGAATAAAGTTTATATATATATATATATATATATATATATATATATATATATATATATATATATTTATTTATTTATTTATTTTTTTGAGAGAGGGAACAAAGCAGGATTAAGAGGCTATGGGGGTTGTCCTTCCCAAATGCTCTCTTTGTACACAGTGGATACAGCTGAAGAGATGGGACTAGTAGGAGTGTCTGAAATCAGAATAAGATCTCACTGCACTCAGCTGAGCGAGCAAATTAGATGGGCCCAGAAGGAGTATCCAAATACAAATTTACAAGAGGGGCGGGCAATTTCAAAGCCATCAGGATTAACACCAAAACAAGAACAGGGAGGGTGAGGAACTAACTGTAGAGACACAGAGCCCACAATATTCAATTAAATTAATATTCAGTGAAAAAAAATAAAATGCAGTACTATATGAAAAAGTGCAGATAAAAGTCTACTTAAATTCACTTATACTTCCAGTTGATTGCAGGTAGATCTTAGCCAGCCAAAGCTCAGATATTTTAGCAGAAATAACACAAGATGTAACACTTACATGGCAAGACCAACCCCCTAGGCTAGGAGTTAAACACAGAATATCAATGAAATGAAACTTCCCCCACTGCTACCAATGGTTACACTTCTAACAAGCTCTCTGTAGAGACACAGAGCCCACAATATTCAATTAATATTCAGCAAAAAAAATAAAATGCAGTACCATATGAAAAAGTGCAGATAAGTGTACTTAGATTGCAGGTAGATCTTAGCCAGCCAAAGCTCAGATATTTTTACAGGAATGGGAGCACACCTCATGCGCCAAATGAATCTTACCAGGACTGCTGATAAATACTCTTGATCTTTACAATATTTCTTAACATATGTGTAACAAGAAAAAAACATAATTCATTCTTATAGTGGCATTCAGTGCAAACTCTCATGCATTACCCTGCGTATATGAAAGCAACAGAAATGGCATTTGATACAGGCAATTACAATGGCTCATGTATGATGAGCAAACCTCACACATGTTGCCAATAACATTCTATGGTCACCCACAAGAGCAAAATATCATTGAAAAAAACCTTCAACAAATATTGAAATTATACATCAGTGACTGGGTGTGTGATCTGTTACAGAAGTACAAGTTGTTGTGTTTCATCCCATGTGCTTTGCATGAATTACTGGCCTAGATGTGGTGGTCATTCTCAGGTATCCAGTGGATGAATTATACACACAGCTGGTTTGGACTCAGCTTGAAATCGTTATGTGAGTTCACCAGCAACAAGATGAAAGCTGGGATTCAATTATGATGGCAATCAATTGTCAAGCAGGAACAGGGCAGATAAAGATGGACTAAAACATGCCAATGGAAACAGGGTCTTGGGATGTGGAATGCATCTTGTTGCTAGAGCTTGTGTGAATGGCTTAAAAATATCATCAGATTTAGTCTTACCTCTACGTGAAGCATACTTATTATGTGGGGTGGTCTCTCTCATAATCTTGTAATGACCTACAGGAGAGGCCCTGGGCAGGTGTGAGAATACTAACAAGCCCTTGGGGACATGTTGTTCTATTAGAGTTTGCAGCAGTGTCACTAAAGAACAGTCACCTCAATGCACGTGCATGCTGCAAAAAAAAGTGAACTGTTCCTTTGTGCATGTGCATCTAACAACTACTTGGGAGTATTTGTCCTTCACAGATATTGAGTGCAGTGCTTCACAGTTTATCAGGTATGGATTCTTAAATTTTATTGGAGACTTCATTGCTCATATAGGAAGTCAATGACACATCTGAAGGAGTATGATAAGAGGAAATGCCTTCCTGATCTGAATCATAGAGATAATTTGTTTCTGAACATCTGTGCTAGTCACAGATTGTCCATAGCATAATCAAACACAGTGATTTTCATTGGCTTACCTTGGGTGAAAGGTCAATAATCAGCTTTGTAGTTCTGTCATCTGTCCTGAAGTTTAATGATCTGGACACTTAGGTTAAAAGAGATACTGACCAGTTACCTCATCACCACTTGGTGGTGAGTTTGTCAGATGGCTAGGGCAATGGCTGCACAGATTAGGGGAAACAAATTGTGTCCTGAGAATGCCTGTGATGTTTCTGTGTGAGATGAATTCAACTTCCACCTCCAGAAGATCTTCCACCATATACTTGGGAAGATCAGGCATATGGAGTATGACTAGACATTTTCAAGACCTCAGTAGTTGAAGTGGTAGCAAGGAGCTGTGGAAAAAAGATAATTGTTGCTTGTCATGTTGGCAACCCTAAGATCCACTGATAGACACTAGAGGTGAGGAAAGACATTTGGTTAAAAAACTCTGCTTTCTTTGAAATGCCAGCAGAGGTATTTCCTTATTTTACTGACAAGTACCTGCAAGTCAGGAAGTCAGGCAATAGTTGCAGCAGATACCAAAGTGAAGGTCCTTGGGAGGGAGGAGTCTGAGTACACAAAGAATGCCCTTTGGATGACCTCAGAGAGATTCTGGCAAACCTTCTAGTGAGTCGGGAGGTAGAAGTTGTTTATTGTCCAGGTTGTTTAAGCAATATTTGAAAAATGTTAATCTCAGTACGATTATTAAGAGCTGAAAAAAACACTTTAAGGAACTCCTGAATCAGGTAGTCATGCTGTCATTTGAGAAGGAAGAGTCAGAAGCTGACAGTGAAATTGTATCCATTTTAGTAAATGGGATCACTGCAGTAATTTAACAGTTTCACTGTGGTGAGACAGTGGGAGCAGATGGAATCCAGCCAGGAATGCTGAAGGAGCTAGACATGCTGTTTGTAAACTAGGGCAGTACTTCTGGAGTACCCAACAGAGATAGCTATCTTCATTTTGAAAAACAGAGAAAAAGGCTCTGTTCCAGTTATAGAGGGATTATACCTGTCAACCTCCATGGAAAAGTATATGCCACAATTCTGGAAGAGAGACTTCAACAAATGGACAAGCTGTTGTATCAATCTAGAAGTGCTGGCCTTGGAACAGTGGATCAAAAATTTGGCAGTGCAGAGATACTAGAAGGGTTGTAGGAGTTTTGCAATGTTGTCAACATGTGTTTTGTGCACTTGAAGAAGGAATATGACCATATCTGCAATACATTGAGGGAAGTATTAGAATGGTTTGGGGGCACCAAAGCTTCTGCTTCTGCTTGTAATTTACTCCTTGCATTTCAGGATTAAGAATTGTGTCAATATTCTTGTCATTAAGTTGAATACATTCAAGGTGAGTGTAGTAGTCCAACAAGGACATGTCTTATACTCCCTTCTATTTGTGATTTTTAAGGGCAACATATCAAAGTGCAGGCAAAGCCTGAAAATTATTCAAGTTTTGGAACATGAGGGTAGCATATTTGCCATTTGCAGAGTATGTCCTCTTAGCCTCATATAACTGTGACATCCAACGTACACTAGAGTGATTTGCAGCTGAGTGTGGAGTGGTTGGGATGAAAAGAAGCACTTCCAAAGCAGAAGTTGTGATTATATCTTGGAAAAGAATGTATTGTCTTTTGCAGTTGACAGGAAGAGGAAGAGCTACCTCAGGTGCAGGAGTTTAAGTATCTTGGAGTCTTGTTCACAAGTGAAAGGGGGGTATTCAGGAGATTTAAAGAAAGATGCATGTAGGGTGGTAGCACTGCAGGCATTGGACTAGACTATAGTGGTGAAATGGGGCTTGAGTTACAGGATGCAGCATACAGTTCTTTGCCTATGGTCATACATTTTGGATAGCAACCAAAAAGCAGTAGTAGCAGCAGTAGAAATGAGGCTGTTTTACATGGTAGCTAGACTAGCTGTCTCTGAGACAGTGATGATCTTGGCAATCTAGGAGGATCCTGGAGTATAGTCACTATTCTTCCACACTGAGAGGGGTCAGTTGAGGTTGTCTAAGCACCTTGCAAGGATGCCACTTTACCATCTCCTACAGAAGCTGTACCAGGTACAGCCCATTAGAAGGCATTCCCAGGACAGACTCAAAATACAATGGAGAGATTTCTTCTCATCTTGCCTGGGAATAGCTGGGGATCCCAGAAGATGAACAAGAGACTGTTACTGTGGACAGGGAGGTCTAGTCTACTCATCTCAACTTACTACCTTTGTGAACCTCACAATGACAAATGGTTTAAAAGATGGATGATTACTGGGTTTGGGAGGCATATGTTTCCGTATTGCTTGAGCATATCAGGTTGTTTGTGTGGTAAGCATTTTCTATTTAACTGATGTTGAACCTATAGCCTCCTTGAATGTGGTCTGTTTTTTTGTGGATATGTGAAATTATGCTATTGCAAACACATTACTGCGGTGGGTGGTGTTGCGGTAGCATTGTCGCCTCACAGTAAGACGTTGTCCTGTTCGATTCTCAGCTAGAGCATCTTCTGTGTGGAGACATGCATGAATGGGCGTACCTTCATTGAAGGTTGTGTGTCAGGGCCAGCAACTCGGCACGTAAAAATCTACTTCCAATCATTAGTGGACCGGAGTTCTGCTGTGGCAACCCCTAACCGGGAAAAGCCGAAAGACACAACAACAACAACAACATGCTATTGCAAACACATATGTAGATGCAGATATGCTGCACATTGTCTTTAGACGTATCACATGATGGCATTCAGTGAAGCCTGATGTTTTTGTTCATTTATGTCTTTCAGTTCATGCTGTCATGGCTGAGTGACAAACATGTCAGCAGGACTACTTTCTAGAAGAGAATGACGTCTTGGTGAATATCCTGTAGACCCTCTGATCTATATTCTTAGGACATTCTGGGTTAAGATTCACTAGGATAAGGTCACAGACAGCAGTTTAGCCTAAAGTGACTATTGTATGTGCTCAGGGGTGCACTGTGCAGCAGTACAGGCACAGCATCACAGATATAAAGGAAGCGGCCCACAGGAAGGCATGCCTGATGTCCCTTGCTGCCTTACAGATGGGTAGGGAGAGCCTTCCACTTCTATTCACAGAACAAACTTGAGTTTCTGGCCTTCTTATCTTTACCTGGGGATGATTGTCACATTTCTGGTGGGGCTTGTGATGTCCAGATAATACCCCATCAGACTGCCAATAATAATGTGACGTCCCTTACTATCCTGGGTCAGTAACTAAGTAGCTTCAGTCCTCACTATTGACTCCAGTATGAGACTGTCACTTAAACAGGAGTACAAGTTTGCATTTTCCCCTAAGAGCACAACAGGAACACGCTCTATAGCTTGGGACTGGACTGTATACTTCTGTCCACCCTTAATGTAACTCCTTATTACACATTTCAGAGCAATGTGTCACAGTTTAAGACCTCTGTTACACTCACAATTAAATAAATTAAATCTCACTCATCCAAACACTTCTGGGAAAGCCTGATACAGATTTCCAGCTGTGCCCCTTCCCCAAAAATAATACAGTGACACTCTGCCACCAATCAGAGAGCCTACATGCCCTTTTAAAGGGGTGTCCAATTATGAAAATTAGATAGTAACACAAATGATAGCAAATGCCTAAAGCAGCCAGGCTTTCGGAGTGGCCCAGGAAGTTAGCAAAACAAGTATAAGCACTCTCAAATAACTAAAGAAAACACTGATTGACCAGCCACAATGTAAGTTAATAAAAATATTTAATAATGAGTAAAATGATTAAAAATATAAAAGCTAATACCCCCACCCCAAACTCCATTAGACATATTAGATCCAAAAAGAAATTTAACCCTGATCTATTACAAATGGAACTAAGAGCATGCAATTGGGCTCCCTTAAAACAACTGCCTCTAGATGAAGCCGTTAATTTCTTTAATTCTACCTTTCTTGTCATTCTTAACCATCATGCTCCTTCCAGAGCTATCAGAATTAAGACCAAGTCTGCTCCATGGCTTTCTAATGAAACCAAACACAAAAATTCACATCAGAAATAAATATTGGGCCAAATGGAGAATGACAAAAAACACTGCTGACCAACTAACCTTTAGACAGCTAAGAAATGACACTAAAAAGGACATATTTTCTGACAAACAAAAATACTTCGTACAATATCAACAACCTAATTACAACATCCCACAGAAATTCTGGGCCAGCATTAAGCAATTACTCCACCCAGGTCAATCCACAACACCAAACCCTCAAAATACAGACCAGAAAAATCCCATCCATACAGCTAATACTTTCAATACCTTCTTTACAGATGCCATCCAAACACTAGCTAGTCAGTTATCATCAAATACCTTCACATTACCCTCACACTCCTCAACCCCACCCCCCTTTCATCTCAAACCTGTCTCAACCGCATTTATTCAAACACTTTTGAAGAAACTGAAACCATGCTCTCCTTCTGCAGACCTACTGCCTTCTGAATATCTACAACTATCATCCAATGCCATAGCCTATCCTATTTCCATACTGGTCAATAGGACTATTACTGAGGGTTACATCCCCACCTTATGGAAAGTCTCCCATATTATCCCCCTACATAAAGGTGGACAGTCCACAGAAATATCTAACTATCACCCCATTGCCCTACTTTCTCCCCTAGCTAAAAACATGGAGAAATGTATCCATAAACAACTTCTTCACCATTTAATCGAAAACAATTTACTTTCCAACTGTCAACATGGTTTCAGACCCAAACACAGTACTACCACTGCCCTCCTGTCCTTTACTGGCTACATTAACAAAACAACAAAACCTGAATAATCTTTCTTCTGCTCTATTTATTGACCTGTCTAAAGCATTTGACATGGTAAACCACCAGATTCTCATAAACATCCTAAAATCTCTGTCATTAGACCCACTTTCCATAAAATGGTTCCAATCCTACCTTGACAAACGTCATCAAGCAGTACTTTGGCATAATACTTTATCCTCCCATTTACCCATTACCTTAGGTGTCCCTCAGGGTTCCATACTTGGACCCCTTCTTTTTTCCATATTTATTAATGACCTTCATCTAGCTATCCCACAAGCCACCTGTATACAATATGCTGATGACTCCACACTATTATGTTCAGCTACATCCTCCCATGACCTTCATGCTCTCACCCAAAAAGTATTTAACATAGTTGAACAATGGTTCACTCAGCATTGCCTTCTTTTGAACCCAAAGAAAACCAAACTCCTCCTCTTCACTCCCACTCTGAAGTCCTCTCCTCTTCAATTCTCAGTGACATCTATCAATGGTACTATAATATCTTCTGACTATACCACCAAACTATTAGGTGTCACCACCGACAATAATCTGAACTTCGACATCCACATCAATAATACCATAAAGACTGTCAATAAAAAAATTGGCAGTCTATATAGGGTTAAACCATTCCTTTCCCCTACTGCTAAAACTACTATCGCCCACACCCATTTGATCTCTACACTCCTTTATGCCTCTCCCATCTTTACTAATCTCTGCAAGAATAACCTCAGTAAATTGGAAATGACCTATAATAACATTGCACGATTTTCTACAGGCAACCCATTCCAAACCCATCACTGTATAAACTTAAAACAGCTAGGATGGTTAGAACTACAACAACAGATTAAATTTCACCAACTAACCATTGCCCACAACATCCTATACAAACCATCTAATACTCCAAGTTTATCTACCCTCATCACCCCCTATAAAAACCTAAAGTCCTTACGATCATTTCACAAACTTCTTATCCACACCTCAAAACCTAATAACTGAGCTGGGGATTCTCTCTTCTCTAATACAGTAGGTAAATCCTGGAATCTTCTCCCTAATTACATCATCTCACTCACCTCTCTATCTCTATTTAAAAACAGAATTAAATTTCTCCTCAAAACATACTGGCTATGCCCCTGCTCCAGACCAGACTAGTCATCTACTTCTACTAACTTGACTTACCTATTCACTCCCTACTATCCTCTACTACATTTTCCCACCTTATTATATTTTCTGTTCTACCTTTTTTGACTATGTCTATCCTCTTTATATATCTTTTCTTAAGCTAATACTTTGCTACAATACTGCACATCAAACTCCCTTTTTTTCACTTCTGACTTAACCTATACTATGTCACCATACTTAAAAATAGCACTATATTATACTGCAGGTCCTCAGTGTTAGATCCTGCTTAACCTTTCTGCTGTAATTCACATGTTGCAAGTACTGATGATTTTCTTTCTTTTTTTTTCCTTTTTTACTATGATTATTTCCTTTTATCTACCTCTGCCTTAACCTGCATTGTTGTCTAAGTTCTTTCAGTTTGCACTGTTTGTGACTTTTTACCCCAGTGTTACATCCTGTTACAACCTCTATGCTGAAATACATGTTACCATTGTTGATGCATTTTTTTCCATACCAGGAAAATTGCTATTTTTACTAGAATATTAGATTTTATTTCTTATTTTTTATTTGTTTGTACTTGTATTATTGTATTTGGACCATGTCTTGGAGCTTATCTCCCTGGGCCTCTACTGAAAATGGACATATATCCAGTTAGACTAGCCCGGTCAACAAATGTGAAATAAAATAAAATAAATAAATAAATAAAATAATTTCCAATGCACAAATAGAACTCAATCACCAGGAAAATGAAATCAATACTGAAGGATAGAAATCCAAAATTTAGAAAACACTATCTGATTAGTTATAATTTTCCTATCTGACTAAAGAATGCTGCCCCTGGTGTAAACTAAATTATCTCAGCAGAGCAAATGCAGGCTTAAAGTTTTTGGTGAGTCCTTTTGGGTATCCACTGCACAGTACAGCTGTGAACAACTGTAACTGGCTGTTAACTAACAACTAACTATAACTGTCTTCAGCAGGCTCTTTTATAGACTAGCTTAACTGTCACAACTGTTCCAGTTCTAATTTTCATTTCATAATTTGAAAATCAACCAACAGCTGTTTACTAAAGTTCCTTCCTGTCTTTCAGCCTCTGACAGTAACACAGAGCAACAGTCAACATTCCAATGACATCATCTGCAGATCAGCTGATTCGAAGACAGTCTGCATTTAGAATATTCTTCACAAATATGTGCAGTTAGAAATGTAAAGGAACACTGTTCAAGTCTTTAAAACATTCTGCACAAACAGATTATAAATCAACATGTAAGAACTTATTTACAATATCATAGTTAGTCATGCTGGCATATTATACACAGGTTAATCTGAAATTATGTACATAAACTTCAGCCAGACCTGCTAGCACATATGACAGTGTCTAATTTCTTCACAAGGATATGAAGGTTGATTTCCCAAGCATGATGTCAGTGGCCTTACATGATGCATAGTGAGCACTTCTACATTCTGCACTAACAATACATGTGTGGTACTGCTGCTGACCTGCATACCCTAGCATTTTACTCACACATAGATCATAAATCATGAGGGTGGCCACTGTGGTGCAGCAGTTAGCGTTGCCACCTCACAGCAAGAGGTTCTCCGGTTTGATCCTCGGCTGGGGTGCCTTCTGTGTGGAGTCTGCATGTCCTCCCTGTGGTCGTGTAGGATTCCTCCAGGTGCTCCGGTTTCCTCCTACATCCCAAAGACATGCTGTAAGTGGATTGGATACTCTAAATTGGCCCTAGGCATGAGTGCATGTGTGTGTGTGCCTTCTGTAGAAGGTTGGGCACCGGGCTGGCAACTCAACACCATAAAACCCCACTGCCAATCATGAGCGAACAGGTAATCTGCTGTGGCAACCCCTAACTGGGAAAAGCCAAAAGAAGAATAAGAATAGATCATAAATCATGAGAGGTTTCCAGATTCCTTATTACATTGTCTTGGTAGATGATACTGCATGTATGATATCATCCAGGGTAATTTCCTCTGCGGATAACCAGTCAACTCAGTTTTTGCTTTACATTGGACCCTAATCAAACTATGGAAGGCCTTGGGCTGTTATTGCATTCCCTGCTATCATCATTGTTTAATTTTCTGTGGCACATACTAACCACTCTGTTTCTTACAGGTGTGGTGAACCCACTGTTACAGAAAGGAGTGGCTGATGTCACATATTAGTAAGCATGTATTACATTGCTGCCATGGCAGATATGATGTGCACACTTACCTCTGTATAAGGCCTGTGACTGATCTGATTATTGCTGCATATATTTACAGTTCTTTCATAAGAATATCTGCTTCTGTCTATGCAAATATAGTTGGGACCAATGAGGGGGATACTGTGCCTTCAGCTGTCTTGTTGGTGAAGATCCTCTAGTGTGTTCATCTTACATGTTGGGTCACATCATTACTGGAATATTCCCCATATGATGGACTCTGTTATTGACAATTATGAAGCACAATCCAATGATGTTACACAAACTGCAGAGTTAGGGGTCAATCAATTGTGGTGGTGACCAGGGTGGAGTTTTGATGTGGGCAGCTGCTACTGCAACATACCTCTGTAATCAGAATGCTATGATATTCATGGTGAGCAAAATGATTCCCCTGCAGTGGACAGTGACATTACATGACAGCATACTGATACAGATAATACCACCAGTAAGCAACATATTACAGAGTTTGGGAAGAAGAGTTATGTAGCTTGGATACAACAAGCAACAGCACAATTACAATGATAGGGAGTTGATGCAGCTATTCATTGCTGATCAGAAGCTTAACTGATTAAGCCTATGCCTATTGTAAATGTGAGTAGTCAGCAGTTCATCAGTGGGCTGATAGGGCCAAGACATGGCAGGGTGACTGGTGAGTGAGGCTGCTACTGTGGCTTGCCACACAGATGACCTCCTGACACTGCAAACATTGCTTGTAAGATAGGTTGATGGCCCAGGCACTTTGAACCTACATGCAGGCCACTGCATGAGTTGAGACACAGTGGGGCATATCTCTGCTTTTGCCAGGACTGCCATCATCATCATTCCCTTTTACCCCTTTATTCTACACAGGGTTGAGGAGTCGCATCAACTGTCACAATCACTCTCAATACAATGCCACTCTCCTGCCTTCTTCGACAGTCATGCCTGACTGTCACAGATCTTCTGTCTTGCAATATATACATATATTTACTGGATACCCTCTTTTTTCTTGCCTTCTTCCTGTCTGTCCCAAAGCTACTTCACCAGATTGTTTTCTGCTTTCATGTGCATGTGCCTGAGCCACAGTAATCTGTTCTCTTTGGCCTTCTCTGCAATTGGAGCTACTTGGGCCTCTGCACTGCACCCTAATGCTCACCTACCCTCACTGGGTACCTCTCTGTGAGTCCAGACACTGTCCATACTTGTGTCATTGGGTTCTTGTACATAGCTTGCGCTAATTCTACCAATGTTTCTGGGACTTTGAACATTCACAGGACTGTCCAAATCAGCTTTCTTGGGACCTTGTCATATGCTTTCTCCAAGTCTAGGAATGCCGAGTTTAACTTTTTCCTCACCTCTAGCTTCTTCTTAATTATCTAACTGCAAACATCGAGACGGTTGTGCCGCATCCTGATTTGAATCTGAACTGCTCATCTCCATCTTACTTTCTAATATTCTGAGTATTTGTTTGTCAATCACCCTCTCCAGAACTTTCATCCAGTGTGACAAAACCATTTCCATATGCATGTCTGGTACACATGTGGGAGAAAACCTCCAGCAACAACAAAGGATATTTAGGTACTGTTGTTTCTTGCAGTTAGGGTTCATGTGTCCATATTTGTGCTTGTACCTAGTTTGCAGCCTGCATCCGAGCCATTGAGAGTGGCAAGACAAACACAAACCATATCCAGAGTGAAAGGTCAAAGACAAAATAATGTATCATAAAGGGTAGTCTTCAACATGTAGATGTCTCTGCTGACAGATCCCAGAGACCTCAAGGATATTTTCAACAACCTGCAGCTGGGAATGTATTGCTGACATTCTTCCATTTCCTGCCATCACCTATAGCAGACTGTCATCTGTGGCCATAGAGGTGGTTGTCCATAGTGTGTGAGCAGGGATCAATCAGATGAGTAGCTAGCCTATTTGGAGCCCAGGGAATGACCCTCATTTGGCACCCCCCCCCCACCTGCCTACAGAGCCAAAACATTTTTTTTTTTGGTGGGGGAGACAGTTTGACAACAACTTTTCACATAAACATTTAGAGACCAATAGGCTCAAAAGCAAGTCCAAACAGGAAGTTTTATTGAAAGTTAAATGCATTTACATTGTCAATCTTTTAACTGTCATGTGGTAAACAACCAAGCACAACACTGCTTGACAGAACAAGAGAATGAATTAATATGCATTTTTTGAAGTAAAGAATTGTATTAAAAGTCTAATTATTGTTATTTAATAAGTGCAATTCGCCACTTGTTTCTCCAAAAAGGTAATTTGGTTGTGTGCAAAGACAAACTGCATTTATGCTTTACATTTAATTTGACACACCTGTCCTGTCCTGTCCTGTCCATGATATGTCAATCCACCACCAGTCCTGTCTACCACAGAAATGATATCCATATTCTAGTCTGGATTTAGGGACAGGTAATCAAGTCCAAAAATAATAATCAGGCAGGGACCATTCAAGGTCACTTAAAATATCAGGATTCTGTTAACTTGAGCCATTGACAGACTAAGAGAAAATTAATTAATATACATTTTTCTGAAGTAAATATTCTTAATTTCTTTCCAATCATTGTTATTCCATATTAAGTGCAATTCTTCACCACCTGTTTCTCCAAAACCATAATTGTGTACACAAAGCCAATAAGCCAAATTACTACATTGATTTGCATTACATTTTAATTTGACACATCCACCATTCCAACCATACCTCTCAGCTGTCCAGATTTATACAGAATGTCCAAGTTTTTGCCTCAATTTTTATCTGTTTCTCTTAACATTTGCGTTTTTTTTTTGGCAAAGCACTGGTGATTGAACTCACTAAATAATGACAGACATGAATTATACTTCAGAAAATGTATGTAGAAGTTGACAGACATGAATTATACTTCAGAAAATGTATGTAGAAGTTGAAACTCCTAATCCTATTGGTTCCTGCCCAGACTCTCCCTTACAAACTGCTAATGCTTTTAATAACTTCTTTACATCTACTATACTTAACCTAGCCAACCAACAAACCCCTAACCCCTCATTATTAGGTTGCCCTAATGTCACCCCTCCACTTATGCAGCTTAAACCCATACCTACCTCCTATATTCTAAATTTACTTCTTAAACTTAAAGCTTCCACCCCCTCAGCTGACAATCTCCCAGCTGAATATCTCCAGCTAGGTGCCAAAGCAATCGCCTACCCAATCTCTATACTAATAAACAGAACAATAACAGAAAGTACCATACCTTCCTCTGGAAAATCTCACACATCATCCCTCTTCAAAGGTGGCGATTCATTTGAATACTCTAACTACCGCCCTATAGCACTACTATCTCCAATTGCAAAAATTATGGAGAAATGCATCCACAAACAGTTACTAGGTCACCTCCTTTCTAACAATCTCCTAGCTAACTGTCAGCACGGCTTTCGTCCTTTCCATAGTACCACTACAGCCTTACTATCTTTTACTGACTCCATTAATAACAACCGTAATAACAATCTTCTATCTTCAGCATTCTTTGTAGACCTGTCTAAAGCCTTTGATATGGTGAATCACCAACTCCTTCTACATCGATTAAAATGCTTTCTCTTGATAAACCTGCCCTTACTTGGTTCACTTCCTATCTTCACAATAGGAGACAAGCTGTTCTATGGAACAACAATCTCTCTGAACTCCTCCCCACCACTTTAGGGGTCCCAAGGCTCCATCCTAGGTCCTCTTTTTATTTTCAGTCTTTATCAATGACTTGCACTTAGCCACACCCTTAACCACCTGTATTCAGTATGCTGACGACACCACCATCATCTGCTCTGCCACAAACCAAACTGACCTTCACTACCTTACCCAAAAGACATTTACTACTATTGAACAATGGTTCTCCAATCACTGTCTTCTCTTAAACCCCAAGAAAACAAAACTTCTCCTTTTCTTACCCACACACCTGTCTCCTCTATTAATCTCACAATTACGACTAACAATGGCACCCTTATATCACCTGACCAAACAACCAAACTATTGGGTGTTACCATCGACAACCTTCTAAAATTTGACTTTCACATCAACTCCAGCATTAAAGCAACTAATAGAAAGCTAGGCTCACTCTATAGAATCAGATCTTTCCTAACCACTGAAGCTAGATCCACCATAGCAAGAACACATCTTATCTCCACCTTACTGTATGCTTCCCCAATTTACACTAATCTATCTAAACATAATATTAAGAAGCTCACAGTAACCTATAACAACATTGCTAGATTTGCAACTGCTTCTCCATATAAAACACATCACTGTCTGAACCTCTCTAACCTAGGATGGCTGGAATTACCACACCTAATTCAGTACTATCAGCTTACTATTGCCCACAAAGCCCTTCACTACCCTGAAAACATACCCATGCTCTCCACCCTTATAAAACCATATAACAACTTAAAAGCCCTACGCTCTTCCAATAAAATCATGATTAAAACATCTCTATCAAAGAATACAGCAGGAGAATCTATTTTTCAAACTCAGTTGGCAAAAACTGGAACCAACTTCCTAAAGACCTTACTGATCAGACTTCCACTGCACTATTTAAGACCAAACTGAAACTCTTCCTTTCTAACCACTGGCTTTGCTCTTGCATTACTCCCAGTTAAACTACCTCCTATTTGACTTCCTATCCTTCTCCCATATCCCTCATACTTACTCCCTTATCTAATTCGTCACTTATTTATTATGTCCCTTTTAACCCATTATAGGACTACCTTATATAGTAACTCTACTTCTCTCACTAAACTCCTAACAACTGTTACTGTATTTTAATTTTTCTCTCCCTTTTTCTCATATACCTGTACTTTCACTACTTCCTTGTCTCTGTATCCACCTTCTTTATAAGTTCTTTCAAGTATTATTACTGTCTTCTACTTAGTTAGTTATATCGACTTTTTATTACTTAAATCAAACATATACTTTGTATTTAATGTATTGTTATCATGTTATGTAGATAGTGGAGCTTTTCTCCTCGGGCCTCCACTGAAAATGGACTTGTATCCAGTTGGACCAGCCCGGTTAACAAATGTAAAATAAATAAAAATAAAAAATAAATGTTAACACAAAACTTGAAAATTCTAGCAGGCTGCAGCTTTCTAACATTATAAGAACAACATTTAAAATCTGTCCTTATTTTTTTACCTTTGTCTCACCACCACTATTGTGACGACAGTCACTAAGTAATAATGACCTACATTTCAGTTTCATACTCCAATCACACACTTCAGAAAATGCGTGCCATCAAAAATCCTGAGTGGTTTATAAAAGCAACATTCAAAACCTTTCCCTATTTTTTTGGACTTTGTCCAACTCCTAACACCATTACAGTGATGTCACTAAATTACATATATTTGAGTTTCAGACTTTACATCCTTCAGAAAATGCATGCTAAGTACAAATCTTGTTATTTTAGCAACCTTCTATGTTTATAAAAGCAATATTTTGTAAAATCTGTCCCTATTTTTTGGCCTTTGTCCCACCGCCATTATTGTGAAGACAGTCAATCACTAATAATGACAATCTTCCACTTTCAGTTTCAGACTTCAATCACATCCTTCAGAAAATGCATTCTACCACAAATCCCATCTAAGTTTATAAAAGCAATATTTAAAATCTGTCACTTATTTTTTTACCTTTGTCCCACTCACTCCCAGCACTGTTATTGTGAAGACACACGGTCACTAAATAATTATGACATCCATTTCAATTTCAGATGCTTCAATCTCTGTATCCTTCAGAAAATACATGCTGAGACAAATCCTAAATTTAAAGCAATATTTAAAAATCTATTATTATTTTTTACTTCTGTCCCACCACAACATTATTTTTACGAATTGAAGAACAGTGAGGTTGGTGTAATGGTTAAGGTGCTTACCTTAGAAACAGAAGGTGCAGGGTTTGATTCTGACATGGGGTAACTGGCTAGGCTTAAAAATGGCCCTAAAGGGCAGTTAGCCTAGTACTAACCTATGAACCCATTATGAACCTATGAACCTATAAGCAAGTCAGCAAATAACAGAGTAAGACTTCACAACATCACATCCTTCAGAAAATGCATGCTAACACAAATTATGTTATAAAAGGAGTGGGAGGCATGCTGAAGTGTCTTGGACATCTCTGCAGGACATAAAGCGAATATAGATAGATAAAAAATAATTTTTCAGTATGGATTGCATTCTAGACAGTACCCAATGTGATTGCCCCTCTCCCCCCACCCTTGCTACACTGCTGGACTCAGTGGTCAAGTCACGACCATGGTTAAATATATTATAATGTGGGTGCTGTCTATATTCAGCCCATTTTGACTGTCTCAACATCTCTGGCCAGTTGTGCTGAACGTATGATGATGATTCAAAGATTCTTAACCAAAGAGATCTTTGGCTTAGTCAACTTAAGCTACCCTAATAGGATAAAAAGCCATTCATTCTACTGTGTGTTACACAGACTGTTGAGGGATGACCTGTGTTTATCTTCTTGTGCAATAAAAGAGTAACCTTTAAGACTCCTATGAATTGACATGATTACTTATGTTTGTTCGATTGTATTAATGCATGCTTTAAATTTTGTTATTATTCATTTCGTATCTTAGCTCATATGAGCCTGGGTTCTGGCTGAAAATGGTTTTACCAGTACAGTTACCCAGTTATCAAACTTGAAATAAATAAATAAGTAAATGTAAAGACACTCCCCTTTTCAACCTCATCCATCTTAACAATATTACAAACAGCCATTCTAAAGACCTTAACTTCATCACAAATTTAACAACACTTGCTGGTGTCATTGATTCCCGATCCAGCATATCCACTGTTTTTGGAACAGATTCCCTTTGCTTTTCAAACATAACAGTTCTTAAGCTGTCTTCAAAACCAGTCTAGATGATTGGATGGATAACCATAAATTTATGGCAGGTGTTTGCAATAATGCTCTATTAACCAGGAGAAACTAGCATACCCTATACTAGTTGGGTGAATTGGCTAAGATTCAAGCCAACAATCAACTAACCTATGTGCCTAAAGCATACTTTCATGACTTACTACCTATTTATTTTACTTACTTTATTTTACAGGTTGGGAAACTGGACTACAATAGCCCATTGTCATCCATGGCCTACTAATATAACAATTCATAACAAAGTTATCATAGCAGTAGAAAAACGTCACATAACTCCAGTATTCAGTAACAATCTTCACTTTGGGTTCCAAGGTCAGTACAGCAACAGAGGAAAGATAAATATTTACATGAATGCAAGTTATAAAAAACTTCCATGACATAATAAAGAATCACTCAAGTACTAAAGTCTGCTTTGCATGAAAATGGATGAAGTAACACAAGAATGAATGGCACTTAATACATAATAATGTATAATCAAACAACTGCACAGATATAGTATATTAGTACATTGGATGACCTACATATAACCAACTTAGGAGATGCCTGGAATAGAGTTACATTTATACGTATTTTTTTAAAGGACAACAACAGGATTCTATTATTAAATGCTCAACTTCTCTGTTGTTTTTCTCCTTATTTACTCTCCCTGCTATGAATAAACAACAGCACAGCATTTAAAATATTTTAAATTGACTGTTTCTCTCCACTAGAACAGTGCCTTACTGTACTGTGATGGTTTCACTTTCAAAAAACATTTATCCCACCCTGGAAAAGCTTGCTGCAGTCTCCAATTCACTGATGTCATAAAGGCCACTGAATACAGGTAGTTTTTTGGCCAATTCCCTCCCCAAACGCACATCACCACAACTGTCCTAAACACCCACCCGTGCTGTGATGTCATAGCTCCCTGGTCCTTCCCCAACTCATACAGAAAGTAAAGGCTAAAACAAGGAAGCAGTACATGAGTCAAGTCTCCTGCTGTGAGCTGTCAGTCATAGTAGGTAACAGCTCAAATTACCCTTAGCACTTTGACAGCTAGTTTAGTTAGGTGTGAAGGGGGATGGGAGATGAGTCAAAGTAGTACAATTCAGGCTTCAGAAAAAAACTGCAGTTTAGCCATTCTAAAAAGACGCATCAGTAAAAAGCATTTGAAAGTCTGTGCTGTGGCATTTGCACTGTTTGTGTTTTAAGTAGTCATTGAACAGCATGAAATGTCACTTAAAACTGACTGAAAGACAGCAGTGTATACATGTAAAAATCAATGCAGTGGCAGGTGCTTTAGGAAGAAAGAGCCCTGTGTGATATAATTTTTTACAGACAATTAATGCATTGTGGAATACCTAAAGGCAAACTAAACAATCAGAATTAATTCAAGATGCCAGACCCCATGTGGTCAGGCTCAGAAATTATGTATAAAAATATTTAAAAATCTGTGAATAGTCCCAGAGTTGTGTTAAAATGTAGCAAACACCAAACCATGATGAAATAAAGATTTTTTTTTAGTCTGTGGGTGTCGTTCTCCTTTAAATGACACTATCCCTGCCAACACAGGTATACATACATGCTGCATTGTAAGAGAAAATGTAAATGAAGAACTGAAAGCATGTGAGTAGAAATGCAAAGTAGCAGGATTACACAGACATGTAACCTGTTGGTTGACTTACATGACTAGTTGCAGAGCTTTGCTGCTTTTTTCTTTCATTTTTTGTGGCTTAAAATAATGTTTTACTATTAACAGCTGTAAATATAATATAAGGTTAACAAATACTTCTGACCTAAACTATAATTTATACAAGACAGGTACACTGATAGAAATAATGCTCTGAAATTAAACAAAAAGGAATTGCGTTTAACATAAATTATCACAAAGTAATTTCACTGCTTGGATACCATTTTCTAACAAAAATGCAAGTTTAAACCAAAACTTATGTTAAGTTTTAGGTCTTAATTTAATAGAATTTATTTTATTTTCATAAACAGCAGTGGTTATATTTAAAAATTCAAAAAAAGAATGGTATGTACATTTTCCCAATTTCTGGTAATTTCTTTGTATGTAATTGCTAGTAAGCACAATATGAGGGGATAGTGGACTTTTTAATACAAATGGGACTTGCAGCATTAAAGGTGACATTTATAAAAATGTATATTAGCAATTAACCTTCTGAATCATATAACATCTCCAGTAGCCATAACTATATTGATTAAATATCTTTATCCATTCTATTTATTTATTTGACATTTGTTAACCAGGAAAGTCTGCCTTGGAACGAGCCAATTTTCAGCGAAGGCCCAGGGAGAAACACTCCAGACTCATTTCTTTATATCTGGTGTTACCTATGGTTTATAAATGAATCTTTGCATATATATTTTCTAAACTAAAGAAGATGTAGTATTTTTGTCTGATAATAATTTATCTGTTTCATTAAAATATGGGTAATTTCAAACAAATCCAATATGATTTTTTTTTTATATTTGCTGTACAGGATAGACCTGTTTTATATCATTGTGATACATTTTGAACTTAAGTGTTTTTTTATTATTTTTGATTTAATATAACTCTATAATACATGATCATTTTTTTGTGTCTTCTCTGTCATAGCATATGATTTAGTGACTATGAACTCCCTGATGCTTTGGCTTATTAGCCAATCTTTACAATCCAAGACATACTGTAGTTGGAAATAATTATATCTGTTGAGAGAAATGTGATTCCTTTTGAGCAGTCAAACAATATATCAAAACATTTTTTTCTAATTTAGACATTTTCATTATATTATATTAAAAAAAAAATAAAACCTGGTTTTAGGCAAAATGCAGATATTGTAAAGAACCTTTACAGATAATTTGGTATCGATGTGTGACATTTTAAAAACAATTCAATATCATCGTAATTTGGTTTAGTAGATGTAGAAATATATGAACATACGTAATTAACAACCATAATATTTTATCTACTATTACAAAGGACTGACTCAATATCTTAAAGTCTTTATCACAACACATTACTTTGTGCATTTTTGATAATGTGCAGTATATGACATAGCTAACAAATAAACAATAATATTAAAAACAGAAGGTAAAACAAATTACTCTAAGTCAGAAATGCAACTCTCTCCCCCATATACTGATATTATGAATAAAATCAATACAAGGCATGTTTGGATACCATAGGAAATTTACAGGTGTCATTTAAATCATTCCTATAATTCTTTTGCGGTACTAAGGATGTAGTTTGAATGTTGCGTGTTTTAGCTGTATTATAATTTCGAACAAATCTGTCCTCAAATACATAAATAAATAAATAAAATAAAATAAAATATTTGCACCAGTTAGATGTTAGGTCTTTGGTACTCTTAATAATAACATTTTCTTAATGTCTAGATGTAATATGATTCAAGTTTTATGTTAAAGTAATACACTGATATTTAAAATGTATACATTCACAAATAAAATTCTCCTTTATGGGTTGATTTAGTTCTGATTGATTAGTATCATGACAGACTTTTTCTCATTTCTTTTGAGATTAGATCATTTTCCAAAGCATTTTCATTACCTCATCCAGTTTGATTAATATTAGTTAAAGTTAAAATTCTTCTTTTTGTAGAAGACATATTGTTAAATTAATAGTTATTATTTGTTTTAAAACTGCTGATTGCTTCATCTTGTCTAATAAAGTTTGTTAATGGTTATGTCACTCATGCAAATGAGTGGCAAAATGGAGAATCTCTGTTTTGATCCTTTTATAATAACTAATTGTGAGACAAATATTTTTATATTAGCATATAGCAATAAATTATTACATATCCATCTGTTTCACATGCTTTATTATCTTTAAACTTTTTAATTTTCTATTTTAATTCCACATTTTGTTTAATAATAAGCATCTTCTCTCTCTTGACTCCAAGTATTGTATATATTGTAAATATCAAGTAATTCACTAATGCTTATTGTCCAGTCAGTCTAAACTTACTGCTCTGAATGTAAATACCTACAAACTGTGCTACCTATGTCAAAATTGTATTTCAATGTCAATTTATCCACCTGTACCTGATTGCATATATGTATTTAACATTGCATTATGTAACCTTTGTATCCATATATGTATGTACTTACCATTGCATTATGTAACCTTAGTAACCATATTGCTTATTGGAGCTTTTCTCCCCGGGCCTCCACTGAAAATGGGCACACCACTGGCCCAGTGGACTTCCCCGGTAATCAAACTGAAATAAATAAAATAAATAAATATTTTTTAATAGTTTGACAGACATTTTCCTTGTCTGTTCCTAATTCTTTAGCTCCTGGCATCTGAATATTTTAATGCAGTTCATTTGATATAAAACTTTGGATCTATGAGTAAGTTTATCTAAATATTTATGGCGTATAGTATAAGAATGCAATTTAGTTTGGGGATCTTTTCAGTGGGCTTCACTCTGTTTTTGCCTTAAGTCAGTAACTGTTAAAATCAAATTCTTGGCATAAAAAGTCCAAACGCCAATTCTGATGCAAGGATGAGATTTAATAATACTTCAGATAAAAAAGTACAGTAGCATCATGTATGCTCATTTAGAAAGCAGGGAAAAGGGACAGATAAACAAATATGTTCTATCAAACAATGATATATTCTGTTATTGATAAAATGCAGTTGTTTATTTGCTCCTTTTCTCTGCATTCTGAATGCAAATGCACTGTCCAAGATGCCCAAACTGCCTATTTAGACCTCTTCAAATCTATTGAGATTCAACCCTTTACCCTGATCCTGGGTAACTTTAACTACCCAAACATAGACGGGAAGAACTACTCACACTAGAACACAAATGCTCAGAGATTCCTCGATTTTGTCATTCAAATGCTTTGGAAGAGCTAGTCGATACCCCCACAAGAGGTGATAATATCTTGGACTTGGTATTAACCAACATGAGTAACCACTGCAGCATCCCTGCAGTATCATCCTCCCTTATAAGATCAGACCATAAAGCGGTCATGTTTGAAATCACCAGTTCCCCTGACCATCCTATAGCTAGGGTCAAACAAAAAAACTTTTCCAAAGCTGATTACAGCCTCTCGAGGGATGGTATAAACAGCTTCACAGACCCCTCCCCCTCTCTAGGAACTGGCACCAGTATAGATGCATGGAATCAGGAATACCTGACAGGACTAAATCATCCTCTGCACGGAAGAGTAAACCTGTCTGGTGGACATCTGCAATAAATAAACTCTATAACAAAAAAAAAAATTGCTGTCGAGGACCAAGAAGAAGCAGGTGCCCAATTGGAAACAATCTCTCCTTAGCCTAAACAAGCAAATACGAGCACTAGTGAAATCCTCCAAAGCAAACTTTGAGTCCAAATTGGCCACATCTGCTACAGACAATCATAAGGCCTTCTTCACATATGCCCGTAATCTCAAAAGTAGCACCAAGATCTGTTCAGAACTGGTGGTCAAGAACACCCCATATACAAATGCCGTAGATATAGCAAACTTGCTGTCTGACAGATTCAGTGAAAATTTCACCCCTCTGTCCCTCCAACAGTAAATCAGTGCATTTCCAGTACCTGCCCCCTTCCCCTTATATCCAGGTATCAGGTCAGCACTGCCCTCTCAAAGGCAAAAAATACAGCCTTCATGGGACCCGATAACATATCAGGCTGCATCCTACATGAACTCAGGCAGGAACTTGCAGCCCCATTAGGCACCCTATTCAACCAAAGCCTGAGTACCGGCTTTGTCCCAGCTGAGTGGAAGACAGCCACTGTCATCCCTTTACACAAAGGTGGAGCGTCTACCGATCCGGGAAATTATAGACCCATCAGCCTAACTAGCCTGATCTGCAAGGCCATGGAACGGATTACCATGGACTTCATTAACAAAGATATTGGCAACCTCCAAATACTTGATCCCACACAGTTTGGCTTCATCAAGAGGAGGTCATGTCTGTTAAATATGGTCGACTTTTTTGAGACAGTCACCAAAGCCATGGATGAGGGGAAGTCAGTGCATACCACCTACCTTGACCTGGCCAAAGCCTTTGACACTATTCCCCACTCAGGCATAGTAGATAAACTCTCTCAACTAGGCATCAATCTGTATGTTACCAGATGGGTAGCTAACTGGCTCACTGATAGAACCCACTTTGTCAAAATAGGGGAAGCCACCTCAGGCAGTAGACCCATATTGAGTGGCATACCCCAGGGTTCGGTCTTGGGGCCTCTGTTATTTGGGATATACTTTTCTGAGGTGCAGGCCAAAACCAGTGGCCTATGACTGACCAAGTTTGCTGATGACTGCAAGCTGGGAGCTGTCATCAATTCCCCTAGTTACGTGAACATCCTCCAAGAGGGTCTCACCCAAACAAATGACTGGTGCCAGAAACATGGCCTGAAGCTGAATACAAAAGAACGCATCATCCTCCCCTTTGGGGAGAGTGATGTCCCCACAAATTATCACATTAATAACAATGTCCTAAGCACGCAGTCAGTTGTGAGGGATTTGGGCACCCAAATTGATAGCAACCTGACTTTTGACCACCATGTTGCTTCCATTGTATGGAAAGCTTCCAACATGGCCCACCTCATAAGTAAGGGTTTCTCATCCAGGGACAAGAAGGTCATAACATCCCTGTATTCTTCCCTTATAAGGTCCATTATTGAGTACAATGGCCCATTTGGCATGTATCTCGCAAAGCACATGCAGCAGCTGGAGAGACCACAGAGGTTCATCACCAGGAGAATCCAGGGCCTCAAACATCTACCATACACAGATAGGCTAAAAGCCCTATCCCTCTACTCTGTTTCATACAGACTCTTCAGAGGTGACCTCTGTCTGGCATACAAGGCAATCTCAGACCTCCACCTTGATGGAACTGCTGCATATCTGCAAGTCATGTTCCACTCGAGTAACCCACACACATGGCCTCAACCTGATCTGTGACATCAATAGGACTTGTTGGTGGGACAGATTTGTGTCCCAGAGACTCCCCCCATCTATGGAACAGACTCCCTCGCCACGTCAAGCAGAGTACCTCTTTACCCCTTTTTAGGTGCAACCTGGATAACTAGATGGGAAATAGAAAATACATCCCTGGGATTCCACCCATGCCCCTGCTGGACAGGGGCATCGGGTGCTGATTTGTCTATGCATGGGCTAAACACTTGGCTAGGCTTATAAGGATCTCGAGGCCAATAGCCTAGTAACTTCCTATGATCCTATGTTGAGTATGTTTTTATACAAAACATTAAAATTCCTTGCAGTTTTAACAGCTGTGTCTAACATGTAATTGTGCACGCAGCATGGATGCAAAAGTACAGCCACTCAGGATGTGAAAAGAGCCATACTAATGATTCTAAGGAGCTACATACAGCCTGCAGGCCACAAGATAGCTAAACATGATCAGATAACTCATTTCACAGACACAGTAGTTTCTCTACAGTAGAATTACTTCTATTTTAAAATGATTGCTTTCCTCTCCCTATTTTTCTACACCAACCTCATCATCATGGCCTCTCATCATTATGTGCACTTTTCTATATACCCCAATATATATAGCTCCATCTCCAATAGTCTCTTTGTAAAGCTAAGCCCCATCCATCTGATCGTGTCAGTTGCCTTTCTTTCCAGGCTGTTCACCACCCCCTATCCCTAGTTCCCTGCATAATCTCCAGAACTACATGTAGTACTTCAGGTGTGATTACACTACAGTTCTTTATGTCAACCCCATCACCTCCTATTCCTCTGCATCCATCCTCCTTGTAATGCAAACCAACATGGTGTTTGTCCAAGTCACATACAGTAATCAATACTTCCCATACTAAACTCAAATTCATAGGATCATAGGAGATTACTAGGCCATTAACCTGGAGGTAATTTTAACCCTTGCTGTTTCATCCCAATGTAATACCACAGAAATGCTAGCCAATACCCAGGATTGCATTTAGTGATGACTGTCCATGTTCAGGAGGGTTGCGGGCGCTATCCTCAGTAAGAATTTATAGTGCCCCATCCACTTATCCAGATTCCTCTTGAACAATGTCAAAGAGGTGCTCTGTTTCACATAAATTGGTAGCCTGTTTCAAAGACGTGGTAGTTGTTGGGAGATAAATCTGTCCATCCAGCATGTCCTATTTAAGTCACAGGCCATATTTAGGTCCCTGAAACTGGTAGCCCTAGTCCCATTTGATTTATGGATATGCAGCAAGTTCATTAGGTTTGGGTCTTGGATTGCACTGTAGGCCAGGCATAAGTCTCCCCTAAGAAGTCTATACAATACTGAGTACAGTGACAGGGACTTTAGTCAGTCTGTGTAAGGCACGTGCTGGAGCCCCTTGATTTTCTTTGTTAGAAACCTCTGAAGTCTCTCTAATTGCTGTAGGTGCTTAGTATAGTACAGTACAGTACATGTCGAATGGGGCATTATACTCAATTATGGGCCGGATAAATGCCAAGTATATGGGGGTTATAACTTCTTTTGCTCTTGAGGTGATGCCTTTACCAAACAAGTGTGCTATGTAGAAAGCCTTCCTTACTACAGCAGACAAATGGAGGTTGAAGTTAGGGTTGCAGTTAACTTGTGATCCCAGGTCCCTTACCACTTCATGGATACTTAGGGTATTGTTGTTGATTTGATGGGGTGAAGGTACATTGTGCCGAAGGAAATGATGATGCATTTCTTTGCATTTATTTTGAGACAGTGACTAATACACCAGTCAGTGGTATGCGTAAGACCCTCCTGGAGTATATGGACATCATTTGGGGATTCAATGATTGCACCTAGTTTGCAGTCGTCTGCAAACTTGGCCAGCCACAACCCTTTAGTTTTGACCTGCACTTCTGAGAAGTATATACCAAACAGTAGGGGGGCCAGCACTGACCCCTGTGGCACCCTGTTGGTAACAGGTTCTGCTGGGTGATGTGGAGTCACCCACTTTGATAGTGTGTGTGTGGTTTGTGAGCCAGCTGACAACCCATCTTACAACAAAGGGGTTTACATTGTTTTCTAAGTTTATTGGTAATGCCTGAATGTGGGATCATGTTGAAAGCCTTTGCCAAGTTGAGGTATGTTGTGTGCATAGATTTGCCCTCATCAATGGCCTTGCTCAAACTTTAAAAGAAATCCACCAGATTTAAGAGGCAGGATCTGCCCCTCACAAAGCTGAATTGGGTAGGTTCCAGGGTTTGGAGGTCACCTATGTCTTAATTTATGAGATCCATAATGATATATTCCATGACCTTACAGATGAGGCCAGCCAGGCTTATGGGTCTGTAATTCCCCGGGTCTGTTGCTGGGCCACCTTTGTGGAGAGGAATAACTGTAGCTGTTTTCCATTCCACAGGAACAAAGCCTGTGGTTAGGCGATGATTGAAAAGGGTACTTAGTGGTGATGCTAGTTCATGTTTTAGCCTGTTTAGAAGACAGCCTGGGATGTCGTCTGGTCCCATAGTGGCTGTGTTTTTTGTCTTGGACAGGTCTATGAGTACCTGCTCTTCATATATGTAGGATGGGGGGAAGTTTAGGGGAAGGTTTGTTGTAAGTTAGATGGGGTAAGTGAATGAAATTTTCACCAAACCTATCCACTAGCAGGTTTGATATCTCTGTGGGGGTCAGTGTGTGTGTGATAGATTCATAGATTCATAGATTAGTACTAGGCTAACTGCCCTTGCGAGCCATTTTAAGCTTAGCCAATTATCCCTTCTGAGACTACAACCCTGCACCTTGTGTTTATAAGGCAAACACCTTAACCATTAGGCCACCCTCCTAACTATTGGCCACTAGTTCTGCACATGCTTGGGTCCTACCCTTTAGGTTATATATGTAGTTGTAAAAGGCCTTATGGTTATCCTTGGCTGTACTTGCTAAGTTTCTCTCAAAGGAGACCTTGGAGGATTTGGCAAACTGTCTTATTTGTTGAGGCTGAGGAGGGCACTTTTTCATTGTTGGGGCCTTGCCTTTGTTTTCTTGGACAGCAACTTTTTGCATTTATTGTTCATAGGCAGGTACTAGGCTATCGGCCCTAGGGCCTATACAAGCCCAGCCAAAAAGGTACCCTGGCTTTTGCCACCCAAGAAAATTATTTTCCTGTGCCAATGTCGATCAGAGCCACAGAAGTGATCCCCGGGGTGAATTTCCTATTTCCCATCCAATCATCAAGATTTTTCTTGAAGAGTACTAATGAAGAGCTGTGTTTGATATAGATAGGTAGTTTATTCCAGAGTATGGGAAGTCTCTGGGACAGGAATCTATCCCTCCGGCATGTTCTGTTTATTGTAGTGACAAGGTTTAAGTCCCTAGAGTGTGTAGCTCGGAGGGATTGGGACTTAAGTGAAGCACGTCCAACAGCTCTGGGTTTGACATAGCTTTGTATGTTAGGCAGAGATCACCTATCAGTAGGCGATATGCGACGGAGTAAAGCTGGAGTTTTGTGAGACGGTCTGAGTAGGGCATCTGTTTGAGGCTGGTAATCCTCTTTGTGAGGTATTTCTGCAGCCTTTCCAGCTGTTGTAGATGTCTTGTGAGGTACATACCAAAAGGGGTGTTGTACTCTATAATGGGTCTAATGAGTGATGAGTAGAGGGGAACAATGACCTCTTTTTTTCTGGATGAGAAACCTTTTGTGATGAGGTGTGCCACGTAGAAGGTTTTCCTGACTACTGTGGTGATGTAATTATCAAAGCTGAGACTACTGTCCACCTGTATCCCAAGGTCTCTTATCACACGTTCTGTGTTAAGTATACTACCACCTATGTTGTAGTTCATGGGTACAGAGTCTTTAAAAAACGGGATGACAATGCACTTTTTGGCACTGAGCTTGAGGCCATGACTTTGACACCAGGCATCTGTCTCAGTGAGGCCCTTTTGTAGGATGTCCACATCTTTAGGAGTTTCGATTATGGCTCCTAGTTTGCAGTCATCTGCGACCTTCGTTAGCCAAAGACCTTCTGTGCTAGCCTGTACTTCAGAGAAATAGATACCAAACAGGAGAGGACCCAGGACTGAACCCTGTGGTACTCCACTTGTCACTGGTCTGAAGTCGGATTTGGAGTCTGCTACTTTCACAGTGTGGGTTCTGTCAGTGAGCCAGTTGGCAACCCATCTTGCGATATAGGGATTTATACCTAGTTTAGTGAGTTTATCTATAATTCCAGAGTGGAGGATGGTGTCGAAAGCCTTGGCAAGATCTAGATAGGCTGTGTGAACCACCTTACCCTCGTCTATGGCTTTGGTGACTGCTTCAAATATCATGTTTAGGAGATATGATCTGCCTTTTACAAACCCGAACTGGGTGGGGTCCAGAGTTTGGAGATTATCAATGTCTTTGTTTTATAAGTTCCATGATGATATGTTCCATGGCCTTGCAGACCAGGCTCATCAGGCTAATGGGGCAGTAGTTCCCGGGGTCCGTGGTGGCTCCCCCCTTGTGGAGTGGGATAACAGTCGCTGTGCGCCATTCAGCGGGCACAAAGCCTGAGGTGAGGCTATGACTGAACATGGTACTTAGGTGGGGAGCCAGTTCGTTCTGTAGTTCATGTAGAACACAGCCTGGGATGTTGTCTGGTCCCATGGATGCTGTGTTCTTGGCTTTGGAGAGTGTGGTTTTTACCTGTGCAGCTGTGATTACAGGAACTTTGCATTCTTCCAGTATAGAGATGTAAGTTTGTTGGTGCTGGATGTCCACCATGGCAGCTTGTTTTTACTTGGGCCTCTGGCTTTGATTCTTTCTGGTACAACCGAGTTTATAGATTTATGCAAGAGATTGTACAGGGCTTTAGTGTAAGCTTCATCATAGTTACCACTTCCAGCTTTGGGTGGGGCTTGGAGTGCATTTATACCTTCACCTGGGAGGGTATAGTTTGCCTTGGTGAAGTTTTTTAGTCTGATTTCACCCTTTGTAAGTTCTGCTGTTAGTACCAGCTCAGAGGTGAGTGATTTGTGGTCAGTTTTAACTAATGAGGGTCCGACAGTTCCATCAGTGCACCCATTTGACATGTTGGTGAGGACCAGATCTAGAATGTATGTTCCTGTTGTCAGGGTATGGACGATTTGTTCCAAGGCATTTGAATTAACAAAGTCAAGGAACTTTTGCTCTAGTGAGTTAGGGCTAGCGTAGTTTTCCCAGTTGATGGTGGGATAATTAAAATCCCCCATAATCAATGTGTTTGGTAAAATTTGGATTGTCTCCAGTTTGGACAAGTAGGCTGCATGGGCATCATGACCCATGAGGGGGATCTATAATGGGCTAGGACTTGAATGGGCATCTTACCCACTGTAACTTGGACCTGGAGTAATTCCATAGAGTTGCCTAGTCTAACTAGATGGGAGGTGAATGTATCTCTAATACAAACTGAAACACTGCCTCCTTTGGTTTTCACATGTTCATTTTGCAGTCTAAGGGTGTGGAAAGCATTGTAGCCTTGCAAGTCTGGGTTACTATCTGAGGTTTTGAGCCAGGTTTCGGTGACTGCTGACTGCATAGACATCTACATCTTCTAGTGACAGAAGTGTTTTCAGGGAGTGCAGTTTTTGGTTTAAGCTCCTAGCATTTAGCAGCATGTCCCTCATTTTGTTCTGTTTGGTTAATTTCATATCGGTAATGTTTTTGAGACCTTCCCTAAAAAAAGACACTATGGGAGAGGCAAGAGCCTTTGCCAGCAGCCAAAAGCCTAGAGGTGTCAGGTGCAAACCATCTCTGGCAAAGCAGTGAGGCTTGTCAACCATGACTTCCCAGGCTGACAGGAAGTAGATCTCCTTTGAATGACACCAAAAACTGAGCCAATTATTGAAATCAATCATTTTTTTTGTTTATACTGTGGCATCACTCTAGGTGAGGGCAGTATGCTGCTCAAGGCTAGGGACATACCTGCATGGGGACACATACTCAGAGAACTCAACCATGTCTCTCTTCATATAGTCCAATGAGGTACATCTCAGGTCATCTCAGATCATTCAAACCAAAATGAACTATGACAGAGTCATATGGGTACTTGTTGCTGAGAGACCTGAGTGTATGGATGATTTGATGAATCCTGGCACCAGACAAGCAGCTGGCCGTGACTTTCTCTTTGTCCAGCCTAGTGAATGGAACATCCATGTGTCTCACTATTGAGTCTCCAATAACAAGAAAACTTGGCTTTTGAGTGTTATGCCTTACAGGCTTGGTGGGTGAGACACTGGTGTTGCTATGTGTCATGGGAGCCCTGAGGACTGTGTTAGCTGTAGCTGTCTTGTGTTTTGGAGGTCTCTGGTGTTTCAGTACATTTTTTGAGAAAACCTCCTCGTATGTGGCTTTACATGTTTGATGCGTACTATGGGTATGAGTAGTAGTATGCATATGACTAATGGTACTATGTATGCGTGTAGTAGTGGGTGACTTGACAAGCTTCTCCACTGTTACTGTTTTGAGTGAGAGAGAGCATGGATTCTAGATTCTTGGTGTAAGTACATCTCTCACACTCTGTACTAGAGTGTGTTATTAGTAGAGGGTTTTCTTTGTACATGTGGCAATTGCTACACTGCCTCAGGAGAAACAAGGGTAATCCAATTGCTCATAATGCTAGGTTAAAGATTGCTGTCATTAGGGGTGGCTTTTTAAAATCGATCATGGAGGTGCTCAGTGTATAGATATTTCTACCTGGGTTTTTTTGGGAAAATTTGTTAAATTTAACTGTCCATCTTTGGTGCACAATTGTGTGGCAGTGTGCGGTGCTGTGCAATGCACAAACAAGCAGTTACCTGCTCTAATGCAGGGTCTAAATACCAGAAGCTAAAAACATGAAACTCTAAAAAGATTGAAAAGGACCAATGAGGATGCTTATTCCAAGCCCTAGACCAGCCTTCCATTATTAGACAGGTCCCAGTCAGCACAATTCTCTCACTGAATTGCAGATAGGCCCCTTCCAATCCAAGGTGACCTGGAAAGCATGCTCAGACCAAACAAACCACGCAAACAGTTCCAGAAGCAACAAGCCTGTATATGGATCTCAATCTGTATCGTATATAGGTTCAAAGGTAAGTAATAGGCTACCTGCCCTTGCAGGCCATTATAAGCCTAGTCAATTTCCCTTTTTGTATTTGAAATAACTTATTCCATTTTGTTATAGATTTGCCTTACCCATTCCATGGTTGATAATTATATACTACCCCTAATAAGAATAACTGGAATCATACCACAGATAATTGAGGGGACCCATGCATGGGATAGGGCTCTGTCCATTAGTAATACAGGAGGCAGTTTTGGGTAAATTTCCTGTATTCCCATCCACAGATCTAAGTTTCACTGGAATATTGACAGGGATGAACTATGTTTTATGTCATCAGGGAGTCTATTCCACAGTAACAGTACCCTATGCAGTACATACCTGTCCCTCCAAATGGTTCTGTTGATATTGCAGAAGAGGTCAAGAGCCCTAGACTGAGTATTTCTGATGCCATTTGACCTGCTGATGTGCAGTAAACCCATTAGTAATGGGTTGGAGGATGCCTTGTACGCCAGACACAGGTCACCTCTTAGCAGTCTGTAGGATACCTAGTATAGTAACAGGGCTTTGAGTCAGTCCATGTAGGACAAGTTGTTTAGGCCTTATATCTTTTTAGTAAGGTATCTCTGTGGGCATTCCAGTTGTTAGGTGTGTCTGGATATATATACATGCCAAAGAGGGCATTATATTCAGTGATGGACCTAATGAGGGCTAAGTAAAGGGGGAGAATGACATCCCTAGATCTAAACACAATCCCTTTGTTTATAAGCTGTGCAATATCGAAGAACTTTCTTACAACAATAGACACATGTTGGTCAAAAGTTCGGTTATTGTCCATATAACTTCCCAAATCTCAAACAACTGGGTCAACTCTTAGGGGTGAATTGTCAAGTGTGGTAGTTCCCTGGGTAGATAACTTCCCAAAGTATACAGCAATGTATTTTTTTGGAATTTAGTTTCAGTCTATGATTTTGACAGCACTTATTCATTTGAGGCAAACCTTCCTGCCGGATGGCTAAGGATTCTGGGGATTCAGTGACTTCTCCTAGCTTGCAGCCATCTGCAATTTTAGCCAGAGCCCTTTGGTATTGGCTTTTACTTCAGAAAAGTAGATGCCAAACAGGAGAGGTCCCAGCACAGAACCCTGGGGGACTCCATTACTGACTGGTCTCTTTTGGGGGGGATAACTTCCCTTATTTAGATTACCTAAATCTTATCTGTGAGTCAGCTGGCAATCCAGTGGATGACACAGGGGATTATTGCCAGTTTATTTAGCTTTTGTACTATGCTCGAGTAGGGAATTGTGTCAAAAGCTTTGGCCACGTTGAGGTATGCAGTATGTACTATTTTGCCTTCATCCATTGCTTTGGTGACATTTTCAAAAAATCCAAGTTTAGTAAGCATGACCTGCCTTTGACACATCCAAAACTAAGAAGGGTCCAGTGTTTGGAGGTTCCCCATATCCTGATTGATTAACTTAATGAAAAGTCTTTCCATGGCTTTTCATATGAGGCTGGTCAGACTTATGGGTCTGTGGAAGGTCCACCCTAATGCAGTGGAATGACTGTAGCTGTTCTCCATTTGCTTGGTAGCTAACCTGTATGGAGGCTGAGACTGAACAGCATTGTTAGGGATGTGGCTAAATTGTGCGTTATGTTATTTAAGACGCATCCAGGGATATTGTCAGGACCCATCAATGCAGTATTTTAACTTCTGATAGCACTTTTAGGTCTTTTGTGATAGTTCTAGTGAACCAGTTTCGGGTATATCTTGAGGGACAGACAGAGAAGGGGTAAAGTTAGAGCTAAATTTATCAGCCAGTAGTTTCACTATATCTTCAGTCTCAGAGTAGGTAATATCATTTACAATCAGCTCAGTGCATTGCTGCGTTGTGCTTTTGAGATTACGAACATAACTAAAAAACACCTTTTAATTGTCTTTGGCTTGGATAGCTATTTTAGCCTCAAACTTGGCTTTGGCTGATTTTATTAAGGTATTGAGTTATTTGTTTATTTCAGTAACAAGGGCTTTAACATTCTGTGAACTATCTTACTTTTGGTCAAAATTATTTTGCTTTTATTATAAAGCTTTCTGATATCATGGTTCCACCATGTGGGTTGGTTACTGGAGTTTGCCCTGCACATGTTCCTACAGGGCACAGCTGCATCTATGCAGCTGTTTACATGTTGGTATAGTGTGGTGGTTACATTTTTGTATATTCAGTGGCGTTAACTGGGTTTGGTGGGGATTTGAAGCTTGTGAATGTATCACTTAGTAGTAGGTAGTTTGTCTTAAAGAAATTTCTAAAGGTACCTTAAGTGGAGGGGATCTCTGGTTTCAGTTTTATTTCAAAGGAAACTGTTTTATGGTCAGACATAACAAGTGATGAAGATATGCAAGGGATAGTGCAAGATGCTCCAATATAAGTAAGGATGAGATCCAAAATGTTATCCCCCCATTGGGTACTCTGACTACTTGTTCCAAGTCATTTGTATTGACAAAGTTCAGGAATCTTTGTGCTTGGGCACTAGTGATAGTGTAGGTTTCCTAGTCTATAGTTAGATAGTTTAAATCATGTAGGAAGATGGTATTCGGTTTAATACTGAGTGATTTTAGTTCCTGTAGAGAGGCATTGTGGCTTTCTTTTTTTTTCTAAAAATCTTTATTAAATGTACACATATGACAAATGCAATCTTACATTTATGTAAATGAAAACATACAAAATGATATCACTTTAGTTGCAAACCATTTACATCACAGCCACCACTGAAACAACTGTAGTTGTAAACATTCTACATCACTTTTAAACCATCCAGTCAGTGTCATTTAAGCATTATACGGCTCATTCAAATGCTGCCTCTTAAACGTCATTTCTGCTCTGCATATATTGCTCCCACAATTCCCATTTGTTCCTATGTAGTTTGCTCCTTCCCTTTTCTAAAGATCCCAATTCCAGTTGTTTTATCTCTGTTACTATATTCACTACTTCTATTAAAGTTGGTCTATACTTTGATTTCCATTTTCTAGTAATTGCTTTTTTTGGCAGCCACCATAATTAGACTCAGCAAGGCTTTACTATGTCTAGGCAATTCTATTTCTGTAGCATAACCCAAAAAAATAATCTCTCAAGTCAGCCCAACCTGCTCGGCATTGTGGCTTTCTTTTGTCATACAGGAAGTTCTATATCTGGCTAATAGGATCATGGGATCATAGGATAGGAGGTTACTAGGCTAACTGCCCCAGGACCCTTACAAGGCTAGCCAAGTTCAATCAGTGTTTCCAAGGGTGTCTGGTTCAAGCAGACACTAAAATCAGCAGCTATTGCCCCTGTCCAAGAGAGAGACACATGTGGAACCCCCACAGTGAATTTCTGGTTACCTATCCAATGGTACGGGACTTTTCTGATGGTTATTTGGACATGAAGAAGCTGCCATGCATCATGCTGCTTTACCAGCCTCGATATGAGTCTCTTCTTGATGTAGTCTAAGACACCTCCACCTTTTACCCCTCCTGTACAGTAGCAGAGTAGTCTAAATGTGTGGAAGGTGTTATAGCCCTGCACAGCTGGAGTGCTCTCTGCTATTTAAGCCATGTCTCACTCACTACATTGATGTCTTCCAGGGAGAGAAGTTTATTGTTCAGGATCCTCACATTGATCAGTAACACCTTCACATTTTCCTTTGTTTGGTCACTATGATAATAGGCTTTTCAAGTTGGCAGTGCCTAGAAAAGCCACTATGGTGGTGGACAATATATTTGCCAATAAATGAAACCCTAGAGGGGACAAATGCAGGGCATCCCTGGAAAAGCAGCGTGGTCTGTCAATCATATCCTCCCAAGCTGACAAATATTGTATCCCATTTGAATGACAGCAAAAACTAATCCAGTTATTGAAGTCAATTATTTTTTGCTCATATCATGACATAATCCTTGGAGAAGGTAGAATGTTTGTCAATACTAGGTCATACCTACCTTGGACACATAGTCTGACAGATTCATCATGTCTCTCTTCATATAATTCAGGGAAGTACATCTCAAGTCAATGACACCAGCATGAACTGTGACAAAGTTATACTGGTACTTGTTATTTAAAGACTTGAGGGCATCCATGATCTGATGGATCCTGGCACCAGATAAAAAAACTAAAAGTTACTTTTTCCTTGCTCAGCCTGGTGATCTGTATACCTTACAATGGAGTCACCTATAACAAGAATGTTTGGTTGGGTTGATGTCTGCCTTATAGGTGCAGCATCTATGACTTTGTCCTTGTGCTATGTGAGGAAATAGGCTTAATATGCTGAGTTTGTTTATCCCACTTTAACAGGCTTTTGTAGCATTTATTGTAGCACACTTGGGTGATATCAGAACTAGCTGTTCCTATGCAGCAACAGCACCAGTACTTACTAGTTATGACCACCCTCCTGGTATGATTGTAGGGCAATTTCAAGTGCTTTCTCCTGCTAACCTGTTGCACTTGGGCATTCTAAGACAGTGTGGCAACTGTCTAATGTACACAGACAACCCTCTCCTCTTATCTCCCAACACTCATACCTGTGAGAGATGCACATATATCACCAAAATGGAAGCAGTGCAGGCTCCAACCATGACCAGACTAGCTGGTCAAGAGGAGAAGGTCAATGCCTGCAACTCACTACATAGAACAAACAGCCCTCCAAAACACCAACCATCACAGCCCACACATAGAAACACAAACCATACACCCACCTTCACGGAGGCTCTCAATAATAATTTACCCAATCAACAGAGACCCCCGAGACAGAAATCCACTCCACCACCACAACACAACACCAACCTCAGAACACATAGCTCACCACCACAGTGTGCCTCTCAACCCAAGCCCTTAAGGCAAAACCCTTTGCCCAATGTACTAATCATAGGAAACTCAGTTATGAGGCACACTGATGTCCCACTCACTAGGTTGAACAAGGAGAAGATGACAGTCAGTTGTATATCAGGTGCCAGGATCCACCACATAACACATGCACTCAGGTCACTCCACAAGTACAAATATGACTCAGTCATTGTCCATGTGGGTGTGAATGACCTGAGATGTACCTCCCTAGACTACATGAAGAGATGTGATGGAACTCTTGGATTATGTGGCCTAGGCAAGTATGACCCTAGCCCTGAGCAGTATTCTACCATCACCAAGAATGATACCACAGTACGAGCAGAAAATTATTTATTTTATTATTTATTTTATTTTACATTTGTTTACCAGGAGAGTCCGACTGGGCATAAAACCCCTTTTCAGTGGAGGCCCAGGGAGAAAAGCTGCATTGTTAGCAAACTATTATGTTAGTAGAAAAAAAAAATGTATAATACAATAAAGAAAAAAAATAGTAACAAACATTCATAACGGTAAAAAGACTAGAACAGAATAAATTGGTCAAGTGGGAAACAAGATCAATAATCTTGTATAACAATGCTTCTAGAAGACAGTTCTTACAGTAGTAGCATGCAGTGACATTGTATACAGTAAGAGTGCAATTACGATACTAAGTCTTGTATACAGCTAGCATAGCAAATTGAAGACTTAAAATCTGGTAGATATTAACAGTGAGAAAGAAAAAGCAACATAAGTTAGTCATATGGCTTAAATTCAATGCTCATTACATATGCAATTAAAATTTTAGAATCAGCTAGTTCTATGGTTTGGGCTACCCATGCCCAGTACATGCACAAGTCCAGGAATTGGTGAGGTGGGCTTTAATGTGATGCTTGAAGTTTTTTAAGCTAGTTATAGTTCTAATTTCAAGTGGTAAGGATTCCACAGTTTAGCAATGTAGTAGGAGTATAGAGGGTCACCTGAGCTAATTTTACTCCTCGTTACTTCAATTAGAGCTTTATTAGTGGATCTTAGTGGACAGGTACTTATATGGGGATTGTGGAGACCTTGTAGAGCTGGTGTTTTATCGGGTTTATAGTACATTTGGTGGGCAGTAGAGTTGCATGAGAATGAGTTGGTGGGGTAGTTCTAATCAAGATAGTTGTCTTAGGGCCTTACAATGATGGGTTTTAGGAGGACAGTTAGTGGCAAATGTAGCTATCTTATTATAGCAGGCATCTAGCTTGCTTAGGTCTGATTTGGGGAGGTTAGTAAGGATGGGTGAGGTGTATAGTAAAGTGGACAGAAGAAGAGTTCTGGCTATGGTTATCCAGTATCTGTCTGACTGGAACGACATGATCGACAGAGCTCGATGCTTTGCCAGAGACGGCCTGCATCTGTCACCCGTGGGATTCCGGGTACTGGCTAAGGCTCTTGCCATTCCTATAGTGACTTTTTTAGGCAGTGTTCCAAAAACCAAAATTCCACTGTAACAGCTACAAACAAATGCAATCTGAGGGTCATGCTGCTCTATGCTATAAGTCTAAATCTCAAGATGCACTCACTCGAAGCTCTCCTCAAAATGGAGAATATCAACATCTGTGCTGTAACGGACACCTGGTTTAAAGAGGCAGAAAGCACCTCTGTGCTCCCAGGCTACAATTCATTCCATACCTTTTGGCCCCAGAACACGGCCAGAAGCTCCAAAGGTGATGGTGTCTCCATATTCTTAAAGGATACACACACCTCTAGACTGGTAGCCCAGCATAATGCATCTGAGATATTTCAGGTACAACTAACACTGGGTGAGATGGCGATACAAGTCATAGACTGCTACAGAACCCCAAACATGTCCCCACACTCTTATTCCAACTTCTAAGCACTCTGGAATCTATCAAGGTCCAACCCAATACTCTCATACTGAGTGACTTTAACTACCCTTCCATCAACTGGGAAAACTATTCAATTACCGATGTACAGGCCCAACACTTTCTGGAATTTATCAATTCCAGTGCCCTGGACCAGATCATTCTGACCCCCACTAGAGGAAGCAACATCCTCGACCTGGTTATCACAAACATGGAAGTCCACTGCTCCACAAATATAGTCAATTCCTTCCCTGGTTAAATCTGACCACAAACTGATCATCATGGAAATCTCCATCTCACCTACACCTCCCACTAAGATGACCACCCTGAAAAACTTCTCTAAAGCAGACTTTGGGCTCCTAAAAACAGAGGTGGCTAACTTCTCGGCACCCATGCCAATGGAAAATAGCTGCATGACTGCCGAATCATATACCAATGCACTGTACGATCATGTACACAAATGCGTGGACCTTGCCATACCAAATAGAACTAAGTCGCTCTCCTCCAAAAAAGGAAGCCAATCTGGTGGTCCCCAGCCATCAATAAACTCTACAACAGAAAGAAGAAACTGTTGCAGAAAAAAACGAAGTCACGAGACTGGAAAACTCCTTTATCAGTCTCAACAAAAAGCTGAGAACCCTTATCAAATCCTCTAAAGTCGGCTATGAAGGCAGAATTGCAGCTGACATCAAAAACAACCACAAAGCCTTCTATAGCTATATCAAAAACCTCAAAGGCAATACCCAGATTTGCTCTGAGTTATTGCACAATGGCATCTCCTATACAGAGCCAACAGATATTGCCAAATTACTGGCCAACAGATTCAGTGCCAACTTTACCCCCCCCCCAAGGGCCCAATCACAACACCGGATGAAAGCCTGATACCCACCATTTCTGTGGCACAGGTAAAAGCTGCATTGTTCAAAACCAAGAATACAGCGTCCATGGGACCTGATAATATGCCTGGCTGCATCCTTTATGAGCTATAAAATGAACTGGCACCACATCTGTGTGCCATGTTCAATCACAGCCTTACCTCAGGCTATGTCCCTAATGAATGACGCACTGCTACAGTTGTACCACTCCATAAAGGGGGAGCAACTACAGACCCTGGGAACTATCGCCCCATTAGCCTGACAAGTCTGGTATGCAAAGCTATGGAGCGCATCATCATGGACCTGTTTAACAAAGACATAGGCAGTCTCCAAACTCTTGACCCCACACAGTTTGGCTTTGTCCAGGGGAGATTGTACCTGGCTGACTTCTTCGAGGCAGTCACCAAGGCTGTGGATGAGGGTAAGGCAGTGCATACAGCCTACCTCAACCTGGCCAAGGCTTTTGATACCATTTCTCACTCAGGTATCATTGATAAACTCACCCAAATAGGCATCAATCCTTATATCACTAGGTGAGTTGCAAATTGGCTCACAGACAGGACCCACAGAGTGAAAGTTGTGGATTCCAAGTCAGACTGTCAATCAGTCATGAGTGGAGTTCCACAGGGCTGTGTCTTGGGCCCTCTCCTGTTTGGCATCTACTTCTCAGAAGTCCAGACCAACACAGAAGGACTATGACTGGCCAAGTTTGCTGATGACTGCAAGCTAGGAGTCATTATCAACTCCCCAAGTGATGCAGACATCCTACAAAAAGGGCCTCTCTGAGACCAATGACTGGTGTCAGAACCATGGCCTGAAGCTTAACACCAAAAAATGCATTATCATCCCCTTTGGAAAAAACTCAGTTCCCACGAATTACTACATTGATGGGAACCCACTGAACACTGAAGGGGCCATAACAGATCTGGGTACCCAGGTCGACAGCCACTTCATCTTCGACCACCACATTGTCACTGTGGTCAAAACGTCCTTCTACATGGCACATCTTATAACCAAAGGTTTTGCATCCAGGAAGAAAGAGGTCATCCTCCCTTTCTACTCATTCCTCATTATAACAATCATTGAATATAACCCCCCATTTGGCATGTACCTGACCAGACACCTACAACAGCTGGAGAGGCCACAAAAGTACCTCTTAAAAAGGATCCTAGGCCATAAACACAAGCTGTTCTCAGTCTCTTATCATCTACTTAGAGGTGATCTCTGCTTGACTTACAAAGCCATGTCTGACCCAGCCCTGCTTGAAATGCTACACCTAAAGAAATCCCAATCCCCCACGCCACACTCTCCAGAGATCACAACCTCATTACCACAATTAATAGAAAATGCTGGAGGGACAGATTCATCTCACAAAGACTGTCCATACTCTGGAATAAGCTTCCAATTCATGTCAAGCAGAGTACCTTGCTGGCCCTCTTCAAGAGAAATCTTGACAAGTGGATGGGTAACAGAAAGTTCACTCCAGGGATCATTCCCATTGCCCTACTGGATATGGGCACTATGAACTAATATCGGGTGGCATGGTGCCTGGGCAATTTTTTTTTGGGCTAGACTTGTAAAGGCTCCAGGGCCATTAGCCTAGTACACACCTATGAACCTCTGAACCTACTCCAAAGCTGGTATTTCCAAACAGAAGCACCTTACATTGCACTGGTCCTCTGCTGACACTTTTATGTATAACACTGTTATGTGTTAATGACTTATACTTTAATTATAACCGAGTTATTATTCCTGCTGGCCAATCACATAGGCAGAAAGTACAATTCTGCCATTCCCTCTGCTTAGTCAGATAAGCTTTCTGTACCCAGCCCAAGAAACTGTCAAGTTCCGCTTTCAGCAGGAAGAGTTCTTGAAATTTAAACAGCACTTTTGCTATCATGATGACAGCCACTCTGTAACCGGTGTAGCATACCTCTCCCAGTATCATCTCATTTTCAGATCTGCTGTCAACATTGCTTTCTGAAAGTATTCTTCCTCAAATTAATTACAAACTTAACTGTTTTCAACACTTCACCCATGGTAAATCACCTCCAAGCCCTTGTTTCCAAACAGTCCTTTGCACATTCCTTTAAGTTCCTGTTATTACTTATTTTTTTCTTTCACGTTTCTCTTTTGAATTAAACTTCTCAAAATGCAGTCATTCTACTTTCAGGTTTATTACTCTTTATTCACACACACACACACACATATATATATATACGAGAGAGAGAGAGAGAGCACATCCTTACATGTGCCAAATAGCACTGGAAAGCATTTGACACCATAGTCATAGGTTCATAGGTAGGTACTAGGCTATCAGCCCAAGGACCTACATCAGCCTAGCCAACAAGGTTCCCTGGCTTACGCCACCCAAGCAAGTTTTTGTTCTGTGCCACTGTCGAGCAGAGACACAGAAGTGATCCCTGGGGTATATTTCCTATTTCCCATCCACTCATCAAGATTTTTCTTGAAGAGTGCTAATGAAGAACTTTGCTTGACATAGATGGGTAGCCTGTTCCAGAGTATGGGAAGTCTCTGAGACAGGAATCTATCCCTCCAGCATGTCCTGTTTATTGTGGTGACAAGGTTTAGGTCCCTAGAGCATGTAGCTCAGGGATTGGGATTTCTTTAGGTGCAGCATGTCCAACAGCTCTGGCTTTGACATAGCTTTATATGTTAGGCAGAGATCACCTCTGAGTAGGCGATATGCTATGGAGTAAAGCTGGAGTTTTTTGAGGCATTTAGTGTAGGGCATTTGTTTGAGGCCAGTAATCCTCTTTGTGAGGTACTTCTGTGGCCTTTCCAGCTGCTGCAGATGTCTTGTGAGGTACATTCCAAAAGGGGCGTTGTACTCTATAATGGGTCTGAGTGTCGAGTAGAGGGGAACAATGACCTCTTTTTTCCTGGATGAGAACCCTTTTATGATGAGGTTTGCCACGTAGAAGGACTTCCTGACTACTGTGGTGATGTGACTATCAAAGGAGAGACTACTGTCCACCTGGGTCCCAAGGTCTCTTATCACACATTCGGTGTTAAGTAGATTGCTGCCTATGTGGTAGTTCATGGGTACAGATATTTTACCAAAGGGGATGACACTGCACTTTTTGGCAATGAGCTTGAGGCCATGGCTCTGACACCAGGCATCTGTCTCAGCGAGGCCCTTCTGTAGGATGTCCACATCATTTGGGGACTTGACTATGGCTCTTAGTTTGCAGTCATCTGCAAACTTCATTAGCCAGAGGCCTTCTGTGTTAGCCTATTCTTCAGAGAGGTAGATACCAAACAGGAGAGGTCCCAGGACGGAACCCTGTGGTACTCCACTTGTCACTGCCTTGAGGTCAGATTTGGAGTCTGCAACTTTTACAGTGTGGGTTCTGTCAGTGAGCCATTTGGGCAACCCATCTTGTGACATAGGGATTTTTACCTAGTTTAGTGAGTTTAGCTATAATTCCAGAGTGGGGGATGGTGTCGAAAGCCTTGTCGAGGACAAGATAGGCTGTGTGAACCACTTACCCTCATCTTCGGCTTTGGTGACTGCCTCAAAGACGTCGATCAAGTTCAGGAGGCATGATCTGCCTTTCACAAACCCGAACTGGGTGGGATCCAGAGTTTGGAGGTTACCAATGTAGTCAGTTCACTGTAACATGCTAGATTTCAGTTAATGGAAATATTCACACAGCTTTTGGCTCTGAGCATTAATTCTGGGAGAGGTAATAGTATATTTATGTGAGAAGTACACAGCAAACTAGTAACTCCACCTCCAAAGTCTAAGTATCAGAATCATCAGGAGAAGAGCAAATAAAATGAATAGGGTTTGGCAGACTAAACTGACCTTTATGCTGGCAAGATGATAGAATGGAAGTTTTATGTTTAAGAAGTGAGTGAAATATTAAGGACATAAATGGAAGATGACTGGATACAAAACACTATTTGCACATTGTAGTTGTTGTGCAAAGGTATTGCAAGGCCATTTTGCAACAACAGTGGAAATGATTATTTATGATTTTGCAGAACAAAGAAGGGCTGCCAAGTAACTTGAGTGTAAAAACAGTTTACATAGAGTGATTTTTTAAAGTGATGTTTCCATAACAAAGAAGAGCTAATAAGTGACTGCAAGCAAAAACAATGTACACAATGGGACTTCAGTATATTATTAGTGGCAAATGACTGAGACAAGATTTATTTACTGAATGGCAGGCTGTGCTGACCATGTGAAGGCTTTTGATATTACTGTGGGAGGTTGACTAAACTTACACTGTATGAGTGGAACCTTTGTTGAGGAGTTGAGCATACTGAAAGTACAGAGAGGGTTTCAAACACTACTTAATACAACAATTACAAAAAGGATGAGCTGTTACGCAGGTTACTGGCAGTATAAAATCAGCTCCAGAAACTGCAGACAAGAAAAGCCTTTATATAAAACACAAAACAGTAGAGCAGTACAAACTTTCACTAGTCACATTACCATTCATTGCTTTCATTACACAAAACAATGTTTTTTTTCTGATTTTGCCCTTTTTAACAAATAAGCTGTGCAGTTTGTGGTTTCCTACTTAAAGCCTTGAAATAAATCTATTGAGTTTACCAGACTTTGTGGCAGACCTTTCAGTGTGGTTCTTTTACTTGTTTGATTTCAAAATTATTTTTGTTTCATACAGAGGAGAGGATGGAAAATTTCTGTTTGTTTTGATTTATGTCTATACATAATTCTATCAGTTTTTGGGATACATGGCTAGGCCTAAAAAGGCCCTTGTGGTTGTTAGCCTAGTAAACACCTATGAACCTAATTCTGTTGCACTGCACTTCTGTGACTTCTCTCCTATCAGTGCTACATCATCAATTCACAACTCAGCAAATTAACAGAATGCACTGCCATGGGTTCTGGCCTCATGGCACCTCATGGTCACCAAATGAGGAGTGAATGAACTATGATCAAGTCTCAAGTCAGCAAAAAAATAACTGAACATTCAGATCATGAGACATGTACAGGCGTGTGCGTGTTCACACACACACACACACACACACACACACACACACACACACACACACACACACACACACACACACACACACACAAACTGCTTTACTGGAAAGGCTCACCCAGACTCTGCTACAGTTTGCTATGAGGGAAAGTTTAGTTTGCTTTTTATTTGTTGTATTTTCTATTACTTTATTGCCTTTTTCTATTTTGTATAATGTGATTTGTTTTCTTTACACTGTGTTTTACTTGTATTCTGCTTTTAACTGCATATTAAAACATGAAAAGAGACTACAGCTCTGTCTCTTGTAAGCCAGACAGAAATTTTTCCCACCCTCCCACTCGGTTACTGTTGTGTTCTTAAACACCACTGTCTTTCTAGTTGCCTGCCCCTTATGTTAATTTGACCATAAATCTTATTTCCCCTCTGCTTTTACTGGCTGGTGTAAGCACAAAATTATCATTTTGTGACATCACTCCCCTTCAACTATTCAAATTTATTGGCCATCCTACTGTATTCCATATTACTGGAATACAAAAGTGACCACCCCCCTTTCAATCTATCTTGCTGTTTTAAAAATAGTGACTCTCCACTAAAGCTTAACTTTTTAGACAGGTAAAACTTAAGTTACCTACTTTCACATCTAACTCCTCTAGTGCACACTGCAGTGTTTAGGATAAACCATTTTTTTCATCTTACCTTTAAGCATGTATTTAAGACCACCAGTTATTGAAGAGCCCACATTCTGCCTCTCAGTAGTCATCTTGGAATTAGTGCTTCTGTTTTCTCCTGGTAAGAGAAGGAGTGCAGTTACATTATTTCCTTGAGACTGCTGATCACCAGAAAGCTTAATAACTGATTTACAGGTGACAGCTTGGAATCTGTGCTTATATTCTGATCCTGGTGAGAGTAGGAGCAGAGTGCATTTATTCCTGACTCTTTCTAGTTGGAGAGTAAGTGTTTGTGCTTAACGTACCTGATTGGTCTGGTTGCTATTCAAGGCATCTACCAGAAAAAGACTACAAGGCTGCAGACCCTTGCATTATCTGGGACAAGACTGTGGAAAACCAAACAGGCCATAGCCTGCTTCTCTTCTTGGGATTGGTGCTAACATTTTGCTTCTGGTGAGAGAAGAAGCAAAGGAGTATTGTATCTCAGCAGAGTGAAGCTATGCTGAGACCAACATTAGTAGTAGCCATTCATGCGACTTCCCTGTTTTCATCATTCTTGACAAGTTAATTCTTCATTTTTCAGTAAGTACTGCTTGATTTCTTTCTAACTTCAGAATATTTGCCTAAATACTTCATCCTTAAATTTTCAGGGTCTACGTATTAGTTTCCCCTCAAGTGTTTGGCAGTGCTGTGTACAGACTCAGATACCTTGAGTGACATTTTTCCTGTAAAAGGAATATATAAGGAAACAGCTCCGGTACCTAGTAATAGTGACCATCCCTCCTGGCATGTCTAAAGGTTAGTTCCCTGTGCTTTCTCCGATTAACGTGGTGAACATGGGCATTCTGAGGCAGTGTAGCAACTGCCTCATGTTCAGAGGTAACCCGCTCCTCTTATCTCCCAACACTCGAACTTGAAAGAGATGCACTTATATATCCAAATTGGAAGCCATGCACTCTCAAGCCAAGACCGGAATAGCTGGTCAGGAGAAGAACGTCAGCACCTGTACCACACCACATGCAACTCACAGCCCTCCAGAACACCCACCATCACAGCTCTCACATAAAAACACAAACCACACACCCACCTTCATGGAGGCTCTCAACAGAAATCTACCCAAACAGCAGAGACCTCCAAGGCAGAAATGCACTTGACCACCACAACACAGCACAATCCACAAGACACATAGCTCACCTACACAGTGTGTCCCTCAACCTAAGCCCCTAAGCCTAAACAGCTTGCCCAATACACTAATCATAGGTGACTTGATAGTGAGGCACATTGATGTCCCACTCACTAGGTCGAATAAGGAGAAGGTAACAGTAAGCTGTCTATCAGGTGCCAGAATCCAACATAACATGCACTCAGGTCATTCCACAACAAGTACAAATATGACTCTGTCACTGTCCATGTGGGTGTGAATGACCTGAGATGCACCTCCCTAGACTACATGAAAAGAGACATGGAGGAGCTCTCGGATTATGTGGCCCAGGCAGGTATGACCCTAGCCCTGAGCAGCATCCTACCATCACCCAGAATGATACTGCAGTACAAGCAGAAAATGATTAACTTCAACAATTGGCTAAGTTTCTGGTGTCATCCTAAGGGGATCCAGTATCTGTCTGCTTGGGATGACATGACTGACAAACATTGATGCTTTACCAGAGATGCCCTGTATCTATCACACCTGGGTTTCCAGATATTGGCTAAGGCTCTTGCCACCCCTATAGTGCCTTTTTAGGCGATGTTCAAAAGACCAAATTACCATCGTAACAGCTATAAATAAATGCAATCTGAGCGTCATGCTGCTCAACGCTAGAAGTCTAAATCTCAAGATGCACTTTTTCAAAGCACTCCTCAAAATGGAGAACATCAACATTTGTGCTGTAACAGAGACCTGGATTAAAACAGCAGAAAGCATCCCTGCACTATCAGGCTATAACTCATTCCACACCTTTCGGCCCCAGAACATGGACCAAAGCTCCAAAGGTGGTGGTGTCTCCATATTCATAAAGGATATGCACATCTCCAGACTAGCAGCCCAGCATAACACATCTGAGATACTTCAGGTGCAACTAATATTGGGTAAGATGGTGATTCAGTTCATACCTTGCTCTAGGTCTCCAACCATGTCCCAAGACTCTCACTCCACTTTCCTAAGCACCCTGGAAACTATTAGGATCCAACCCAACACTCTCATACTAGGTGACTTCTTACCCCCACTAGAGGAACCAACATCCTTGACCTGGTTATTACTAACATGGGCAACCGTTGCTCTACACCAATAGTCAGTTCCTCCCTGGTTAGATCTGACCACAAACTAATCACCATGGAAATCCACATTTCACCCACCCCCCACCCCCACAAAGGTAACCATCATGAAAAACTTCTCCAAAGCTGACTTTGGAATCTTAAAAACAGAAGTGGTTAACTTCACGATACCCGTGTCAATGGAAAATAAATGCATGACTGCCGAATCATACACCTATGCACTGTATGAACACATACATAAATGCATGGAACTAGCCATACCCAACAGAACCAAGATGCTCTCCTCCAAAAAAAAGAAGCCAATTTGGTGGTCCCCTGCCATTAATAAACTCTACAAGAGAAGGAAGGAACTGTTGCAGAAAAAGGTGAAGTCCCAAGACTGGAAAAACTCCCTTATTAGCCTCAACAAAAAGTTGAGATCCCTCATCAAAACCACTAAAGCCAGCTATGAAGGCAGAATTGCAGCAGACACTAAAAACAACCACAAAGCCTTCTATAGTTATATCAAGAATCTCCATGGCAATACCCAGGTTTGCTCTGAGTTACTGCAGAGTGGTACCTCCTATACTGAGCCAACATATATTGCCAATATACTGGCCGACAGATTCAGTACCAACTTTACCCCCCCCCACCCAATCACAATACCAGAGGAATGCCAGGCACCCAGCATTACTGCAGCACAGGTTTATGCTGCATTGTCCAAGGCCAAGAATGGGACCTGACAATATCCCTGGATGTGTTCTACATGAATTACAAAGTGAATTGACACCATATTTATGTGCCCTGTTCAATCACAGCCTCACCTCAGGCTTTGTCCTACCAAATGGCGCACTACTACAGTCATCCCTCTCCATAAAGGGGAAGCGACTACAGACCCTGGGAATTATTGCCCCATTAGCCTGACAACCCTGATATGTAAGGCTATGGAGCACATCATCATGGACCTAATTAACAATGATATATGGAATCTCCAAACTCTAGATACAATGCAATTTGGTTTTGTGAAAGGTAGATCAAGCCTGCTCAACCTGGTTGACTTCTTTGAGCAGTCACTAGAGCTGTGGGTGATGGCAAGGCAGTTCACACAGCCTACTTCGATCTGGCCAAGGCCTTTGATACCATTCCCCACTCAATAATTATTGATAAACTCACCAAACTAGGCATTAACCCCTATATCACTAGGTGGGTTGCAAATTGGCTCACAGATAGAACCCATAGTGTGAAAGTAGCAGACTCTAAGTCAGACTGCCAAATAGTCATGAGTGGAGTCCCACAGGGATCGGTCCTGGGTCCTCTCCTATTTGGCATCTACTTCTCAGAAGTCCAGGCCAACATGAAGGGACTCTGGCTGACCAAGTTTGCAGATGACTGTAAGCTGGGAGTCATTATTAACTCCCTAAGTGCTGTAGACATCCTACAGAAATACCTCACTGAGACCAATGACTAGTGTTGAAACCAAGGCTTTAAGCTTAATGCCAAAAAATGCTTTGTCATCCTCTTTGGGAAAAACTCAGTTCCCAATAATTACCACATTGATGGGAGCCCACTGAACACTGAAGGCGTTATAAGAGATTTGGGGACACAGGTTGGCAGCAACCTCTGCCATTGTGGTCAGAAAGTCCTTCTATGTGGCACATCTCATTACCAAGGGTTTTGCATCCAAGAAGAAAGAGGTCATCATCTCTCTACTCTTCCCTCATTACACCAATCATTGAGTATAATGCCCCATTTGGCATGTACCTCACTAGACACCTGCAACAGCTGGAAAGGCCACAAAAGTACCACATGAAGAGGATCCTAGGCCTTAAACACATGTCCTACATGGACAGATTAAAAAAAACTCCAATTATTCTCTGTCTCATATCGTCTACTAAGAGGTGATCTCTGCTTGAATTACAAAGCCATGTCTGACCCAGCTCTGTTAGAAATGCTACATCTAAAGAAATCTCAATCCCTCCACACCACATGCTCCAGACACCTCAACCTCATTACCACAACCAACAAAACATGCTGGAGGGACAGGTTCATAACCCAAAGACTGCCCATGCCCTGGAATAGACTTCCCATACATGTCAAGCAGAGCACCTCACTGGCCCTCTGCAAGAGAAATCTTGATGAGTGAATGGGAAATAGAAAGTTCACCCCAGGGATCACTCCAGTGGTTCTACTTGATAGAGGCACTGGGAACCAACATTAGGCAACACGATGCCAGTGCACTTCTATGGGCTAGGCTTGTAAAGGCTCCAGGGCTATTAGCCTAGTACACACCTATGAACATACACAGTACATATATGTGCATGTGTGTATATATAGTTGCACTTCACGTTGCTGAACGTTCAATTTGTTGACAAAGTGTACTGCTGTCTTTTTCTATTGAATGCACTCTTTGACGAGTCCTGAGTTTATCGAACAGAGGAATTCACCTGCTTGGCTTGTGTAGTGGATGTGCTTTGAGTTACAGAAAGCTGAAGTATGTGTTACTGTTGAATCTCTGGAATATAGCAAAATACTGGTTCCTGACCCAGAGACTCCCCAGACTCTGGAATAGACTGCCCATACATGTCAAGCAGAGTGCCTCTTTGGCCCTCTTCAAAAGGAACCTTGACGATTGGATGGGAGATAGGAAATTCACCCCGGGGATCATGTCAGTCATCCTGCTAGACAGGGGTCCAGGGAAGTAAATATTGCAGGAAGAAATAGCCAGGGAATTGTTATGGCTAGGCTTGTATAAGCCCTAGGGCCGATAGCCTAGTACCAACCTATGAACCTATGAATCAGTGTTTTCCATGTTATAGTTTCATCTGTAAATTGCACTTATATAGCCAAGTTCTTTTGTCATTGTTGTCCTTTTATATTATGAAAACAGTCCATTTGGAGGTGTAAAATGTTGCTATTAAGGCAATTAGCAGATAATTAATTGAAGATTTTGTACTTTGTATCTCAGCAGAAGAAAATCTGAAAAGTAGCCTGTGCCTCCCATTTGTCTCAGTTAAACATGACAATCTCTGAGTTATTTTTGTTTCATCTAGTAATATATATATAGCAATTTGTTGTGGCTCTCAGATACTATTATGTGTATACCAAATAACTGGACTCAAAAGAAAAACAAAAGTTACACATTAATTAAATAATATGTTAATACTGCTACTTCCATGTTTAATCTGATGTAATATTTATTGGTATATACATACCTATTTAATATAAGAATTCATTAAATATATAAATTATGTAATATTGATGAAATTATATTATTTGCTGGTGGTGTTATTCATCAGTTGCTGATATAAGCAGCCTTTTATTTATTTATTTTTAACAAAGTCATCTCTAAAGGGTATAAATGCACATTTATATGTCAAAATAATGAGTCACGTGAGATTAATTCAACTTCCAAGATGACTGCAGAGTGATCAACAGCTTAAATTCTGCTCTCCCAGTGTGATAACAGAAACTGAGAGACAACAGCTAGTGATTTTGTAAGTCTGAGTAAAATTCAGTTACTGGCTAGTAAGCACACTATCTGGATGCCTGCAAAGAAGAAACTAAGAGAGTCTGAAATAAAATTGTATAGAAAAGGTGAAGAGAAAACACTGACTGGGAAGAATCCAGCAGCTGTTCAGAAAAAGCAGTTTAAGCTCCAGCTTTGGTGCAAGACACAGCCTCCAGTAATATACAGGAAAAATAAGTCAAATGTGCTCAGAGCCAATTAAAATGCATAGAGCACTAAAGGAATTTATCAATTCAAATAAAAGGATGGAAAATGGAAGAAACTTTGAACAGATATTCAGATAAGCTGTTAAAACTGCAAAAATCTGAGGTCAAAGTGAAGAAAAGGCTGGCTGAGTATGAGACCACTCAAAAAGAGATGTTTCAAAAAATGATAGAATTAGAGGTGAGAGCACATAAGGACAATATGATACATTCTGCTGTACTAGAAAAACAATAAGGAATAGATTGTATTAATTTCATGAAAGCACAGATAAGCAACTAAGTTGGTATTCCATAGCAGGAACAGTTAATTGAAGGATACACAATGTGTATGCTCAAAATCTGACCATGAGAAAGCAGCCAAGACCTTATTAGGATCCTGAAACTGAGTATATATATATATATATATATATATATATATATATATATATATATATATATATATATATATATATATATAAAGTTGCAAACAGTAGAGTGTTTGTGAAAAGTGATTGTTCACTATACACCAGGCAGAAAAGAAACTAATTTATTCCAGTAATCAGGGAATGTTGAAAGGTATGTGTGAGATTCAAGCAAGGGACTCTCCTTCTGATAATGAAGCACACACAGAGACATTGTCCATGAAACCTTTTCCACTGTTCCACAGAAAATTTTGAGAGACAAAGAAAAGCACAGGAGTTGAGAAGAAGAATTGGGAGTACCTTGTAATTGAACCAGAATCCGGATTTGGAAGACGGAGTTGAAGAAGACAAGCAACACAGAAATTAGTGAATAAATGTGAGACTGCAAACCAGCTATCACATAGGCTCATAGGTGTTTACTAGGCTAACAACCACAAGTACCTTTTTAACCCCAGCCATGCATCCCAAATCTCTGACAAGTTTTGATACCTTGATAAGTGTAAGCATGGGCCGTGGGAATGAACCATTTACAGGTTACCTCTGTTCATTAGAGACATAGATGCCAAACCAGGGATGAATTTCTGGTTTCCCATCCAATTGTCCAAGTTGCACTTGAATTGGGTTAGGGAGGAATTTTGCTTCACATATGTGAAATATAGCTGTATAAGAGTAAGTGGAAGGAGTGGACTTTTGTTAACTTTGCTAAACCTGTGAGGAACTGTAAAGCATTTATTTCACTTCAAGTCATTAATGCTTGAAAAGACTCTGAGGGGAGGGAAGGAGAGGTGGAAGGAAAACATTAATTGTAAGCAAAATATTTTCTTTTTTATGAAACGTTTCACAATATAAGTTGCATATTCTATAGTAAAGTATTTCAGTTGCTCTTGTATGTGATAAAGCTATTAAAGTAAATGGATGCCTTTTTTCTCTTCCTCTTCTCTTTCTTCTTTGTGTTATTAAGAAATGTTGGCATTATAATACAAAAAGAGAAGAAAAGCTAGACAAAAGCATGCTTAACTTAATCAGGCTAATATCTTGGGTTACTGAGGTAGCAGTAAAAGAACACAGATCATAAAATATGTAGAGCTGATATGTTTTCTCTTGCTTTTGCATAGGTGATTTTCTGGATTAAGAAAAGTTTTCCTTTAACAATAAATGTTTCAGCTTGTCTATCAGGCTGCAACAGAGGACTAGATTTATGTTTCCATGGAGGCAAGCTGATAATATGGCAATAAAAGACAGAAGACTTGTTTCTTCAAGGCTAAAAGTTAATGATTTCTGAAAGTATGCAAGTAGTTTTCACATCTGGGGGGCAGAGCAATAAAGGTAAAAATGAACAGACACCAATTAGTGTAAGTAGAAGCACAGGCAACAACATATGTCTTAGTATGGATAACCTCAATTTCAGGTTAATTAGGGCCTGTATTAGCAGCTATTTGGCACAAATGTTCCTATTTAGAAGGTAAACTATGTACATCTTCAGATAATGAAGTTTATGTGTGTTTGTATTAACACAGTCAACAGTCAACAAAGGCTAAATAAAATAAATGATTTACTTGTTTTCACAAATTTCCTTTCTCTCTGTGTTGATGCAGCTGTCAAGTTAGTATATTTAAGTCCAGGGTGTCTTGGGGGCTTGTCCTCCACATAGGCATTGAAGGGGATGCCCTTCCTGCAAAAAATGCTGACATTTAAGTTTTTATTTAGGTTAAATTCCTGACCAGTTGTGCTCATCAAGTTAATTCCTAAACAATTGTAGGTAAAAAGAATAACGATCCAACAGATTAACGCACCAAGCACCTGTTGATAAAAAGTATAATGTAGATTAAAAAAGTTAGGTACTTGTGCATGAAGTGGCTTCCATATAATGATGTGGAAAAAATCCAAGTTGCAGTTTAGTTTCAGGTATTCAGTCAAGAACCTTCTCCGGTGTAAATCCAAATTGTTTATTGTACATAAACAGACGAAACAGAGAACAGAGATAAGCGCTTTCACTAATGTTAGCTTCTTCAGATCATTACATTCTCACTTTACGTTAGTGTTTTATATAGTGTTCTCATTAATTGTTAATTAGATAATTTATAACAATAAAACAATTTCATAAAGAAAGAGTGGGAAAATGATTCATTTAGATATTTAAAAAGTGAAGCGTCATCACAGTGCATCTTAAAGACACCAAATCTCAACAGTATACTGTGCTTTATAAAAAGACTCAAACACATTCAAAAATTATTAAAATGTTAAAAACATATTCAAGACTTTCAGAGGCATTAGAGAAAATCAAGCTTTACTATACAAGAAAGCCATTAGACCATGTATATGAAGTGCTCATGTGGAACATAAATTCCCATGATGTTATTATATATTCTATCATCCTACATAAATGGATGGCCTCGATTGATGTAATACTGATTTAGATACATATTATTGGAGCCGTGATATTATTTTCTATATATCAGTGTCTCATGACATTTAATTCCTAATGGGATGTGATAGAAGGTATTAGAGTATGTAAAAATATATATAAATATATAAGAAATATATATATATATATAACAAACATTGAATATATGAGCTCATGTGTATTAATAAATGTTTAAATAGAGATGTAAATATAGATATATAAAATCTATAAATATGTGTTAATATATAAATGTAAAATAGTAAAAGCTTAGTAAAAACATACATATGTTCATAAACAGTGTGTCTATGCATATAGTGTTACATGTGTGTATATATATGTATATATGTATATGGTTTGTAAATAAACTATAATAAATATAATAAATATATAATAAATGTATAACCAGTTGATACTGAAGACTTGAGATATATATATGTGTATACTTACAACCAATATATATATGTGTGAAGTGTAATATATATATATAAACATTTTGCAATGTCACATATGTCAAGTATGTATAAATATGATTTGTGAGTGACGTCCAAATATGTATATACACTGGTTATACATTTATTATATATTTATTATATTTATTATAGTATATTAACACATATTTATAGATTTTATATATCTATATTTACATCTCTATTTAAACATTTATTAATACACATGAGCTCATATATTCAATGTTTGTTATATATATATATATTTCTTATATATTTATATATATTTTTACATACTCTAATACCTTCTATCACATTCCATTAGGAATTAAATGTCATGAGACACTGATATATAGAAAATAATATCACGGCTCCAATAATATGTATCTAAATCAGTATTACATCAATCGAGGCCATCCATTTATGTAGGATGATAGAATATATAATAACATCATGGGAATTTATGTTCCACATGAGCACTTCATATACATGGTCTAATGGCTTTCTTGTATAGTAATGCTTGATTTTCTCTAATGCCTCTGAAAGTCTTGAATATGTTTTTAACATTTTAATAATTTTTGAATGTGTTTGAGTCTTTTATAAAGTACAGTATACTGTTGAGATTTGGTGTCTTTAAGATGCATTGTGATGACGCTTCACTTTTTAAATATCTAAATGAATCATTTTCCCACTCTTTCTTTATGAAATTGTTTTATTGTTATAAATTATCTAATTAACAATTAATGAGAACACTATATAAAACACTAACGTAAAGTGAGAATGTAATGATCTGAAGAAGCTAACATTAGTGAAAGCGCTTATCTCTGTTCTCTGTTTCGTCTGTTTATGTACAATAAACAATTTGGATTTACACCGGAGAAGGTTCTTGACTGAATACCTGAAACTAAACTGCAACTTGGATTTTTTCCACATCATTATATGGAAGCCACTTCACGCACAAGTACCTAACTTTTTTAATCTACATTATACTTTTTATCAACAGGTGCTTGGTGCGTTAATCTGTTGGATCGTTATTCTTTTTACCTACAATTTCTTATTTATAACAATCCCAACGGAGAGTGGACTGTGAAACCCCTGTAAAGAACTAAACTAGCGATATAAGCCTGAAGCAATGGTTTGAATCTGTTGGCAACTAATATTCAGTGAGTGAGTGAATAATATATTTTTTAAACGTGTTTTTCTAAACGATTGCAGCAAGTGTATCTTATACCAGCCGTGATATCTGGCTGAATGTACAAACTCCAACGTTACCAATACTACGTCAAGTTTGACGAAGTCACTTTACGACAGTCACAAGGAAGTAAAGGGGCATGGCGCAAATTGGACTTCCGTACAGGCCAAGAGGTGAACACCGAGGCGAGGATACCATCGAGACGATACTAATGCCCGGAGATGAAAATCAGGGCATGGAGAGCATACGGACAACTGGAGGTGAATACCGGAACATGAACGAGTTAACAACACGTTTTCTCAAACATTTAAAAGGAACAACTACACCAACATGGTTTTTTGAAGAAGCTGATGGAACTAGTGACAACGCAACAGTAGCGGTGGACATGGACAGATTACATAAACTTCTTGGTAACATAGAAAAAGATTTTTATAAGCTCAAGCGTTTGCAAGCTCAAAGAGCTCACTTTGAATTCTGTTTACAGAATAATATCATACCGCGGGGACTAAGAGTATTTTCCATGCCCAGCCAAGGAAAAGATTACCCTGAGTTACTGGCATTATGGCAACGGATAAACATTGAAACGAGCCGTAAGTACCTAAGGCTATTGATTGACTTTTTTCTGCCAGAAGAAAAAATACTGACAGATAGTTTAAATGCCAAGCATTCTGAATTGTTTAATGAATTTCCTGACAATATTGTTAGTGGTTTGTTTGATAATATGCTAGATTGTATATCAGCATATGAACATAAATTATTCCAACAAAAAAGGACAAAAGTATCCCGAGATTTTAGGGATTTTAGATCAGGGAATGTCTTCACCTGGCCCAGAAATACTTCTTACAATGATAACTCTGTTAGGAATGATAATACAACACTATATATGAGTGAAAGAACAAGCAACAATATAGATAATTATAGTGAAACCAGAGAAAATCAACAGACAATTAATGGTAGGAATTCCACCCCAAGAATCAATATAACTCAAAGGAAAACAATATCTACTAATGATAATTTTCCAACAGATAAATCCAGAATTGTACACACACCAGGGAATAATGCAACATACAAGAAAAATGATGTTAACCCACATATTGTTACTAGTAATGTATCAGCCAGCTTAGATAATAATATCACAGTTGAGAATGATGTAACTACGGACTGTAATGACTCCTCAGACGTTATACATATAACGCATGAGGGGACCGTTAACAACACTAACTTATATCCAAATGTCAACATCACCAATACTAATAGTAAGGATAAGTCTATAACTATTCCTATTGTAAAACCTAAAACACAAGATAATGTCATCACCACAGGCCCACATATTGACCTGTCCTTCCCTTTAGCCATACGCCAGGCCAAGGACCAGAGGAGGTCCAGATCAATGAGCAGGGGGAGACAGAAAAGGAAATCATCAGGGGAACCCCTCCATCATACAACTATAAAGAAAATGTGGAACAACAACCACAAGGTTTAATTTTTAATCTATCTAGCATTGATTTAACAAATGATGAAGTTAAACTTTTGAACAAGGGTTTAAATTTCATCCCACACACTAATAGTAGTGTGATAGACACAGTAAGGGATCTTAAAGTGTTTTGTCGCAACTTAATGTTGAAATATTTATTTAAACCTGATGTTAACCCTGAAATAACAGATATACCAATCAGTGTAAAGAAACAGTTCAGTTTCAAAAATCTAAGTGATTTCATACCAAATAATCATCCTTTGGTTGAAACTTATTTTAAATTAACAGAAGAAGAGCTCCACAAATTTCACACTAATAATAAATCTGCTCCAAACAAGAAGAGAAGATTTAATAATTTAACTTATAATGAGAGAGCCAGCTTGAACAAACTAAAAAATGATAACAGTATTACCATTAGACCAGCTGACAAAGGTTCTGGAATAGTGATTTTAGATACAGAATATTATGTATATAAAATGAATACAATGTTACATGACAAATTCTATAAGAAGGAGTGTATGAACTCTATAAACACTATGTGTATTTATGTTCATGATGTATTAACTGACATCTTTAAAAGTGGATTAATTGATAAAAACCTATATGAATACTTGTATATACCTTCACCCACCATTCCCATCATACAGGGCCTACCTAAAATCCACAAAAATCATACTGACCCACCGATGCGACCAATCGTTTCTGGGAAAGGATGGGTGACTGAGCACATTTCGGTTTTTATAGAGAAACATCTAAGATGTATTTTAAATAATAATCAATATGTTTTAAGAGATTCAAAACATTTTTTAACAGATCTTTATGAAGAATTAAAGGATTGTACAGTTATAGATGAATTAATACTAGTCACACTTGATGTCCAATCATTATTTACAATAATTCCGAATGAACTGGGTTTACATTATGTAACATGCTATCTTAAAAAGCACAGTGATTATTCTGAAGTTCTCATTGATCTTATAACACATTTTCTTGAATTGATTTTGGAAAACAATGTTTTCATGTTTAATAACAATGTTTATAGACAATGTGAAGGCGTAGCTATGGGCACTCCATGTGCAAATAGCTACGCCAACATGTTTCTAGCCTATTGGGAAGAGGCAACATTGTTTCATCATTCTTTGTTTAAATCCAATGTAATTTTTTATAGGCGCTTTGTAGATGATTTATTTATTTTATGGAAAGGTGGTATGAATGCTTTGAAAGATTTCATAGTAATAATCAATGATTTAACTGAGTGCCTTAAATTTACAACACAATTCCATGAGACTAGAATTGAATTTCTGGACTTATTTATTGAAAAATTACCATGTGGATTGATAAACACTGGAGTCTTTAGAAAGAATTGTCACAGAAATATGTTGCTATTTAGAACTAGCATGCATCCCACATATGTTTTTAAAAACGTTATGAAAGGACAGGCTCTAAGGATGTCCAGGATGAATTCTAATGCATCAGGCTTAGAAAGGGACTTAGATGAGTTAAGAAACCAACTAATGGAGAGAGGTTATAAACCAAATGAAATCAAAGAACACTTAGAAATAACATCTGAAATAAGGGCAACCAGAGGTGCACCCTATTTTGGACCAGCCAACACAGCTAATATGAGCACCAATGACGGTTCAAACAGGGTCAAGTTTCCAACTTTTTATACTAGAGATAATGACGAAATTAGACTCATTATAAATAAATATTGGGATATTTTAACCATTGACGATGACATAAAGAATATAGTAGGTGAAAGACCCACTTTTCTATACAGGAATAAAATGAATTTGAAAAGGATTTTATGTCACAACACATACAAAAAGGACTTAGATATTATAAACGTCACAATGCCCTGTGGTAACTGTAACTTTTGTAAATTAATCAATATTGACCCTGTCTTCATACATCCTGACTTTAATAAAGAAATTATTATGAATGCAAATGCCAACTGCATGACATGTCACGTAGTTTATCTAGCAGTGTGTTCGATATGCTCATCCTTCTACGTGGGCAAAACCAACAGATGCCTACGGGATAGGATGAGGGAACACTGCTACAATATCAGAAAGCTAAACACTAATAATGCTTTAGCAAAACATGTCATGGAAGCAGGTGCACAACATACTTTTACATTCAGGGTTTTAGAAGTTATAACACCAAACCCAAGGGGAGGAGATATAAGATGTCACACTGAAAATAAGGAGAGTGGTTGGATCATTTTATTAAGGGCCGATAGAGGACATGGTTTGAACGAGAGGGCATCGATCAAACCATACCTAAAACAAAGAAGACATATTAAATAATATTAAATAATGTAATAATCCATACTCATGCTCCATTTATATACCTTCCTATATCATAGACCAGGGCATTTATATCCCAATATATACATATTTATATACCAACTGATCCACTCAGCCCCCAACCAAGATATTATGAACTCTATGTTCCCACATATAGCCTAACACAATATTACATTATATATATCTACATATTTACACATAGATACATCTTGAGACACACCTTTGTAACTCATGCTCATATATTTATACAGTTCTTACTTTCTATTCTAATTTACCCACCATATTATTCAAGTACAACACACACATTTTTAAACACATTTATATTAATATTTTATATAGTATTTCATAGATTTGTATTTATATTTATATCTACATATATTTATTTATTCATATATATATTTATGTATTCATACACATAACATTTTTCACACAATGATAGATTTCCTACATTTCATCATGCACTATTATACATATTTATATTGATATATCTTTCACAAATTTAAGGGATGTATACATTTTTATACAGCCATCCGTGTATATACATATTTGGACGTCACTCACAAATCATATTTATACATACTTGACATATGTGACATTGCAAAATGTTTATATATATATATTACACTTCACACATATATATATTGGTTGTAAGTATACACATATATATATCTCAAGTCTTCAATATCAACTGGTTATACATTTATTATATATTTATTATATTTATTATAGTTTATTTACAAACCATATACATATATATACACACATGTAACACTATATGCATAGACACACTGTTTATGAACATATGTATGTTTTTACTAAGCTTTTACTATTTTACATTTATATATTAACACATATTTATAGATTTTATATATCTATATTTACATCTCTATTTAAACATTTATTAATACACATGAGCTCATATATTCAATGTTTGTTATATATATATATATTTCTTATATATTTATATATATTTTTACATACTCTAATACCTTCTATCACATCCCATTAGGAATTAAATGTCATGAGACACTGATATATAGAAAATAATATCACGGCTCCAATAATATGTATCTAAATCAGTATTACATCAATCGAGGCCATCCATTTATGTAGGATGATAGAATATATAATAACATCATGGGAATTTATGTTCCACATGAGCACTTCATATACATGGTCTAATGGCTTTCTTGTATAGTAAAGCTTGATTTTCTCTAATGCCTCTGAAAGTCTTGAATATGTTTTTAACATTTTAATAATTTTTGAATGTGTTTGAGTCTTTTTATAAAGTACAGTATACTGTTGAGATTTGGTGTCTTTAAGATGCATTGTGATGACGCTTCACTTTTTAAATATCTAAATGAATCATTTTCCCACTCTTTCTTTATGAAATTGTTTTATTGTTATAAATTATCTAATTAACAATTAATGAGAACACTATATAAAACACTAACGTAAAGTGAGAATGTAATGATCTGAAGAAGCTAACATTAGTGAAAGCGCTTATCTCTGTTCTCTGTTTCGTCTGTTTATGTACAATAAACAATTTGGATTTACACCGGAGAAGGTTCTTGACTGAATACCTGAAACTAAACTGCAACTTGGATTTTTTCCACATCATTATATGGAAGCCACTTCACGCACAAGTACCTAACTTTTTTAATTCCTAAACAAGTTTTAACTTGGCAAGTTATAGTTGAAGCATATAAAACCCCCAGATAACTGTTAGGCCAGCAAGGTTGAAACACATCCCGTAATAGCAGAAAAAAAAAAAAAAATATATATATATATATATATATATATATATATATATATATATATTTATGTTAAATTATTATGCCCAACGATATATATAAGCACATACATTTACATGGGTAAGTACATTTTTCTCCTGAGGAAATCTTAGAAAGTTTGACTTACTGAGGCCAGAATACCTTCAAGTGTCTAAACATTATGCCCACAACATAGTCATGTGTATAACTTGCTCAGAAATAGACTTGCACGCTTAGAGACTGTTATAGCTATAGGGAGACAGAATCTGAATATGATTAACACATTGCAGGTACAACACAGAAGTGTAGCTAGCTACTCTTGCACCTAGTGCCATCCTCCAAGCTGGCAGCCTCCCCAACCTTAAGTGGAGGACAAAAAAAAAAAAAAAAAAAAAAATAATACAATTTTTTCTCTCATTTCAAACTACTGCAAACCAAACTGTTTGCTGTATCACTCATGGTGACTGTCCCCTTCACCTCTCCCTAGCTACACCTCTATTTTCTAGATGCGAGGACTGATATGAGGCTTTGACTATAAATTAAAATGTTCTGGCTTAATTCCTATTTATACCCATCAGTCTTTGAAGATCAATCCGTGGTGGTGGTGGTGGTGGTGCTGCGGTAGCGTTGTCGCCTCACAGTAAGACGCTGTCCGGTTCGATTCTCAGCTAGAGAGTCTTCTGCATGGAGACATGCGTGAATGGGCGTACCTTCATTGAAGGTTGTGCGTCAAGGCTGGCAACTCGGCACGTAAAAATCAACTGCCAATCATTAGCAGACCGGAGTTCCGCTGTGGTGACCCCCTAACTGGAAAAAGCCGAAAGACACAACAACAAAAAGTCTTTGAAGATCAATATTGTATTAGTATCATTTAGTCACCATAAATTAGGAGTGTACAGTAGCTAAAAAATTATTATTTTCAATAAGAAAATGAGGGTAAATGCAAAACAAGTGACTAGGTATAAAATGTAATGTGCTAGCAGTGAAATACTCCAACCTGATTATCTAGCTACATGAGCAGGAAAAAGAAAATCCGTCATTCATTTATAAAAAACAAAAATCAATAAATATGAAATGCCTGTACTAAATATGGGTGCCTTATTTTTATTTTATTTATTTAACATTTGTTTACCTCGAAAGTCCGACTTGGACTGAGCCAATTTTCAGCAGAGGCCTGGGGAAAAAATGGTCCAGATACATGTCTTTGTAATGTGTGAGGAAACTCGAATACTCGGAGGAAACCCACATGAACGCAGGGAGGACATGCAGACTCCAAACAGAAGGCACCCCAGCTGAGAATCGAACTGGAGAGCCTCTTGCTGTGAGGCGACAATGTTAACCGCTGCACCATTGTGCCATCCCATTATCTATCTGAGGTTCATGGAGGGGGAGTAGGAGGGGAAGTAGAGAGAAATCCTGTTACTCATGTACTGTTAACTAGAGGACAGAGTTATTTTCTTGGCCTTTGAGAGAGGACATACAGACAAACCATAGCAGCCTTTGTGAGACATATGTCTGATGTCCCTTCTGTACAGTTAATTAGAACTGCACAATTAATTGTTTGGCATAAGCAAGGTACAATGCACAATATACAGCTTTATTTCCATGTAATAGTTTAGTGCAATTTAGCTTATTATGATGGGATTACTTCATTTAGCTCAGTGTTGTGTTGCAGTTGGATATTTAAGCCTGTTTCTTTCAGTTCAGGCACATAAATATGTCTTAGTATGACCATTTTGCAAGCCAGATTTTGAAGTTCACCGGGATAAATCAGTCCACATTTAACTGCAAGTGGCATACAGGTTTGCAGAGACATGCTGGGAGGTTCAAGTGGTTGTGTTACAAACTAGGCAAACAGAGTAAAGCATCACCCATGTACTAAAGTTACAGGATTTGGTATCAGTCTGGAATGTAATAAAGATAAAGTGGGTTCTGCACTTTGCAAGAAAGCAGCTTTTGCTCAGTGTTTATAGATGAATAGAAATGGTAACAGTACAACAGAGGCTGGGCATATGTTAGCACTAGCCAGATTCAGCACAGATGGCCTGTTATTTATAAATTGTCTGGTTATTGTTAGCACCCATCTACAGTATGTGAGTGCTGGGTCCACCACTGGAGTTTGTATGTGAGTGTTTGTGCCTGTGTGTTAGGGTTAGAGTAAGGGTTATGTAAGGGGATAGTTTTAGGCTTGTGTTTGTGTGATAGTGTAAAAGGAGTGTTGTGTTTCAGTGCCTTGTGTAGTGCTAATGTTAGGGAAAGTTTTTCATAAAAATGTGTAGGGTTGTGGTTAGGGTTAATACATGAGTAAGGTGGTGCACGGGGGGTCCAAACAAAATGATCAGGGTCTATATTAGAACACCAAACATTCAAAATGTCGAGTGTTCTAATATCGAACCCTAGCAATCAAAAAAAAAAACATTGAACATTCGGAAAAGCAAATTTTTTCCTAGGGAAAAATTTGCTGTTCCGAAACACGTACACACAACACAAGTACACCAAACAAACAGCAATCCACACACATACACCTAAACTCGTACACCTAACCCTACACTAAACTATACATACACCACTAACTATCCACTTACCTTAACCCAAACCCTAACCCTAGTCCGTCACTGTCGCACAGTCACCTCACCCGTGCCCTAACCCTAATTCACCTAACCCGCCCTAACCCACCTGTCCACACAATCGCATACTTACCTGACCTGTGCCCTAACCCTAACTCACCTAACCCGCCCTAACGCACATGTCCACATAATCGCACACTTACCTGAACCCGACCCGTAACTTTCCACAGAGCGTTGAAAATACCGAAGCAGCAGAAACGGACAACTGAATTATTTTCCTAGGAAAGAATTCGGTTTCCTGTTACTTCAATATTTTCAGCGTTCGTTGAAAACGGGTCGATATTAGAACACCCAACATTTCAAATGTTCGGAGTTCTAATATAGACCCAATGGTGATACCCCTGTCTTGTGCTTTCTGTAACTAAGGAAATGTAACCATAGTAAGTTCTATAAAGAGAACCCCTTGGAGGAATCTACACTTCACACAATGATACCCTCTATTCCTCCTCTGTGAATATTTGACATAGACTCTTCACTACCTTGGGAAGTCCATTATGTTGCAAAAGAGCCACCCTAGGCTTGGACTGTTTAATCTGCAGTCACCCTAGCCTTGATTGTTTAATCTGCAGCCACCCTGGCCTTGGATTGTTTAATCTGCAGACACCCTAGCCTTGGATTGTTTAATCTGCAACCACCCTAGCCTTGTATTGTTTAATCTGCAGCCACCCTAGCCTTGGATTGTTTAATCTGCAGCCACCCTAGCCTTGATTGTTTAATCTGCAGCCACCATAGCCTTGGATTGTTTAATCTGCAGCCACCCTAGCCTTGCATTGTTTAATCTGCAGCCACCATAGCCTTGGATTGTTTAATCTGCAGCCACCCTAGCCTTGGATTGTTTAATCTGCAGCCACCCTAGCCTTGGATTGTTTAATCTGCAGCCACCCTAGCCTTGGATTGTTTAATATGCAGCAACCCTAGCCTTGGATTGTTTAATGTGCAGCCACCCTAGCCTTGGATTGTTTAATCTGCCTGCTCACTAGTATATGAACTGAATGCTTCACTGTTTTTTTTACAGCTCATTACCAACTTTATCTGCTAATCATGGAGCTTTGCAGTCTACTGTGGAACTCTTTTCTGCTGCTTGTCTATTTTTGTTACACTGTGCAGTTAGCCATTTCGACATATTGTATATGGGATTCCTTTACATTTTGTATACCGAGAGGTCCCAATTCCAAAAGTCTTGCTCTCAGTTTTTGTGACAACTTCCACTTAGAACAGGTCTTTTGAACTGTGGCTCCTGGTGTAAGTATGTTTATAGATAGGCCTTACACCTAAGCAATTCACTTACATTGAGAGCAAGTTTTTCGGAATCAGGGCAGTCTTACACTAAGAGCAACTCATTTGGAATCTGGCACAATATCTGATTTGTTTGAACTCAGAACCATTGATACTCTTTGATGTTAGCTTGATTCAACTGGACATAGCTTCATTTGACTCTGTGCTAGCTAGTACCCCCTTAGGTGTTTTTGCTAGTATGGTAGGCTGAACTACTTTACCACAAGCAACACATCTCAGTACTTTTCTTTTAGTTTTGCACCATCTCATTTTTACTCTCTTCTTTTCCAGTTTTTGTGTTTCTTCCATTATGCAGTAGGTCTGTTTCAACACAATGTTATTGTTTCTTTTTTATTGCAACTACATGCATGCATCAGAGGTTCTGCTGTCAAAGCGATATGCATGTTACATATTCCTAAAAAAATTGCTGCTTCTTGCTGCCTGTGAAAATAGTATGAATGGATTTTTGTGCCTATAAGGTTAGCTGTTTTCATGTAATATTTGCAGTGGTGACCATCAATGCACAGTGCTGTTAAGTGTTTTGTTTCTGTATTTCACTGTTACAGCTGTTTGATAATAGTGTAAAGAAGTCTCTTTACATGAGATGAAAGAGTACTAGGTACATGCCTTGACAAACCCTACCTGACCCCAGTGTTTCCTGCTATGTACTCCAATACTTCAGTTGGCACACTCCTTTGCCTCGACTCTTTAACACTCTCTCTCTCCCTCTCCCATTTTTCTTTCCCCCACAATGATGAGACCCTACACTCCTCTTTTTACTCAGATCCAGAGTGCCCACTTACAGGTTTGAGGGTCACTGAGCTTCTCCAGGTCCTGGCTCCATCAGTACTGGATCATATAGCCAGAGCCCAGAGGTTGAAACACTCAATTGCTTTTTCTGTTGTTGGCTGGATGGTCACTTCTTGGTGACTGGGTAGGCTTACGTCTGCTTTCAAGCACCCACTTGTATGGCACTACAGAAATAGTCCTCCCATTTAGCACAGTGTGTCCAGACTCACAGACTAACCACTCTGCCCACACCTCACTGGTCCCCTTAGTTTTTGGCTTACCCTTGATTATTTCTCTTTCTTAATGGTTGGTTCTGAAGTACAATCTTCTGTCATTGGTCCTACATGCCTGGCTTCCACTTCTTGCTGGTTCTGTGTTTCCAAAATATACACCCATAGACTTCAAATGTTTTGGTAAGTAGGTCTGTATGTATAAAGACTGATAACAATGATCTTTCTTATTCTGTAACAACAGAAATGTTTGAAGAGGTCCTAATTGAGGATAAAAACACCTAAGGAATTTCAGCTATTTGGCTGCAGTAAGTGTTTCACTTGCCTTGGAAAAGTAATGGAATTTTTTCATTCTTATTTTTATTTCTGTTATTGTGGCTAACTATTTACATGAAGCTCAGCGGTCAAGCGCTTCTTTCTTCACACACACACACACACACACACACACACACACACACACACACACACACACACACACACACACACACACAGTTTGTACACATTTACATATATGCATATTTATATTGATCATAACTAAATAACCAAATGTAATTTACTACAATTAACTCAAGTAGTTATTCCACCCCACCCCCGGTTGTTATTAACTTGGGAGGAAATCCACCTTATCTAGAGCTACTGTTTGAGTTATGTTCTTATGAAATGTTCACATCTGTGATTGTGCCATTGTAACAATCACAAAGTCATGTGAGAGAAAACAGACGTTAACATACCCTAACATACCCTATGACCCTGTATAGCATTTCTGTGGGTTCACAATATTTTATTGGCACATATACACAGTAACATCATCTATTTTCATCTGTTGAATGGATTTTCAAAATCTAGCCCTGTTGTTCCTAAGTCTTCTTTAGTTTCTGTCATTTCATTCTCTGAAGAAAATTCTATCTGAGTATTCCTGCAAAGGAAGAGCAAAAATGATATATGGTGGGAGGGAAAAACAAAACAAAATGAAATTATGGAAGAAAGAATGACATGGCTTATTTAGAAAGTATGGTTGACTGTTGTTGTTCCATTCTTTTGACACTTTTTTATATTAATTTCTGTACTAGATTGCATTGATTTAAAACAATCAGAAATTTCAAGTACATAATTTTTGATGTGGAGTGGGTACATTTAACATTTACCTGTCTTCATAAAAGGCTGAGGAGAACATGAATGCATGTGTTGCAAATTCTGTTGCCTCTTAGCTCAAATGAAGTTCAATACATTTGTCCTCAATCAGATTATGACATAAAGCACTTTCCATTTTTAGATTTGCTAACATAATCCTTTAACAGTCAAGTTATGTCACACCACTTAACCATGTACACATTTTAGTTAACACAAGCTTCTTATATTCTGCCAGAGTATACAAGTGTCCTATATAACTTCCCTGTAGCAAAACCCTATTATATTCCAACCAGGAAACAGAATGTTTTATTAAAAAAATACAGATTTATTATGGCAGCTTCACAATGTTTAAAATAATTACCTACTTAGTTTTTAACCATCATACTTTTACTGAAAAGACAGTTTTGTTTTCATTATTCTTTTGAAACACGATCAGTCTGTATTAATTTCAGCAAGTAATATTTGAACTAGTGAAGTTAAACTGTAGAGCATTTGTTTTGTCCCCTCTCCCAGACAACTTGCATTTCTGTTTTGTTTAAAAAAAAACTGCTAGTGGCAGACATGAGACTTTGTGAACAAGAAATTACTGCATCACTTCTAAAGCATAATCTCAAATATGAGTGTTACTTGTTGTAGAAAGCACCCTCATGACTGAGCATTCCATCCAGAACTGCTGACTTGCTGTTTAGGCTGTCACTTTCTGGATAATGTAGCATGCTGAGAAGCAGATTTCTCTTCATGTTTTAACACTGAATGAATGCCCTCTTGCAAAGAGTTTCAGAATCTTAGCCTCCAGATTAAAAAACATTTGGTTGTTCTATTCTTGTAACAATCGGAAAAAAAAGGGAACTATTTGGACCAACATTATTTAGAAAGGACAGGATCAAACAGATAAGAGTCTGAAAAAATGCTTTGAAGTTTATGCTGTGGTCAACTCTATGTCATATGACTCTGTGTGTGCGCGTGTGCGGGGGAGGGGTGTATTCTGAGGAGATGCAGTTGTACATTAATAGTCGCTATTAACGTTACTTTTGTCAGAAGTCTGTATGTAATACTTTGTTTTCTTATGTTGACATTCAGTAAGTTAAACTTTTTTTTTTTTTTTTTTTTTTTTTTTTTTAGGGAAACAGGTGTGTTAGCACTTCACTGAATCAGGGAAGCTACTTGAGATGGCTAGTATACCATTGGATCCTTACATTGTTACTGATCCCATGAGTGTCAAAATGGTATAAGCATAAAAAAGAAGGCAATCTCTGTATTGTCAATACTGCATATATCAGCCTCAGTTTGCATGACCTGCCCTCCAACTTAACATCTCCGTGAATGTCAGTCGACTATACCTGTACTTGAGAAACGGCAAACAAGGTACCTTTGCAGAGTTCCATACAGTTTTGCAGGACATATGATATGTCCTGGACATATCAAGCTGCCGTTATGGTAGGTATATACAAACATTTGTAACAGGATATTTACATGGTGATACATATGTTAGGGATCCCGTACATACACAGTGCTTTAGTGACTGATTATGTTTATGGTGTACTGTGTATGTGTGTGTGTGGGGGGGAGGGGGGTACTGCCAACTGTACTGCATGGGATAAGGAGTGTTGTGTGTCTGTGCTTGCATGCTATCATGGCAGTTTGTAGTACTACTCAGTCACATTTCAGAATATCTTCTCATTTCCTCTGCAGGATGAACATTTGGCAATTCTCCCTTCACAGCAAGTCTCTACATTTTAACATTACCGTTCTTGCATGGTCTGCTGCCTCAGATAATACAGTAGTTTGGCTTTGTTCTCTGTGCAGGTCTTAACTCTTGCATCATGACTAATGGACAGCCATGGAGAAAACAAAGACACTGCTACAAATGTTTATTTATGGATGTTACAGTTTTCTCTTCTTCTTAATCTGAGTGTCCTGACAATCCTTTTTTCCTTATTTCTTTGACAGAAGGGTAGGAGATAAACAATGATGTATACACTCACTTTGCTGGGGAGTATTTTTTAATCCTTTTTCTGTATTATGTCACCACATCGCTAACTTTGATAAATGTGTTCCTTTCCTTTTGCATTTCATTCATCAGTACAGTTGGCCAACTACCATCACTGTGTAGGCATATGGCAAGCTTGCTGTTTTCCATGTGACAGGAATCCTAAATATAGGCATGAAGGGTAAAAATAAGTAAATAAACATTGCCGTGTAATGTTGTCTGTGTGGTGTCTATCACTAGATCTTCAGGATACCTGCTTAGCCAAAATACACATGGCTAAAGGTGATAGAGTTTCTCCTTTTCCAGTGACTTTGTGACCAAGAAGGTGGTGTGTATATATATATATATATATATATATATATATATATATATATATATATATATATGTTTGTGTCGTTCTGCTTTTCCCGGTTAGGGGTTGCCACAGCAGAACTCCTGTCCGCTAATGATTGGCAGTAGATTTTTTTTTACGTACTGGCTTGCCGGGCCTAACGCACAACCTTCAACGAAGGAATGCCCATTCATACATGTCGCTACACAGAAGACGCTCTAACTGAGAATCGAACAGGCAACGTCTAACTGTGAGGCGACAATGCTACCACAGCACCACATATATATATATATATATATATATATATATATATATATATATATACATACACACACACACACACACACACACATATATATATATATATATATATATATATATATATATATATGGGTCTATATTAAATCAGAGAACACTTAAAAAAGTGAACGCTGATTTATCGACCCCATGAAAGCTTACAATCCCGAACACTGAGAACAGCAATTTTTTTCCAAGGAAAAAAAATTCGCTGTTCCAAAAAAGAAAAAAAAAACTTTAAAACATTACATAAACTGGGGGGCTTTGCCCCCCACACCCACCCTACTTAAATATACCAACTCCGAGATCGCACTACAGTGACGAAAATGACAAAATAATGAAGGCGGTCAAGCGATTTGCTTCCCAGGGAAAGAATTCACTTATATGCCGTTTCGGTATTTTGCCATTTCGTGCTTTCAATTTCGATCAAGACGCATTCGAAAGAATACGTCTTCGATCATATAATAGGGAACCTATATATATATATATATATATATATATATATATATATATATATATATATATATATATATATATATATATACTTACTTAAGCTGAAACACCCAAATGTTGATGTCGCTAATGTTAACCAAGAAAAACATCAACTGTGCAGTGCACATACTCTGAGACTTTACCTTGGAGCATGGAAAAATAAAACCATGTTTTTGCCATGGGACAAGCCACCTAGTACCATAGTGTAAGGGGCTATACCCACACATTATCTGCTTAATAAAAAATGAAATATGGTATAGGTCATGTTCTCCAACCCCAGAAATACAGCAGTCTTGCACACCTGTCAGCTGTTTAGTTGACCAAAGTGCGTCAATAAAACAGAACTTGGCTTTAAAGGCAGTTAATAACATTACTCACTCCCATGTATATCAGCGGGTGAAGAAAATGCATAGCTTCTTCTATGTGAAAAGCCCAAGACAAAACTCTTTTCTCCCCAAAACAAGCATACAGACACACACTCACATACAAATGCAAAACCAGAAAACCACTTTTTGATTTTCCTGGTAATAGTTTTCTGTATTTTTGCTAGCAATGATGTCAGCCTGTGATATGTATACCAGTCTGTGTAATGTAACCATCTATATAAGATTATAATAACTTAAAAGTGTTGAAACAGCTGCAGTTCCACATAAGTGTAAAAAGAACAGGGCAGCATGGTGGTTCAGTTGTAGAATCTCTGCTCCAGGTGGTAGGATTCAATCCAGAATTCCAGTTATTACATAGGTCAAGTTTCATGTTTTCCCTCTATCTGTGGATTTCCTTTTTCCCCTTCATTTTCACATGCTTTGGTTTCCTTCTAGTTCCCACAAACATGCTGTTTGATGCACTAATTTGACTATACATATATATGCACACATGTGAGAATATAATATTGCTTTTGCCCTTGGTGCCAGCTTATGGCTGAATAAGATCCAAAGAGTCCATGGATTATTCCAGATGCCCAGTAAAAAAACAAAATACATGTCATTTTTATTTAATTGATTTTTTGTTGATTGTATTAGTCCCAGTAAGTACTGCTTTTTATCTAATCCTCAAATCTTTCCTCTTTTTTTCAGGATGATCAACCCAGTAACAGAATTGGTGAGAGTGTAAGAAACTCATTAAACAGCATGATGATTCCACCTTATCGTATGACTGCAGCAACTTTATAGTAGTAGCAGCTTCTAACTTTCTGGTCTTTTCTTGGAAAAACTAATATTGTCATCTCAGTGGCTTATTTTCCAATATCAGTAAACATCCTTCTCTGACCTACTCACAGACATTAGCAAATTAATTATTAAATGTAAACTTTGTTCTACCACATGATTTCAACCTATACTGAGTGAGACCTGTGTACTGGGACCATTACAGCCAAAACTTATACAATTTGCCTCTCTTATTGGCTTTTTCCAATTCATCCGTTCTCTGAACACCCCAATAGCTCTCGCTTCTTTCTTTCTGGAGCTATCACTCTCACTAAGATAATCCACAGATACAAATCTCCCCTCTTGTTATCTAACACAATGAGCAATCATTTTTCCAGCCTTAGAACCTGGTCCTTCATGTAAACAAAACCTCTTTTGATATTAATTAGAAGCAGCCTTATAACCTGGTCCTTTAAGTAAACAAAACATCTTTTGATATTAATTAGGAGTACTCACTCGTTCCTGAAAAGAATGTTTTTCATCACAAGTTTAACCAAGTTTCCTGCACACCTTCTTCACAGTACATCTCCAAACTTCTATTTCTACCCAAATTCTACATTCACTTTTTTGCAACAAAGACCATCAAAAAGCTTGTGCTAAGAGTAAAAGATATAGTCATACACAGTGATTTTAATCTACATCCAAAGTTCCTAAAAAGGCATCATGTTACACCACTAAGCCTTTATCTTATTTAATTTCTCCCTCACTACTACATCTGTCCAAGCAACATGAAAATCTGCTGTGTCCAGTTATCATCCCTCTTCCCAAATCTAATTTATCCTCTTAACTTGAACACTTTAGTTGTATAGCTAATCTACCAGCCCTAACATCCTTGAAAAATGAATATGTAAGTAAATTATCTTACATTTCTGACTACTGCATTCCTCCAGAATAGTTTCAGAAATACCTTCTTTCATCTATACTAATGTCACAAGTGATAATTCAATAAAGGTATTTAAAAATAGAAAAAAAAATCGGGTCTTTCCTGAAAAAAGTCTATTGGAATTAACCTGGTCAAAAAATAAATAAATAAATATGGATAACAGCCTGCTTACAGATGCACTTTTCATAAATTTAGAAACAGCATTAAGCTAGGTCATTCACTCTTCCCTTTTTGATGAATCTGAAAATAAATCTTTCTGATAACACTGTTAAAAGGCTACATAATTATTAACAGAGAATTACATAAACGTTTTGCTCAGAGATACTCTCTCTCTTCCCCTGGTTAACCAACTTCAGGTGTTCGTCAAGTTCCTCCTTGCCCATTCCTTTTCTCTCTTTTCTCTAAAGATCACCTAGCCTCATTTTCTTCTTTAAGCATAACCCTGTAGCTGCTTCAGTGGCATAAAGGGATATAGTCCTGACTATGGCCAAGCTGTTCTGAGTTCAATTAGTGATTCAGGTAATTGATGAAGCGTTAGAGAGGGGTGAGCATTACCATCCCTGGTGGAATGGTGGTTCTGAGGGTGTCTCCTGTAATGATCCCTGGTGGAGTCTAGGTACACTGTAATTACGAGGCTTAGTCTAAAGAGGGGATATTGTGGTGAACAAGGCTGAGCTACTGGGAAGGTGAGATGATATGCCACACACCCCCATTACATACCTGTCCCTCAGATATTACCACAGGTACCATGGAAAGGAAGAAGTAACAGCATTAGGTTATAAGCAAAACCCTCTAATGGAGTTGGACAGTCAAGAGTACCAGGATTCCCATAAGATCCATGATGGCCCCAGCCCTACTGGTGATAGTCTGGGAAGGTAGGAGGTGGCTGGTAAATCTGGTGATGGACATAGGGCACTAGATAAGACAGGTGATGCAGAGGTGGAAAAAGTCTCCCAAAAATATGACCTTGTACATAAATAGCCTTTTCATCCTGAGCAGTAAATTACAAAGTACCACTATACAACCTCTTCTGCATTAGGATCTAAACAAAATTTGCTTTTTTTCAGTCACGATTATGACAATAACACCTCCAAATCCAACTCAGTGCTTTTTGAAACATTTCTAAAGCTTATGCCTTAGTCTGTTGGCCTCATTGAACTATATAGAAACTCTATTACTGAAGTAAAATTATACAAGTACCTTGGCTTTAACCTTAACCCCTTCCTTAACTTCAAGTACGTCATCCTCACCACACTAAAGTATTATCTAAAATTGCACAACTTATAAAATCAACAGACCCCATTACTGCAGAAATGCAACTTTCACTAGACAAGAATGTATATCCTCTAAATATGCCACATTCTAGCTGCCATACTCCATCTCACTTCTACCAGTTGTGCTTCACTAACCTTCTCTCCCCTAAATTATCAAAAATTGCTTCCATTTTCTTTAAAATTTTGTAGTGGTACTGTAGTAATTATTATTATTTTGTATTTCAGCCTATAATAATTAGCATGCCATATATGTGGGTTTACAATGCTGTGTGTCAACTTTATTTTTTGCCACTTTGTTTTTCATCTTTTGTAAAATACTGTCTTACTTTAGCCTTGTGGCCCTGATCATACCTGAATAGAGTCCTCACACCAGTTCACTTACTTAGTTTACAATAGTTACCCACAGAGTACTGAATTATAGTACATATCCCTTCGACATCCCACAACTGTACAAAAATGAAAAGCCACACGTCCCGCTCACCAGGCTGAATAAGGAAAAGGTCACAGTAAGCTGCCTGTCGGGCACTAGAATCCGCCACATAACACAAGCACTCAGGTCATTCCAAAGCAGGTACAAATATGACTCAGTCATTGTCCATGCTGATGTGAATGACTTGAGATGTACCTCCCTGGACTACATGAAAAGAGACATAGAGGAGCTCTCTGATTATGTAGCCCAGGCCAGTATGACCCTGACCTTAAGCAGCATCCTACCCTCACCAAGAATGATGCCACAGTACAAAGACAAAATGATCAATTTTAACAATTGGCTTAAGTATTGGTGTCATTCTAAGGGGATCCAATGTCTGCCTGCTTGGGATGACATGCTCGACAAGCCACACTGCTTCGCAAGGGACGGCTTGCACCTGTCACCCCTGGGCTTTCGGATATTGGCAAAGGCTCTTGCCACCCCCATAGTGCTTTTTTAGGCAAGGCTCAAAAGACAAACCCACCTCCCTAAAAAACACAAGTAGAAAGAAACTAAGGGTAATGCTGCTCAATGCCAGAAGTCTAAACCTCAAGATGCACGCTCTCGAAGCCCTCCTCAGTATGGAGAACATCGATGTCTGTGCAGTGACAGAAACCTGGTTCAAGGCTCCTGAGAGCACTACCAGGTTATACCTCATATCATGCTTTTCGGTCCCAGAACTTGGACCGAACCACAAAAGGAGGGGGAGTATCCATATTCATCAAGGATACCCACACCTCCAGGTTAGTGGCAATGCACGAAGCATCGGAGACCATCCATGTGCAACTAACAGTAGGCAAAACTGCCCTCCAGTTTGTAGCATGCTACAGACCACCCTCTCAAACTCAGGAACCCCACTCGGCCTTCCTAAAGACACTGGAGAATATGAAGGTCTCTCCAAACACCATCATATTGAGGGACTTCAACTACTCAAACATAGACTGGGAGCATTACTCAAGCCCCAACACCCTAGCCCAAAGGTTCCTAGAATTCATAAACTCTAATGCTATGGAACAACTAGTCACCTCTCCCACAAGAGGGGAAAACACATTAGACCTGATCATCACAAACATGGGGACACAATGTTCCATACCAGAAGTATACCCCTCATTGGTAAGATTGGACCATAAATGAATCTCCCTGGAAATCCACATCCCGCCCCCACCCCCAGCACAGAAGACCACAGTGAAGAACTTCTCAAGGGCAAATAGCCTAGTATGAACCTATGAACCTATACCCCGGGGGTCATCTCTGTGTCACTACTAGACAGAGGCACAGTAAACTAAACCCTAAATGGGCATAGTATTCTCATTCCAAGGGGTGGCGAAAGCCACACACACTCTGGCTAGGCTTATAAATGCCCTAGGGCAGATAGCCTAGTATGAACCTATAAAAGCTGACTTCACACTTCTTAAGACCGAAGTGGAATCCTTCAAAGCCCCCGGGCTGGTGGAAACCACAGCCTACTCTGCTGAATCCTTTATAAACGCATTCTATGGACACCTACAGGAATGCATGGATCATGCAATCCCAAATAAAACCAAGGCTCATTCCCCCAAAGGCAGGCGACCTGTCTGGTGGACCCCAGCCATTAATAAGCTATACAACAGAAGGAGGAAGCTACTACATGATAGAGCAAAATCCCTAAAAGGGAAGGCATCTCTGATCAGTACTAGCAAAAAACTATGAACACTCATAAAATCATCCAAGGCCAACTTTGAGAGAAAAATTGCACAAGACACTAAAGATAATCACAAGGCTTTCTTTAGTTATGTTAGAAACCTGGGTGGAAACTCCCAGATATGCTCAGAGTTAGTCCAAAATGACAAAAAATACACTGAACTCACAGACATTGCCAACATACTAGCAGACAGGTTCAGTGCAAATTTCTCCCCCCCAAAAGGACAAATATCTATCCCAGCAGAGTGTTGCCTCCCTGACATCTTAGATGCCCAGGTGAGAGCCGCCCACTCCAAAGCTAAAAACACAGCATCAATGGGACCAGACGGTGTCCTGGGTTGCGTGCTACATGAACTCCAAGAAGAGCTAAACCCACACATAAGGCTGCTGTTTAATCTCAGCCTTACTACAGGATATGTACCCAAAGAATGGCATACAGCAACAGTGGTCCCACTCCACAAAGGAGGTGCTTCTACGGACCCTGGAAACTACCGCCCATAAGCTTGACGAGCCTGGTCTGCAAAGCTATGGAGAGGATCATTATGGAACTCATAAACCAAGACATTGGGGACCTACAGACATTGGATCCTACCCAATTCGGCTTTGTTAAGGGCAGATCCTGCCTCTTGAACCTGGTCGACTTCTTTGAAACAGTCACCAAGGCCATTGATGAGGGTAAGGTAGTTCACACAGCCTACCTTGACCTTGCAAAAGCCTTCAACACAATACCCCACTCGGGCATCATAGACAATTTCTCCAGCTTAAATATAAACTCCTATGTCATAAGATGGGTTGCAAACTGGCTCAAGGACAGAACCCACAAGGTCAGAATTGCTGGAGCCATGTCAGACTCTAAACCAGTCACAAGTGGCATCCCACAGGGCTCGGTCCTGGGACCTCTCTTGTTCGGTATTTATTTTTCTGAGGTACAGGCTAATGTGGGAGGATTGTGGCTGACCAAGTTCGCAGATGACTGCAAACTGGACGCCATAATTGATTCTCCAGCAGACACAAGCATCCTTCAAAAGGGTCTCATAGAAACGGAAAACTGGTGCCAGAGCCATGGCCTTAAACTCAATGCCAAAAAGTGTATAGTCATACCCTTTGGGAAAAACAAACTGCCCACAAATTACCACATAGGTGGTAATCCATTAAGTACGGAAGAAGTAATTAGGGACCTAGGGACCCAAATGGAAAGTAACCTCTCGTTCGACACTCACATTGCCAAAGTGGTTAGAAAGACCTATATTGCCCACCTTATCATGAAGGGATTCACATCTAGATCGGGAGAGGTCATTGTGCCCCTTTACTCTTCCCTCATCGAGCCCATAATTGAGTACAATGCCACATTTGGGATGTACCTTACCCGACACCTGCAGCAATTGGAAAGACCCCAAAAGTACCTCACCAAGAGGATCAAGGGACCCAAACATATGTCGTATGCTGCCCGGCTAAAGAAACTCCAGCTCTACTCAGTAGCATACCGCCTACTCAGAGGCAATCTATGCCTGACGTACAAGGCCATGTCCAACCCGGAATTAATGGACATGCTCCACCTCAGAAAATCCAAATCCACCAGAGCTATGCGAGCGAGAGATTTAACCTCAGCACAGAAATAAATAGGACATGCTGGAGGGACAGATTCACAACCCAGAGGCTCCCTTCACTCTGGAATAAAATCCCAGTCCATGTTAGGCAGAGCCCTTCACTGACTCTCTTTAAGAGAAATCTTGACGAGTGGATGGGAGATCATAGGTTTACCCCGGGGGTCACTTCTGTGTCACTACTAGACAGAGGTACAGTAAACTAAACCTTAAAATGGGCACAGTATACTCATTCCAAGGGGTGTCGAAAGCCAAACACACTCTGGCTAGGCTTATAAATGCCCTAGGGCAGATAGCCTAGTATGAACCTATGAACCTAAGGCTACTCCCTCCACGTGGTAGCTAGCTTCAAGATGGTCCGTTTAGCGGGTATTATATATCCCCTTTCTTGTAGTTGCTGGTATGCAAGCACTACGTATGTATCCCAGGTCCTCCCTTAAATAAAAACAATTTTTTAATTCCGTTCAGTTTAAAACGACAAATTGCCTACTTCAAAGTGCTGGTTCAAACACTAATAACACTTTCCTCGGAGCAAATTTCTTATTATAGTAACTTGGCTCAATATGATTAGACAAGAAATTACTCATTCATTGGAAGTCACTTCCAGCTACCTTTCCTCCTTGAGTGTGTTAAAAGGGGAACAAGTCCCAAAGCTCTTCCTTCTTTTAAAGCCAATTGATACCTATTGGAATCAATTGGCTTTAGAAGAAGTAAGAGCATTGGGACTTGTCCCCCCCCCCCTTTTAACACACAGCCTGTATGCTGGTTACAGGTTGGCTTCCAAGTAAGGAACTTTTTGCAACTTGTTTTAGTGCTTTTGCATACAGGCAATTTATTGACTTAGAACTTTGGAAGTACCTACTGAGGAAGCGGAGCATATAGTTGCCAGTGAATGGAGGTTTTGCACTCAAGGAGGAAAGGTAGCTGGAAGTGACTTCCAATGAATGAGTAATTTCTTGTCCAATCATATTGAGCCAAGTTACTATAATAAGAAATTTGCTCCGAGGAAAGTGTTATTAGTGTTTGAACCAACACTTTGAAGTAGGCAATTTGTCGTTTTTAACTGAACAGAATTAAAAAATTGTTTTTATTTAAGGAAGGACCTGGGATACATACGTACTGCTTGCATACCAGCAACTACAAGAAAGGGGATATATAATACCCGCTAAACGGACCATCTTGAAGCTAGCTACCATGTGGAGAGAGTAGCCTTATTGTGACTTTTCATTTTCATATGGTGAAGGCATACTCCCTAGGCTAGAGCTTGTTCACTTTATCTTTTCAACTGTACAAAAATGAGAGGTGTTAGAATTATTCATTCTATGGAAACGTTGGCTTAAGCGATGTGCTTGTGTCTTGTCTAAGAAAGAATAACTCTGTTTTACATTTTGTTAACATCTTGCACTGCCAAATCCCAGAATGTGGAGAATGAATGCCCACAAATCTGGATTTACACCTGCTGTGTCTGTGATTGCCATTTCTCAGAATATTCCTTTTGCTCCAAGGTATGGTAATTTAAGATTTGATATATACAAGTTTACGGTATTGGGGGTACAAAAAACAAGTTTAAAGGGGGAAAAAGGATGTTTGATAGTCTCTCTTCTCCTGTATTTTCAGTCTTTTTTTTGGTGGGGGGGCATTTTGGGGCACTGCATTGCAAGTCCCAAGGTTTCAGTGGGCAGCCTACACTTTCTTATTGTTCACTTAATTGTTGATTAATTTTGCTTTCAATTTCTGTATCTTAACAGTATATCAATAAAATAAAAATCAGATAATCAAACCCTGGACAACAGCATTTATCAAACAGATTAGGGAAAACTTGCTAAATACTATTGTCCAATGTTTGATTCTTTCAGTCTACATTTGCATATTGTGTGACTGAGCAAATCAGGTAATCAGACAGTGCTCCTAGGCCGAGTCTGAAAAAGGATCATATGGATCAGTCCTCTTTCCCAGTTAACAGATATAAATCAATAAACTAAATGCATGCAACTGAGCTACCACCAACTCAGGCTGATAGGACCTTGGTTTAAACAAAAAAATAAAAAAGAGCACTTGTAAGCAAAATGCACAAATGAAGAATCAGAGACTTTTTTTGATATCTGGGTAATACAGACCTCAGGAAATAATAAAGTAAAAAAATGAAATGCTGATGAAAAATAGGGCTTCCTGCTAGCCTGTTTTTACAAGCAGTGGGCTCATTGAATGTGACATATATGGAAGGCAAAGCATGCCACTGTTTGTTCCCTGTTTCAGACCAGTGGTCAGAATAGGTGACACTGATATGGGAACCAAATAATAGCAGCAAATGTGATGTGACATGCCTGACACTACTGAATGTGTACACCATCTAGTCCGGACATTAGAAAGCAACTGGTTTACATAGATAATGATTGTCTCCCTCATGCTTGGTCAATATACTTCACAAGAGGTATGACACCTATCTTTGTATCCTAGCAAAAAGAAAGGGAGAGACGTTAATGAACAGAGGGAGTATGTTATCAGGTAGTGCGTGATTCAGGTAGAATGGTGATTAGAAGCTCTAAATTCTAAAATAACAGGAAAGAATGACCAGGCCAGAAGAGACAAATGCATAAAAAATCACTGGAAACTGAGATAACAGAATTATAAATAGTCATAGTGGTGTCACCTCAAGTTATTTACATCTACTGACTATGTAAAATGGAAAGGGACAGCATGCATTTACTACCTAAAAAACAAAAAGGACTGTATTCTCACCTCACTTTACTGATGCAGAATATACAGTTCATTAGCATCACATATATCATTCATGTGAGTTTTCTGCACATGTAAATAAAACATATTCTATATCATTCTGCTCACACTTAATTTCCCATTGGCTTAATACAGTTTATAAACATTTTTACCACATGGCAAGCTAGGAGCCCTGGCTGTGACCAATATGGCCACAGTTTGATTAGCAGACCGAGTCCCTAAGGAGTTTGCTGGGTGGAAGAAAGGAAAAGCAATTTTGCCAACTTACCTGTCCCAGGGGACAGGCAGAGGGTTTGTGACATGAGATATAGCCCATGATGCAAACAATGACCCCCACCCTGCTGGTACAGGGATATCCATGGACAGATTATGTTTATACACTGAGTGGTGAGGGGGATGTCGGTAGAAGTAAGATACAAGGTAGGACATGGTACAAAATCTGAGCTACACAAGGATGGCAGCTCACATAAGCCTGAATCTTACCCCAGCTGGTAACGTGATTATTGACAGAAAGTAGGGCAGAGAATGGGACAGAAGGATAACATAAGAGCTTGAGTGATGAGGATCAAATAAAAAAAAATCTTACTATTCACTGGAATAGCTGCACTTCATCTTTCTGAAAAGTACCAACAACCCTGCTGATAAGTTTTCCTTGCTCTTGTCTTACATTGTTATATAAATGTACATGTGCCAAGTTTCACACAGTCTATTCAGACAAAGCAACATTTTATGTTGGACTACAAGTCTGATGCTATTTTCTTAGCTTGTACTTCAGGCAACTCTTTCTGCAACCAGCTTCCAGTCAAGGATTTAAATAATATCACTGTGTTTATTTTCATTTTAAACACAAGGCAGTACCAGAAAATGGTAACAAGTTTCAGTATGTATATGTGATGGAGGATAAGATGAGGCAAACACAGACACTGTTACAGTGTAAAACATCAAATCACAGACAGACACTGCTTTTACTGCATTTGTGTTTCTTCCTACTTTATTTCCTTATTTTGCATTTGCCTCTTCTTAAAAGTACTCAATTGTGTTTATTCTGCTGCATTTATTACTGCATGGTAGTAGCCGGATTAAACTGTAACTGTTATTTTAAGTATTTTGGTTAAAGCACTTGGGCTTCAGACCAGTTGTTTTTACATTAAGAAGGTTTGTGGTCTGCACTGTTGTGGCAGGACAGGTAGCTTACATCCTTCTAAGTTGGGAATTGCTGACTGAAGGCTCAGTGTCTGTTATTCTAAAAGTGTATTAGGTCTGGTTTAAGCACTTGGGTTCCAGGCCAGTTATTTTACATTAAGAAGGTTTGTGGTCTGCACTCCTGTGGGAGGAGAGGCTAGATTCTGCCCTTCTGAGCTGGGAATTTCTGGTCAAAGGCTTACTGTGCCTGCTTATTTGAACTGTTTTTCTGATATTGGTGCGCCTTGTCTGCTGTAGCATAGACTAGATTCAGGCCTGTTGATTCATCTAGCTTTGTTTGTATAACTTGAGCACTAATACAGGCCATCTTTTTTGGAGAAGGTTCCCCTGCACCCTAGTGGCAGGAGTGTGCAGTTAGAACTTGTCTGATTGAAGACTGCTGGAACAGGGCTCAGTTTTGAGGGTTTTTTACTGGTTAATTGGGTAATTTGTTTAAATCAGTTTGCTCATTTTCTATTATAAAAAAAAATTGCACTTTATTCATCTGCTTTTACTGTAATTGTGTTTCTTCCCACTTTATTACCTTATTTTGCTTGTGCTTCTTAAAATTACTCAATTGTATTATTCTGCTGCAGTTATTACTGCTTGGTAGTAGCCTGATTAAATTGTAACTGTTATTCTAAGCCTTTTGGTTTAAGCACTTGGGCTTCAGATCAGTTGTTTTACATTAAGAAGGTTTGTGGTCTACACTGTTGTGGTAGGACAGGTAGCTTACATCCTTCTAAGTTGGAAATTGCTGTGTTATTCTAAAAGCGCATTAGTTCTGGTTTAAGCACTTGGGCTTCAGGCCAGTTATTTTACATTAATAAGGTTTGTGATCTGCACTTTTGTGGGACGAGAGGCTAGATTCTGCCCTTCTGAGCTGGGAATTTCTGGTTAAAGGCTTATTGTGCCTGCTTATTTCAACTGTTTCTTTCTGAAATTTGTGTGCCTTGTTTGCTATAGCCTAGAAGTTAGTAGTTTATTGGCCATTTTTGGCTAATTTCTGTGTCTTTCATTTCCCTGCTATAAAAACCGCATTTGCACATTGTTTTGCGCTTGTATTCAGCTCAGCAAGTGCCTGCCAGATGTACTGCAGAGTTCTACAGCAGCAGAGAGACAAAATAGAGAATTTGGAGTGATTAAGTATCATTTTTCTGCATTTTCTTGCTGTCTTGAAATAATTCTGCCTAAAACGCCAATTTTTTAGCGTTTCTGTGATTTAAAAAGCTTGTTTCTGCTACATATTGTACTTATTTGCTGCCTGCACTTGAACTAAGTCATTTTTGTGTTTAAATAATCTGTTTAACTGTTGTAGGCTACACACTAAAGTACAATAGCCATTTCTGTGCATTTAAAGTGGGTTTTTTTATTGTATCTGCTTTATTTTCTGAAAAAAAACAAACAAAAAATATATATGTGTTTCCCACCTTTCTAAACTAGTACAGTCTAGTTTTCAGGTTATTGCTGAATTCAGGGCTGTGTTACAAGTTTTTCTGTTGCCCATACCTTACTTGGAGAGAAGGACGTTTCTCTGTTCACCTGTGAGAGAGGGGAGCTTTGAGCAGCTTATCTGTCCCTGGAGGAGTGGTTTCAGCCCATAAGTTAGTAGTTTATTGGCCATTTTGGGCTAATTTCTATCTCTTTTATTTCCCTGCTATAAAAACCACATCTGCACCATTTTGCACGCTGGGCAGCACCGGTTAGCTAGGGTTAAAGTATTCCCGGCTCCACGAAGTCTACTCTTTAATTTTTCCCTTGGAACTAGACAAACTTTCAACTTAAGCACTCAAACCATTAATTTCACAGCCCAGCACTTGCTCAAAACTCATAGCAAGCAGTAATTAACCCTAGCAGTAGACCCCCCCTATACTGTCCAGAAGGACAAAGCTCTCTCTTCGTCCCTACCAGCCAATCAGTAAAACAGCTCACTTTACCTATTCAGGCATGTCCAAAGGGCAGTTTCAGGCGTACTCTCCAATCCAACTGGTGAGTTTGGGCATTTTGAGGTAATGTTACAACTGCCTCATGTATACAGACAACCCCCTCCTCCTACCACCAAACACTAATATATGTGGGAAATGCAATTATACAGCCAAACTGGAGGCAAAGCTCTCTCAACCCAAGACTGGAACTGACAGTCAAGAGGAGAAGGAAAATCCTTGCAACACACCACCAGTCTCACATAGACCTACTAAACCAACACCGGCAAATAACACACATAAATACACGAAAACATACTAGGAGGCTCTAAATAAAAATCTGCAAAAGCAACAGAGACCTCCAAAGCAGACACCCAAGCAACCTCCACACCTCATCACAAACCATGAAACACATACTTCACATAATCAGTGTGCCATGCAATCACAGCCCTTAAGGCAAAATAACATACCCAACACACTAGTAATAGGGGACTCTATAGTCAGGCACACTGATGTCCCACTAACTAGGCTGGACAAGGAAAAGGTTACAGTTAGGTGCCTGTCGGGCACCAGGATCCACCACATAACACAAGCACTCAGGTCGCTCCAGAACAAGTACAAATACTACTCTGTCATTGTCCATGTTGGTGTGAATGACCTGAGATGTACCTCCCTGGACTACATGAAAACAGACATGGAAGATCTCTCTGATCATGTCAACCACGTCGGTATTACCCTGACCCTGAGAAGCATCCTGCCCTCACCAAGAATGATGCCACAGTATATAGAAAAAATTATCAATATCAACAATTGGCTAAGTTTCTGGTGTCATTCTAAAGGGACCCAGTATCTATCCACGTTGCTTCACAAGAGATGGCTTGCACTTGTCACCCTTAGGTTTTTGAATACTGGCCAAGGCTTTTGCCACCCCCATACTGCCTTTTTTAGGCAAGGCTCAAAAGACAAACCCACCACCGTAAATAGCACAAGTAACCAAAAACTAAGGGTAATGCTACTCAACACCAGAAGTCTAAACCTCAAAATGCATGCACTCGAGGCACTCCTAAGTATGGAGAACATCGATATCTGTGCAGTAACAGAAACCTGGTTTAAAGCTCCAGAGAGTACCCCAGCACTACCAGGCTATAACTTATACCATATTTTTCGGCCACAGAACCCAGACCGAAACACAAAAGGCAGGGGTGTATCCACATTCATCAAGGATACCCACACCTCCAAGTTAGTGTCGCAGCACAATGCCTCAGAGATCATCCATGTGCAACTAACAACAGGCAAAACTGCAATTCAAATTGTAGCTTGTACAGATCACCCACCATGACCCAGGACCCCCGTTCTGCATTTCTGGAGACACTGGAAAATATGAAGGTCCTACTAAACACCCTAATATTGGATAATTTCAATTACACAAACATTAACTGGGAGAACTACTCAAGTACTAACTCCTTTGCCCAACACTTCCTAGAATTTATAAACTTGAATGCCCTGGATCAACTGGTCAACACTCCCAGCAGAGGTGACAACATATTGGACCTGGTCATCACCAACATGGGTGACCGGTGTTCTGCACCGGAGGTCAACCCCTCACTGGTTAGATCAAATCATAGACTAATCACTCTGGATATCCACATTCCACCCCACCCCCAATCAAGGAAACCACAGTGAAAATCTTTTCAAAAGCAAACTTCATGTTACTTAAAACCGAGGTGGAAAGGTTCACAGCCCCCATGCCAAAGGACAACACTGTCCAAGCTGCTGAATCCCTTACAAAGGCATTCAAGCAAAACCAAGACTCACTCCTCCAAGAAAAGAAAACTAGTCTGGTGGACCCCTGCCATAAACAAGCTATAGAAAATAGGAGGAGGAAACTAGTACAGAAAAGAGTAAAATCCCAAGAAGGAAAGACATCCCTGATCAGTATCAGCAAGAAACTATGATCCCTCATAAAATCATCCAAGCCTAGCTTTGAAAGAAAAATTGCCAAGGACTCCAAAGATAACCACAAAGTGTTCTTTAGCTATGTCAAGAACCTAAGTGGAAACTCTCAGATCTGCGTTAGTGCAGAATGGCACAAAATACACTGAACCAACTGATATTGCCTAGATTCTGGCAGACAGGTTTAGTGTAAACTTCACCCCCTTCTCACCACCTAAAGGGCCCATAACCATACCAGAAGAATGTAGAGACCTGGCAATCACTGACACACAGGTTAAAACAGCCCTATCCAAAGCCAAAAACACGGCTTCAATGGGACCGGACGATGTCCAAGGCTGTGTCTTACACAAACTCCAAAATGAACTAACCCCTCACCTAAACACACTGTTCAAACTCAGCCTCTCTACAGGCTACATACCCATGGAGTGGCGCACAGCAACAGTTATCCTGCTCCACAAAGGAGGAGCCACAACGGACCCCAGGAACTATCACCCTATAAGCCTGACTAGCCTGGTCAGCAAGGCTATGGAGCGCATCATCATGGAACTCATTAACATAGACATTAGGAACCTCCAAACATTGGACCCTACCCAGTTTGGCTTTGTTAAAGGAAGATCATGCCTCCTAAACCTGGTGGATTTCTTTGAGACAGTTACAAAGGCTTTAGATGAGGAAAAGGAGGTCCACACAGCATACCTAGACCTCGCAAAGGCTTTTGACACCATTCCCCATTCTGGTATTATAGACAAGCTCACCAGCCTGAACATAAACTCCTATGTCACGAGATGGGTTGCCAATTGGCTCACGGATAGAATCCACACAGTGAGAGTTGCAGGCTCTAGGTCCGACTCTAAACCGGTTACAAGTAGCGTCCCCCAGGGCTCAGTCCTAGGACCTCCCCTGTTCGGTATATACTTCTCAGAGGTACAGGCAAGCACAAGAAGACTATGGCTGACCAAGTTTGCAGACGACTGCAAACTGGGAGCCATAATTGACTCTCCGGCTGATACAGACATCCTCCAGGAGGGTCTCACTGAGATGGATACCTGGTGTCAAAATCATGGCTTCAAGCTAATTGCCAAAAAGTGCATAGTCATCCTCTTTGGAAAAAACAAAGTACCCATGAGCTTCCACATATGTGGTAGCCCCCTAAATACAGAAAATGTAATAAGGGATCTGGGGACCCAAGTAGATAGTAATCTCTCCTTTGATAATCATATTGCCAATGTGGTTAGAAAATCCTTCTATGTGGCCCACTTAATCACAAAAGGGTTCACATCTAGAACAAAAGAGGTTATTGTGCCCCTCTACTCATCATTCATCAGACCCATCATAGAGTACAACACCCCATTTGGGATGTACCTTACAAGACACCTACAACAGCTGGAAAGACCACAGAAGTACCTCACCAAGAGGATTACTGGCCTCAAACAGATGTCCTATGCAGCCTGACTGAAGAAATTCCAGCTGTACTCGTTGGCATACCACTTACTCAGAGGTGATCTCTGCCTGACATACAAAGCCATGTCCAACCCAGAATTGATGGACATGCTCCACCTAAAAAAAACAAAAAAAAAACAAATCCCCGAGAGCCACACGCTCTAGGGATCTAAACCTCACCACAACAATAAATAGGACATGCTGGAGGGATAGATTCCTGTTCCAGAGACTCCCCATACTTTGGAACAGGATTCCAATCTACATTAGGCAGAGACCCTCACTAACACTCTTCAAGAGAAACCTTGACGAGTGGATGGGAAACAGAAAATTTACCTCGGGGAACACTGCAGTGGCTCTGCTAGACAGAGGCACAGGGAAATAATGGCTCTGCTGGACAGAGGCACAGGGAAGTAATCTAAGGGGGCAGCAAAAGCCAGCACATTCTGGCTAGGCTTACAGATGCCCTCGGGCAGATAGCCTAGTACTTACCTATGAACCTATTATAATCTTATAATATCTACTTATTTGATGGGATCAAAAACAGTTTTGGAAAGAGAGACAAAATAATTACATCACCAATATACACCAAGAATTGCTTTAGATAAAATTGTACAATCTTGTCGCAGGATTCCTGGTGTTCTTCATTCAGTGGAATTTAGATAAAATACATTCATTCAGACAGAATGTGAATCATCAACCTGTTTTTGTTGATTTCTGTGTTTCATCAAAAGTTGTCTATTTAATAGTCAGCCAGATGGTGCAGAAGATGAAACCCTGACTATGGCCCAGAAAACCCAAGTTCAATTACCATCTCAGATGTCTGATGAAAGAGGCAGGGAGGATGAGTGTGCCTGTCCTGGGGGAGAGACTGTGTTGGCATAGGTGTATCATAATTTAGGCCCTGGTTGAGGAACGATCTCCAAGTTTTATTTATTTATTTATTTACATTTGTTTACTGGGAAATTTTGACTGGATGCAGGTCCTTTTTCTGCAGATGCCCGGGGAGAAAAGCTCCACATCATGTACATGATAAATAGAGATACAAAGTTACAGCAATAGTAAACAACATTACAGGTTGCTGGCTTTAATACAATAACAAGATATTGATTATCAACAGTATATACAGTAAATGTTGCAAGTTAAGATAGTTTCTTGTCGTTTATAATATTAGCAACAAAGTTGTCAGCCAAGATGTTAAAGTATGTAAAGACAACTAGCTATTTCTGACAGTGGTTAGTAGTGACAGTAGTATAGCTGAGTTAAGAGTCTAGGTGGGGGGGGGTGTTAGTCTGGATTAGAACAAGGACAAAGCCAGTGCAAATTTAAGTGAAATTTGAGCGCAGTCTTGAAAAGGCTGCTGGAAGGTAGAGTAGTTATAGATGGTGGAAGATTCTGCCAAAGTTTAGATATGGTACAAGAAAATATGGCTTCTCCTGCTGAGTTTTTGGGTTTGATAACAGTGAGTTGATTTTTGTTGCTTGATCTTAGGGGCCTAGTGGGATGATAGGGTTGGAGAAGGCTTTGAAGGGAATGGATGTTAAGGGGGTGGTTAATAAGTTTATGAGCGAGGGTGGGTTGATTAAAGTGAAGGAGTTGTGGGAGTTCTAGACAGTTTAGTTCTTTAAGGGAGATACAATGACGGCTGTGGTAGGAGGTTCCAGTAGCAAATTTAGCAATTTTGTTCAACATGTAGGAAGGTCGAGGAGGTGTGGTTGGCCTAAAGCCTAGAGCAAACACATCCTCAGCTGACTTTGCTTCATTGCCTAACAGTCTCTTAAAGTGAATTCAGTGTGGTGATGGTTGTGCTTAAAGGTCCATAGCTCACTTGATAGCACATTAAATGCGGATAGCTTCTGCTCAGCTCTGCCTCCCTTTCCCACCCCACCTGTGATGGTCTCTACATTGCTGGGATATTTCTGAGTTAACCTATCCTATGTCCCACCTTCCTAAGCTGAGTGTACAGTGAAGTCTGGTATAATAAGCAACTTACTCCTCTTCCCTTCATCAGAGTGGCCTCACCTGGGGGTAGAACTGGCTTTTAGAGTAGCAGCAATAGGAAAGATGCTGAGTAGCTGATGGGAAATGTGGAACAAAAATAATATTTTGATAATGTAAACGATGAGATTGTGGAACAGTAGGATTAAGGACATTTCTGTTTGTCCCCAGTGTTGTGCAACCTCAGAGTTAGTACATTTAGAGATATGGGAGTATGTGCAGGGTACAATTGTTTTTCTTTTTTGTCATAGCCAATTATGTACAATGTTAACTTTTTTTAATAGGCTGCATTATGACTATCTCCTTGATTCTACATTCAATACCGATCAGGTTGACTGGTCCATGAGTGTTTGAGTTTTATGTGACACCCCCCCCCCCATTTATGAACTGGCACTATTTCACCCTATCAGCAAAAGACAAGGCAATGTCCACATTCTAACATTTTATTTAACATAACTGCAGTGGGGTAGAAACCACCAGGTATATTGTCTGGTCTCACAAAACTTAAATTTTTAAAATAATTTGCTTGCATGTTAGGTGAGTTTTGGAACAGCTGAAGTGAGTTAGGAGATTACCGTTTTATTTACGTGTTAAGTGGCTAAGATTAATTATGCATATTTCCGTGGTGATACACAAGCACTAAAGCAGAAATAATGAAATCTAAATCTATGGGATGAAACTTATTAATGTGATAGACCTATTCCTCAGTGCAATGCTTCTTGTTTCTGTATTCAACAAACCTATAGTTATTATACAAAGTTCAGACTACACCAGCACTATCATCTGTCGACTGCTAGAGAGAATAATACAAGAAAAATCATGAAATTGCATATACTCACAGTACTTTACACACATTTAAAGAATTTATATGACCTACAAAAGCATTAGCTGATGGTGGTGTATGCAACATAATTTTTAAGGGGAGTCCCATATTTAGAAAAGTATAGCTACAGTGTATAATGTTTCGTCATGTTTTTTCATCACAGTTTGTCAAAACTGTGTTGACTTGTATTACACAGGACTGGGGTGCATTGCAATAGGATTTTTCACTTTTTCCTATTGCTGTGTGACCATGAAGTTGATAATATATATAAATAAGGAGAAATTAGGCCATATATTTCATGATTTATAATATAAATGAAATGCAACTCACAGATTCAATTTAACAAAAGTAAACTGAATGACCATATGAATCTAAAAGAAAAGCATTTAGGAGCATCAACCATCTTTTATTTTATATGATCACTGTAAATACATTTTAATCACAAACACCTATAAACTGAGTAGATAAAGCTAGCAGTATCTCATACCTCTTTATGGAAGTACAAACATCATTTGGTGTGAGAAACTTCTGATGTACCTATTTGTCATAAAAATAGATGATAATATCCATGTTTCCCCTGTTTAAATAGCAATTACCAGTAGTTAGATAAGAAAACAAAGCGTAGGGATAATATATGATTAGAAAGGAGAGTTTTCTTTTTTTGTCAGAATGGGAGCAATTGACCTTTAATGGTTAAACTTGTTTTTGTCACCTATTGTGGTCATACTTCACAATTCTGGATTTTTAGAGGCAAGAAAGTATTTTACTTACTTCCAAAGTATTTCACATATTCTGGAAAGCAAGGAGGTGGGGTGCAGAAAGAAGGTGCAGGGGCTTGTGCCCCCTGCAGAAGTGTTTTTAATGTCTATGAAAGTCAGATTTTCCTGCTGTTGACTTTACTTTCCTGATGCTATGTTTTTCAATCAAAGTGACATTGATTAATTACAATAAATCCTTAGAATGTAATAGACACCAAAGGGATGAGTTAACACCGTTTCCAAGTGAGATTACTAAACAGATCCCAATTTCATTACTGTACTCCATTAAACTTATGCAGATGTTTATTTCCTTAAAATTTACTGTTATAACTGGTCATCATAAAAAATATTTCCTCATTTTGTATTTGTGCAGTTTTTCTCTGTCTCTCTGTGAGCCTAAATGCTTCCTCTATTATTTTTAATTCCAACACAGGACAGATCTCAGCCTATGTGATACAGTCTGTACTTACCGTAATCACTGCCTGTTGCCTAAGTCAATTGTTATCATAACTTGTGAAGGAAATGAGGACTCACTGTAACAAATATATCATTTAAAATGTAGTATAGCCTACTGTTGTAAATTTATAGACCTGTCTTGATTAGATATGAGGTGATCATAAAGACTTAAACTGAATGTAAACTCAGAAATGCTGCATGATCTTAAGTACTTTCATTGCGTCAGAAAAAAAAAAGACTGGATAGGACTATTAAGCCTCAATCCACTCAAATACCTTGACCTAGATGACACAGTGAACCACTTTAATATGCCCTTTTTAGATATATTAAATGCACATGCCCCTGTTAGAACCATCAGAGTAAAATCAAACTATGCCACGTGGCTAAACAGAGACACTAGGGCCGTTCTGAAAAATAGAGATAAAGCATGTGAACTACAGCGTAATACTAACACAGTAGTTTCTAAACAACAGTATTAGGAACTTAGAAATAAGGCAAAAAAAAACAAATTTAACAGGATAAAATAAATTTCTATCATACCATTCAAAACACATATCAAAAAAACCCTCAAAAACTATGGCCTGCTATAAACACAATCCTTCACCCAGAAAAATCTACTACATCAACCCCAAAAATCCACAACAATTCTGATAGCATAGCTACCATTTTTAACAAACATTTTACTGAATCTATAACTGCCCTTTCCAAGCAGCAAACCCCTATTCCTGATACCAAACCAGCCAAATCTACAACTAGCAATGCCTCATTCTCTTTCTCCCCAGTTCCTACAGGCACTATAAAAAAAACTACTCCAGAAACTAAAACCTACTATACTTACCATAGATAATTTACCAAGTGAATACCTCAAAATTGCAGCTGAATCTATAGCCTTCCCAGTATCAATCCTTATAAATAGATCCATTCTCGAAAACAAGGTTCCTCAACTGTGGAAAATCTCCCATGTAATCCCATTTCATAAAGGGGACCTTCCATAAAACTGACAATCTATTGTCCAATTGCTATTATTTCACCTTTTTCTAAGCTACTTGAAAGGCTTATTCATCTCCAGGTCATGAAATTCTTACTAACAAATAATCTTCTCTCAAACACTCAGCATGGGTTTTGCCCATTGCATAGTACCACTACAGCTCTCTTATCCTTCAGTAACACCATAAACCATCACAGGAATAACAACAACTTTGTATCTGCCATCTTTCTAGACCTATCAAAAGCTTTTGATATGGTTTCCCATTCCAAACTAATAGATGTACTAACTGAACTATCCTTCTCACCATCTGCCACAGCTTTGTTTAATAACTATTTATCTGTCCGTCAACAGTCCGTTCTGTGGCAAGGCGACATATCTCCATGCCTTCCTTTATCCATTGGTGTCCCCCAAGGATCTGTCTTGGACCTTCTCCTTTTTTCCCTCTTTACTAATAATCTACACACAGTTACTCCAAATTGTTCTATAATACAGTATGCAGATGACTCAACACTTATCAGTGCTGCCACTTCTCTATCAGCTCTTTATTCTCAAGCACATAAATCTTTCACTTCTGTTGAAACATGGTTAGCCAATGCCTATCTAATCCTGAACCCAAACAAAACTAATTATTACTCTTCCAACCTACAAGACATCTATCTCATGCCCACCATTTAACATAATAGCCATAGACAATACTGTGATCTCCCCAAAAACCCATACAAAGCTTATTGGAGGGAAATAGACAATAACCTTAAAGTCTGACTTATATGTCTCCCTAACAATAAAAAAGTCCATAAGAAACTTGGAAGTCTTTTTAGGCACAAAAGGTTCCTGACCAAAATTACATTAGCACAAACCCATCCCATCTGCTCTCCACTCTACTATATGCCTCTCTAATTTTAACTAATCTTAGGAAAACTGACTTATCTAAACTAGAAGCACATTATAATAAAATTGCCAAGTTTGCATCTGACTGCCCATATAGAACACATCACCTTACAGCTTTAAGGACACTAGACTGACTTGAACTTCCCAACATTATTCTTTACAACCAACTCTCTCTAACTCACAAAACTGTAACACAAACAACCAGAACCCCTGCACTACAAAATCTCAAAATACGGGAGATTCTGTGACATCAGTGACAGGTATGCATTTCCCCTGATGACTGCTAAACAACATTCACTAATCTGGTGTGACAGTACTAGTACTGCACCTTGTATGTCTATTCGCTGAAACCAGAGTAAAATTAGTATAGCTATATATTATATTTTTTGTGGGGGGGGGGGGTTACAGCGTAAGAGTAGCAAGCTGGCTATAATTTCTTTGGTTTTCTTTTACAAACATCATTGGCACTGACAGTCTGGTTGTGTGAGGGGGGAGTGGTTGTAATATGTTTAAGAAAAATTAGTAGGCCATAATTTCTTTCATTTACCATCACAAACATATACATTACACATGATAGGTGACTATCTTTGGTGGTTATAAAGGAAGAGGATGTGTGTGATAGTAACTGCTCATTGCCATTTCATTGTGCTTTGCTCTGGTTAAATTACTGACTGTGTTTTTTTCCATATGGAGTCTGCATGACCTCCCAGCGTGAGTGAGTGAGTGAGTGCTTACTTGTTTCCTCCAGCATATAAATGGCATGCAATAGGTAAATTGGCATTCCTCTAGTTTCCCCTGAAGGTGAGCATGCAGTGTGTGTGTGTAGGTGTGTTTGTAAAAAAATGTCACTAGTTTTTATTTGTGCACATACACAGTAATATATATAACTCTGTATAACTCTTCCGGGTAACAAGAAAAAATGCAGTTAAGAAGTAATTATCTTTCAAAAGTAAGGCATAAAATACAGCACAGACCATTCATATCTTTAGAGCTTTTTCGGGTAAGGTGGGCCTCATACCCAAGACTATATTAATGGATTTTGACATAAACTTAGGGGTGGCCTCTGCCCTCAACCGCACCCATTCTATAACCAACCTTGCTCAGAGGTTTGTAGGCAGCTTGTGTGTGTGTGTGTGTGGGGGGGGGGGGGTTGGGATGGTGTAATCACTACTTCTTTAATTATCCTCACAATCAAATGTCAAGAGATGTGCACAGGAGGTCACTGTAGCTTGTGCTGGGGCTGGGAACAATGTGTTTTTTTCTTTTACGTTCTTTACAGACCTCAGAGGTGTGCAAAGTTTACTATAGCTTGTGAATGGAAGTGTACTATCTGGAGCAACAAGTAAGAATACATTGCTGCAATATATATTTTTTTTTTACTTTCCTCACAATCACACACCAGGCACGTATACAGGTGGTTGCCTTTGGGGGTAGGGTAGAGTTGCCACCTTTTCAGCGGGCCAAAGTGGGACATGGGGGCGTGGCCAATATGACACTGGCCACACTCTCTACCATGACATCACCACAGGAGTGGTGAGGGAGATGCTGTTATGGGTATGACAGATGGCTGCTGGAGTGGCTAGCTAGCTGGCTGCTGGAGTGGCTGGTTGGATGGCTGCTGAAGTGGCTAGCTGGCTGGCTGCTGGAGTGGCTAGCTGACTGGTTGGCCAGTTCCTGGAGTGGCTAGCTGGTTGGTGGGAGTAGCAGCTGGATTGATGAATGACTGGATGGATGGCTGGTTGGTTGGATGGATGGATGGATGGATGGATGGCTGAATGGATGGATGGCTGCATGAATGGATGGCTGGTTGGCTGGAAGAATGGCTGGCTGCATGAAGGGATGCATGGCTGACTAGCTGGCTGCATGAATGGATGGCTGGCTGGCTGGCTGGTTGGAAGAATAGCTGGCTGACTGGCTGAATGGATGGGTGGCTGACTGGTTGGCTGCATGAATGGTTGGCTGGTTGAATGAATGGATGGCTGGCTGGTTGAATGAATGGATGGATGGCTGGCTGGGTGAATGGATGGATGGATGGCTGGCTGGATGAATAGATGGATGGCTGGCTGGATGAATAGATGGATGGCTGGCTGGATGAATAGATGGATGGCTGGCTGGTTGGAAGAATGGATGGATGGCTGACTGGCTCATTAGAAAAAAAAAATCTTGTTTTTTTTTTTTTTTAGCAGCTGTAGAAGCGCTTAAAACAAAGCACTCCTACAGCCGCAATCTTTGCAGGGCTCTTCCTGCCCCAATCCCCACCCCTTTCATGAACTGCAACCAATTGCTGCACGAATTACAGAACCCAGACCTAATAGGCAGCAGCTTTGCCTGCAGGTCCGGGTTGGTGATTTAATTGAATTGCCGTGGAAAAGCCGGAAGTAATTGCGGCTTTTCCATGGCAATTCAGTGCGATTGAAGAGCGGGACTTTTCAAGTCCCACTACTTTCCACAGTGGGCAACGGGATGAGGCAGCTCAACCCGTGAGTGTCCCGCTGATAACGGGACGGGTGGCAACCTTAGGGTAAGGGTGTGGAGGCATGTTATGTATGTGTGTGACAGCAGTCACTTAAAATACATGACTGTGTCTATTTGAACCTTTTCATTCATCCCAATTTGACACTAGAGGGATTCACAGTTACTGACCTTTTTTTGGGTGGGGGTAGGCAGACAGTATTCATAAACAGGATGTATTGTCTCATAAATTGCTTGTTAGTTTATTTCTATACTATTTTGTTAGCTTTGAACATTAAGCCTTGGGTACAACTTTTGTCTCCAATAAAGGAATGAAAAAAATGACTGAAATTCTTTTCTTACTCATGATTTTTGTTTGGGCCTCCCCTGTATCAAAAGGTTGGGAAAATGCTCTAAAATGCACCTTAGAGCATGTGTAATCCTATAATCTCTTGGGACATACTGCCTCCCCGGCTTATCTGAGTTATTTCCTTGACAGTTAGTAATGTGCTATCTTTTCCAGGTAAGGTGTGTTTAAAGGATGCAATGAAAAGTAAAGTTGAACATCAACACTGAATTTATTTCCTTTATCATAATTTTGCTCAAGCCATCACTGGATAAAAGAGTTGTTAAAACTCTTTAGAAGGCACTTCACAGCATATAGAAATCTGTGGTGTCTTGAAAAGCTGAAGAATAAGACAAAATGGAGAAAAAGGAAATATATATGGTTTGGGAGCCCAGAATGGAGGAAAAAATGGGGGGTGGGGGTGGCAGTAGAAGATGTGTGCATTGGGGGGTAAACAGTAGGTAGTGGGCTTGTTGTGGTGCCACATTGCCTAGGACATCATTTCATCTAAGGCCAGCCACATACATTAGGTTGCTGTAATGTGTCATCATTGCAGCTAAATAACAGTCACTGTCACTGTCCCCTTGTGACATGACAAGAACCAATACAGTGTGGTACACTGGCCTTTCATAATGTAAGAGCATTGTACCTACAGTTAACTCTGTGTATACTACTTCTAAAACTTTGCAGCATGACCTAAAAAGTTGCTTAGGTGGGTAGGCAGCGACAGGGTGATACTTAGACTGGTACTGTCCACGGGTCCCCAAATTAACACCTGCTGGTGGACTCCAAAATGCTAAAACTGGTCCCGAAAGCACTCATGTCAGGTTATACCTGTATTCTTTTTTTGGGGTCATCAGCTCCCCTTGATTATTACGACCAGCACCTGTATATCTTCCTCCAACATGCTCCATGTCTGCATTAAACCCATCTGATGAGCTACACATCGCCACTTTCCCAGATAGGCTACTTAAGTTTTCCACCATGTTCTCTGCAAGAATCCATTTACTTAAACTGGGTAAAGTATTACATGTCTTGTTATCACCCACAGTGCTACCTTTGCCTCTATTCTTCCATTTTAGTAGAATCACTAGTCCTCTAAAGATACTAGAAGCAACTCTCATGTGCACCTACTACTTTATCTCATCCAAAGTGCACATGCCTCACATCTTTAAGATTCCTTCATATTCCAACCTCCTTTCTTCTACTAATCACCTTAGTGACATTCCTAAGCATTTGATTGAATCAGCTTAATGCAATTTTTTCTAAAGCCTTCAGAATACAAATCTACTTTGTAGTTCTGAAATTACAGCGGTCATAACATAATTTCCTGACAAAAACAGCTTGAAAAGACAATTCAAGTTTACATAAACTTTTTAACACACAGACAAAGAAAAACAATAAAAAAGTGTTTTAAGGGGACAAGTCCCCTCCACCTGTGGGGGGTTATTCCCATTATTTTCTTGCTTTATTATTCTCACTGGAATAGCACTGGAACTCAGAAAAAATGGATTCAGTAACACACAGTGAAACAGATTTTGCACTCTTTCACTGGAGAGCTGCTGTCTATGGAAACATAAAAAATACACCACTCAAGCATTAACATATTGTGGCTTCATGGTGTGCAAGTAAGACATTAGCAGCTACATCTTTCACTGTATGTTGGGGGGCTGCTACTCCCACTCCCCTCTATTATTCACAGTCTAAGATATCTGCACATTGGAGAAAGAGTGATTGTCACACAATGAAACAACCATCTTGCTGTTTCTCTACAAAGCCGCAATTCAGAGAATATAAAAACACAGCAAGACTCAAGAACCAACACGCTGTACCTATATAGAGACTGAGCAAGAAAACACAAACAGATATTACTTCCCTGCACATGATGTACCAGTTTTGGAGGCATGTCCCTACTTTCAGGCTTAATTTATCCCTTCACACAATTCTCTGAATCCTGTCTATCATATGTATTTTTTTTAAAATCTGTCTAATATGTAGAAAATCACACTATGTGACCAACAGACTAGCAGCAACAATAATTTAAAGGAATGAGATAAACATCTTGAATCTCCCTTTTTCATAAGCAACAGTAACCTTTAGTGGTAGAGTTTTGCAATACAGTTCATTAAAGTTTATAGATTTTACACTGTCTCTTTGATAATGTGCTTATATCTTTTCCATAATTTTTGTCACTCCGTTTTTAAATGCATTTCTGAATAATATCCCACATTCCTATTGGAATCGGGAGTGTCAGAGAAGTATGTAAGAGTGGTACATGATATGTACGAGGGTAGTATGACAGCGGTGAGGTCTGCGGTGGGAGTGACAGATGCATTTAAGGTGGAGGTGGGATTACATCAAGGATCAGCTCTGAGCCCTTTCTTATCTGCAATGGTGATGGACAGGTTGACAGACGAAATCAGACAGGAGTCCCTGTGGACTATGATGTTTGCAGATAACATTGTGATCTGTAGTGAGAGTAGGAAACAGGTGGAGGAGACCCTGGAGGGGTGGAGATATGCTCTAGAGAGAAGAGGAATGAAAGACAGAATATATGTGTGTGAATGAGAGGGAGGATAGAGGAATGGTGAGGATGCAGGGAGTAGAGGTGGCGAAGGTGGAAGATGTTTAACTACTGAGGATCAACAGTTCAGAGTAATGGTGAGTGTGGAAGAGAGGTGAAGAAGAGAGTACAGGCAGGATGGAGTGGGTGGAGAAGAGTGTCAGGAGTGATTTGTGACAGACGAGTACCAGTAAGAGTGAAAGGGAAGGTCTACAAGAGGATAGTGAGACCAGCTATGTTATATGGGTTGGAGACAGTGGCACTGACAAAAAGGCAGGAGTCAGAGCTTGACGTGGCAGAGTTGAAGATGTTAAGATTTGTACTGGGTATGACAAGGATGGACAGGATTAGGAATAAGTATATTAGAGAGTCAGCCCAGGTTGGAAGGTTTGGAGACAAAGCCAGAGAGGCAAGATTACGTTGGTTTGGACATGTGCTGAGGAGGGATGCAGAGTATATTGGGAAAAATATGCTAAGGATGAAGCTGCCAGGTAACAGGAAAAGATGGAGGCCTAAGATAAGGTTTATGGATTTGGTGAGAGAGGACATGCAGGTGGTTGGTGTGACAGAGCAAGATGCAGAGGACAGGAAGAAATGGAAACAGTTGATCTGCTGTGGCGACCCCTAACGGGAGCAGCCGAAAGAAGAAGATTCCTATTGGAATCGGGGAAGAGTTGTGTGCTATTTGGTATTAAAATTTTATGCTAATTGATGTCTAGATTTTTGGTTGGATGTACTTACTTTTCAAGGGCTTTTGTACCTTTTTTCAGTGTCAGCTGGTTAAGAAGTAGACCTTTACCACATACTGTTTGTACGGTATTGGATGACAGAGTTTAAGGGCAATGATCAGCCCTATATATTTTTCCTTCACTGTCTTCTTTAGATTCAGTCTGTCTGTACTTTTATATTCTCTTTCCTGAAGGTCATAAACCCATCCACTATACAATCTTTTTCATTGTAGCCTTAATACTGCCTATGACTACTAACCCAGTCTTTGGTGTTGTCAATAAACAGACTGCATATGCTTTCCATTCCTTTATTTATTTCTTAAACACATAAACCCAAAAGGTCCCATAGCACATCTAATAACATTGCAGTTAATTAACTATTTATTCTGCTAATTAAACTTCTTCAGTAATTAGTACAGATGACAGAAGATTTTCCTGGCATTTATTCTTCTGTTTTACTCCCGAACTTTTGAACCAGTGATGTAAAAGAAAAATGTCGTCATGAAAGGATTACATAAACCATAATTTAAGAATGTCAGATTGCCCAGTTAAAGGCTTTTCTTGCCACGTAATTCTTCTACAAGAGAGACCAAAAATTATTGGCAGCTTTCTAATGCTGCGTTGCTGAGATCAGCTTTTATCACATCTAAGAAAATACAGTTGTAATGGTGTGTAATATAATGACAAAAATAATTAGCACCGTGTATGAGTGGACCATATATTATTCACAGCAGGAAGGGCGTGTGTTTAATTAGGCACACACTGAAAAGTAGCTTCTCACTAGCTACTTGCAGATCAGCTCAGGCTTGCTTGACAGGTAGTATTTACTGCCATATTTACAGCATACCTGAGCAGCAATTCAGAACAGATCAAATACAAAAGCTTAAGGAGATAAATTTAAAACAGTAAACACATGTTCAACTTTAAACTTTTGCATTCAAACAAAATAAGCAACCCATCAAGTTACGTACTTAGTTTTCAGAAGATTGTACTTACTGTTCCTCCCACACAAGCACTTTAGATCTGCAGTTCTCTAACTCACAACATTTTCTTTAGAAATTGCACATTTCCTTTCAGTGTAAAAGGAGCTGCAGGCCATTCAAATCACTCGTTCTTCCTCTTTTTTAACTTGGCTATGGCACATTCTAAAATAATGTGATGAACAATTAGACACAGCCACAGTTTCAGCATACAAGATTAACATGAGGCATATAATATCATGTGTTGTCCCTTCCTGACAGGTGCTGTCTGCAGCATACACACCTGAAATGTACTAGAATAGGATTTCAGTAATTTACACCCAGCTGCATCCTCTGATGCTCACTTACAACCAAAGTAAATCTATTACCAAAATGGCATCATCTATTGGGATAAGAGGAGGAAACTTTCAGACTGCTTAACCTCTTGCATTGATTAGCTTGCAACCAGAGGTAAGATTCTAAGAAACTGAGGCAGCTGTGCAGAAGGCCTCCATTGAGAAGAAATCGCAGTGCTTATTTGCAAATAGCACTGCATAAATTAAAATGTTCCCAGCCTTCTGAGAATAAATTATTATAACAGAAGGGCATGGAGCTGCAGCAGCTTACAGAAACTAGGTGTCGTGTTCTAAAATATAATGATCAGAATGCATAAGTCCTTAAGTCTGCAACGTTCTATGGGGATATTCTAGAAATCATGTGTGTACAAACAGAAGTGAGGGAAACTAGTGTATATGTGTACGAACAGAAGAGTGGGAAATAGTGTATATATGTACATACAGAAGTGTGGGAAACAGTGTATATATGTACACAAAGAAGTCAGGGGAAGCCCCTGTATATGTATACAATAAACATGAGGGGAAATCTGTGTATATATGTACAAACAGAAGTGAAGGGAAGCTTGCGCGTACATGTACAAATAGAAGTGAGAGAAACCTGTGTATATACAGTGGATATAAAAAGTTTACACACCCCTGTTAAAATGCCAGTTTTTTGTGATATAAAAAATGGGACCACAATAAATCATTTCAAAACTTTTCCTACCTTTAATGTGACCTATAACCTGTACAATTCAATTGAAAAACAAACAAATCTGTTAGGGGAAAAAATATAAAAAATAAAAAAAGTACAATAAGCTGGTTGCATAGGTGTACACACCTTAAACTAATACTTTGCTGAAGCACCTTTTGATTTAATTACAATGTTCAGTCTTCTTGGGTAAGAGTCTATCAGTATGACACATCTTGACTTGGCAATATTTGCCCACTCTTCCTTGCAAAAGTGCTCCAAATCTGTCAGACTGCGAAGGCATCTCTTGTGCACAGCCTCTTCAGGTCACCCCACAGATTTTCTATTGGATTTAGGTCTGGGCTCTGGACCATTCCAGAACTTTAAATTTTCTTCTGGTGAAACCATTCTTTTGTTGATTTGGTTGTATGCTTGGGGTTATTGTCATGTTGCAAGGTGAAATTCCTCTTCATCTTCAGTTTTCTAGTAGACACCTCAAGGTTTTGGGCCAAAAGTGACTGGTATTTGGAACTGTTCATAATTCCCTCCACCTTGACTAAAGCCTCAGTTCTAACTGAAGAAAAGCAACCCCAAAGCATGATACTGCCACCACTATGCTTCACCGTGGGGACTGTGTTTTTTTGGTAATGCAAAGTGTTTTTGCATCAAATGTACCATTTGGAATCGTGTCCAAAAAGTTCAACTGTGGTCTCATCAGAACACAACACATTTTCCCACATGCTTTTGGGAGACTTGATGTATTGTTTTGCAAATTTTAGCTGGGCCTGGATATTTTTTGTGTAAGAAAAGGCTTCCATCTTGCAACCCTACCCCATAGCCCAGACATATAGAGAATACGGGAGATTGTTGTCACATGTAGTATGCAACTAGTACTTGCCAGAAATTCCTGCAGCTCCTTCAGTATTGCTGTAGGTCTCTTGGCAGCCTCCCTGACCAGTTTTCATCTTGTCTTTTCATCAAATTTGGAGGGACGTCCAGTTTTTTGCAACGTCACTGCTGCCCCTTATTTTCTCCACTTTTTGATGACTGTCTTCACTGTGTTCCATGGTATATCCACTGCTGTGGAAATTTTCTGTACCCTTCTCTTAACTGATACCTTTCAACAATAAGATCCCTTTGATGCTTTGTAAGCTCTCTGTGAACCATGGCTTTTGCTGTAGCAGGCAAATGAGTGCATGTCAGGAAAATCCTACTAGGAGAGCTGAACTTTATTTGGGGTTAATCAGCGTCTCTTTAATTGATAGCAGGTGTGTACCCAAGAAGACTGAATGTTGTAATTAAATCAAAAGGTGCTTCAACAAAGTATTAGTTTAAGGGTGTGCACTCTTATGCAACCAGCTTATTGTATGTTTTTTATTTTTTATACTTTTTCCCCTAACAGATTTGTTTGTTTTTTAATTGAATTGTACAGGTTATAGGTCACATTAAAGGCAGGAAAAGTTTTGAAATGATTTATTGTGGTCTCATTTTTTATATCACAGAAACCTGGCATTTTAACAGGTGTGTGTAAACTTTTTATATCCACTGTATGTACAAACAGATGTGAGGGAAACCTGTGTATATGTGTACAAATAGAAGTGAGGGGAAACATGTGCATGTATATGTACAAACAAAAGTGAGGGAAGCCTGTATATATGTGTACAAACAAAAGTGTGAGAAACAGTGTGTATGTGTACAAATAGAAGGGAGGGGGATGTGTATATGTGTATGGGTTTACTATATAAGTTCGAAAATGCACTTCTTCAAACTCACACAGTAGACCCTGGGTTACGCGAAAGTGCACTTAATTGAAAGTGCACTTTCGCGAAACCTGCTTCAGTGAATGGGCTACTACTGATTTTAGTGCAGTAGTTATGGACCTTAGGGTTAAGGCGCGGGTCATGGTAAGGGGATAGCTAGTAGGGCTATCCCCTTACCATGACCTGCACCCTAACCCCAAGGTCCGTGATTACCGCTCCACAGGGGAGGATAGCCTGTCCTTCACTGTGGTGCGGTAGTCACAGACCTTAGGGTTAGGGCACGGGTCATGGTAAGGGGATAGCTAGTAGGGCTATCCCATTACCATGACCCATGCCCTAACCCTAAGGTCCAGACACGCAGCACAGTGGAAGACATAGCATGTTTTCCTGCTGTCCTCCACTGTGGTGCGATCCATTCGTAGAAGCTGAGTTTGCGAAAGTGCACTTTCGAATAAGTGCACATTCACGTAACTGAGCTGTCTACTGCTCTTTTTCGAATACGTGGTATTCGATGAAAAGCAGTAGACCCATGTGTACAGATAGAAGTGAGGGGAAACCTATGTATTTGTGCACAAATAGATGTGAGAGGAAAACTGTGTAATATGTACAAACAGAGTGATGGGAAGCCTGTGTATCTGTATGCAGATGTTCACAGCAGTGTTGAACACCCCTGAATACATATAACTAGCAAGGCTGCCCCACAAAGCAAGTAGAGCAATAAATAAGGGATCAAAACAATGTCTCTTCCTAATAATATTCCACCTAAATATTAAACAAAAAACACCCTTGTTCATTAGGTTCTGCACAAGAATGGAAAAAAAACCCATAGCTGTTATGGATGAAATCAACTCACACAAAAAGACAGATCCCACATGGTATCTCTATTAGACCTGGCAGATGCATCCTCCTTAGAAACAAGCTATTTGTGTACTTTACAGGATAAATAATTTCCTAATATATCTAGTTTGACAAAGATATCCAAAATGTATGGCTAAGAAAAGAGCTCAAAAGGGATGAAACATTGCCCAGATGGAAGACTTTTCAAAACAAATTCACACTACTATAAGACTCCTAGCAAAAAAGCTATCTTCATGTGAGAATCACAACCCCCAAAATCCAGCTTGGTCAAAATAAATTTTTGGCCCTCAGTTAGTCTGATAACTGGTTGTGCCCCTAAAAGGATACTAACAATCAGAATACAATAACAACTATCACTACAACTTCCATGCCACCTCTTGTGAAATTCTTATAGAATGCTCATGTCTCCCCTCCATACAACCTTATGCAAGAAACCCTACCATATCCTACCTCCATCCACCTCTTGATCTCATCCCCTTTAATACTGCTCCCTTGCACCTTAAGCCCATGACTATTAAAGACAATGAAAAACCATTATATGAAATACCCACATATACTCCAAATGGGACAGATGGTTTATTCCTATAGTTCATTATGCTTTGCAATGAAAATATCATCTTGCCTCTGAAACACATATTTTCCACATTGAAATTATCATGCCTGAAGAGTAGAAAACCACAATGATAAAGCCTATTCCAAACTTGCTAAAAGTCTGCTGTGAATTACTTCAGATATGTTTCTGTACAGCATCACCTCAGTAAAGTCCTTGAAAAGCTAACATGCATTCAGCTTTCCTGATACTTTTAAGTAGATCATATAGTCTCCGGATACTAACCTGGCTTCTGGTTGGGAAGGAGTACCACAATTGCCCTCTTCACACTCCAAAACATGGATTAAGGCCTCCAGATAGATAATGTCTTTATTGACCTCACTAAGCCATTTAATCTAGCTAACCACAAATTTCTTCTGTAATCTCTAACAACAGCAGGAATAAGCTATAATGCCTCCCATGGTTCAAAAACTTCCATGAAGCAGACATTTTAACGTCCAAATAAGAAACTTCATTTCCCCCTGCACGCTTCTAACCAAAGGAGTCCTCAAGGCTCCATTCTCTTTCGCATCCTCTTCTCACTATTCATAGTAAACAATAGACCAACTTCACAGACATACAGAATATTCTGAATGCCAATGAAATGGTACTATATAGAACAAATAACTCTACCACCAAAATAAAAACTGAACTTCAACAAGATATTTATCAAGTTGCTGACTGGCTACACATTCACAACATTATCCTCGACTCCTGCAAAGCAAATGTTATAGCTTTCTGGGGCTCCACACAGAGTATGTAATGCTCAAAAAAAATAAACTGGAACATATTGTATAGATACCCAGAAAACATAGGACACTCCAGTATTTCAAATAACTTGCTATGTGGTTTGACCGAAATCTCAGCTTTCCTCATCCCACAGCTTGAGTATGGAAACCCCCTGACTTCAGCAGCATCCAAAAAGAATGAAATCTCACAACAAACAGCATCAAATAATTGCAGGTTCATAACCCTCCTTTCAAAGACAATATCATTGTTCCACACTCATTAAGGCAAATTGGCTCCCTGTCAATACTAGAGAAATTATTTTTCCGTCTTTAAACCACTTAATTTAAAATCATTCCCCCTCTTTGCAAAACATTGCTCAAAGGGACCTCCACATGCAACCTTAGATCACTTCCCATCTATCCCAAAGCTCCTAACACATTAGAAGAAACTCTATTATATTATATCTTCGCCATATTAGATACTTTAATCTAGAAATCCTTTTCCTCAGACATAAAAGTCCATTGATTCCTTTCACACGTTCAGACAGAAGCTTAAAATATACATTTTTTGGGAATAGCTAAATGCTAATGCTTTCTCAGTGGTAATGCAAATTAATCTTTATTTCAGATTATTCTTTCGTTCACAGCAATCTTTTATTTTACATCCCTCTCTTTTCTTTTTCTCCCTTACCATACTCAAATTGCGTAATTTGCTCCTTTCTACTGACTCTGCTTTCCCACCACATGTTGTTCTCTTTTCACTAATTTTGTATGTAAAGTTTGTACTGTCTTGACTTTTTGTGTCTGTAAATTATGCAAATACCAGTGTGCTGATTTCATACTATAGTGACCTGTTAAACTCATCTTGTAAAAACACATCTGCTTGCATGTTATCAAACATTGTATATATAATTACTGATCATGTATACCTTATTTCTTAATGAATTCTGTGGTTATGGGTTCAGGCTCCTAGGTGGTAAGACACTTTCCTGTGGTATATTTGACTGAGGACATGTGGCTAAAGTGACATTCAGCTGTAGAGGTATGACTGTTGCAAATTCCCTGCGGGCAAAGAGAAGCACCTAGTGCCATGCCCACAGCTTCAATGAACAAGTGCATGTGGGAAGAGGAAATAAAGTGTATTGTGCTTGGTGTACAGTACAGGCTTATGCAAGTACAACATGCAGAAGTGTTCTACAGCATGGAGGAAATCCTGCATGCTACTGTAGTCACACATGATCAAATGTGTATTTTAGGTAATGCTCCCTAGACATTGTGAAGGGGTTAATGGTCCACACACAGCAATATTAAAAGCACGGCCTGTTGTACACTGCATTTTACTGCCACTGACATGCTATATTCCTTGATATCTCTTGGTGCCTTGGAGGCCTTGGATATTATTTTCTCCTTGTGCATTTGGTTAATGAAGCTGTGGGCATGGCACTGTGTGCTTCTCTTTGCCCACAGGGAAAGGAATTTGCAAAGGTCATATGCCTCTGCAGCTGAATGTCATTTCAGCCACTTGTCCCCAACCAAATGTTCCACATGGAAATGTCTCACCGCCTAGGACCCTGAACCATGGTATATTTCATATCCTATACTGTCTGGACTTGATACTGAATCAACATTTGTTTTCCTAAGTACTTAATCCAATTCACTAATAGTAATTTCTTTTTTAAATTCTTCCTTTACACCAGTATTATTTTTCATGGTTTTTAAGAATTGTATAATTGTAATTACATAACAATTTAATTATGTCTATTTTGTGATTGGCTGGTTCACATATTTAAACTGTGACTTTTCCATTGGCAACTTATATTCTCATGAAGTCGTGTATAGACACGAGTCTTTGTTTTATACTTTGCATTTTATCTTATTAAATATATATTTTTATTATCCTGGTCCATTGAAGTTTTGGTTTCTTTTGTTACAAGCCACCACCTTGTGTTTTTTATTCTTCCTTAACTCATTCCTGATTTTTTTTTACTTTCCATTCTCTTTTATTTTCTTTCTATTTACTCTTACAAAAATTTTCTACATGCTGTGCTACAATACTTATAATTTGCTCATGTTCTTTTTATTTTTCTTTTTACATTTTTAATTTCCCTCATTATACTTATAATTATCTTCCTTACTCTTTTACCTAAATATGCAAACATCTCCCTTTTCCCTTATAACTATCTATGCTTAAACATTAATGTCTTGCTTTTTCTCAATTTCTTTTATATATTTGCTTTTCTATATCACAATACTCTCTTGTTTTCATCTCTAAATTCTCCACTATATTTCTCTACTTCACTTTCTCTTCTTTTCTTACATCACCCTGCCATTGAAAAAATAAACACTTTTTATACTTCTTTTTATATTTAATCCAACCATCCACAACCCCTTTTTCCCCATTTTTGCACATGGGTGTCACTTCACCAGAGACAATCATCTAGACCCAAGGTTTATACTGCTGGATGGCTAGTTCATCCATAACACAGACTTACATGCACACTCACGCCTATGGCCAATTTACTGTGTCCAATCTACCTACTGCATGTCTTTGGAATGTGGGAAGAAACTCATGCAAACACAGGGAGGACATACAGACTCCACCCAGAAGGTACTCCAGCTGAGAATCAAACCAGGGAACCTCTTGCCGTAAGGCAAGAGCAATATCTGCTTCACTACTGCGCCACCAAACAGACAGTTAACAGCTCCAAGTACTGATCCTTTGTGCTAACTGCCAGACCAGGAAGTAGCCAGATCACCATTCAGACCAATTATTATTAAAGTCCTTCATGGTCATTGTGAAGATAGGTAAAGGTTGCCAGCCTATCCAGATAGGATTTTGTAGATAATTCTGTCATTTGTAAATATTAATGTAAGCCACAGGCTTGTTCTCTTAAATGTGAAAAGACTGCGTTGGATATTGAACTGCAAAAATGTAACAACAGTGCACTATGTTGTAATAAAGCTAAGGCAAGGATTTTATGACTGTCTTTGATGTCAAAATTCAGAGCCAATATGTCTAGAGGGAGGCATCCTGCCTATTGTTTTAAGACCAGAGTTAAAGGCTAGAATTTGCATGTATAAATGTCTTTTATTGCTCTGATTTCTGACCAGGTGTAAAGAATGTAAATGTAGTTTCTGTTAGCCTGGGAACACCAGAGAAGTGTGAAGAATGATGCCATGTGAAGCAGCTCTGTGTTATCAATTTAAAGAGAGAGAATCAGAGAGTTCAGAGCATTTTGTCTTGAGAACATCCAACATTACCAGCACTGCCTGTTTCTATATGTAAGTTATTTAGAACTGTGTTTTCTCTTACATATAGCTAGGAAATAGGAAGATTAGACTAGTTTGTTGTTCTGTGATGTCAGAACTTTTCTGCGGTATTATTTTAAGGATTTCTCTGTGATCTCTGATCTCTTGACTAGCACTGTGTAGTAAGAAGTATTGTCTTGTGTTTTTATTATTTATTATTCAATATTTTTAAACCTTTCAACTGTGGCTGTTTTGTGTAGAGATAATTTAAGCTCTAAGAGTACATTGCATGTATATAGTGATACTGTACCAAGTCATTTTAATAAGCCTTGACTGCTCAGTCATACTTATCATTTGGATAATAATATTGCACAGTAATAACTGGGCACCCTTTCAGAAGTGCCTTTGAGTAGCTGATATTAGTGGGTGGTGGCAGCTGGTACTACCTTTTAGACTGGGCAAAAAAGGGGCACATCTGAAGAACATGTGCCAGCCTTCCCCAGGAGTGTCTGTGTGGTTGTCTGTAACTCTTATCTCAAGGTGTGCATGTGTCAGCTACTTGGGCAGGGATACGAAGCACTGGTTGGACAGACAGGGAGCTAGAGGTTTTAGCTTGCCCACTAGGCTGAGATCTGGACCCTATAGCTGTGCCAGTGGGGAGTCTTATTGGGGACCTGGAGAGAAAGGGAGAAACCAGCCCCAGACTGACTATGATCTCTGTGTGCTCTTAAGGGAAATTGTACTTTACTGTGTGTGTATTTATTATCCTTTCCCTATATGGACACCCCTCACTGGGGTTAGTAGTGAGGATTGAGGTTCCTTGATTGCTGGGCCAGTGCACGGGCGTCACAGTTATATGATACCTCCACAACTGCAGTGCTTCCCACTCTCCAAATTCATCCCATAATTTCTCATTTATTCTTTTCATTCCCTTTCCTATTTTAATATACTCTCTTTCTTTTATCACTTCCATCCATATTGCTAAATGATCTGAAAAAAACTTTTCTATTGTATCACCATCTGTTACACCCAAACCTTTCGATAGTACAATGTAATCAATTTCAGATCCAATTGTCCTTCTTCTATAATTCAATTGACTTTTATTCCACACATCTAACTTGCCACATTTCATCACTTCTCTTTTTTTTATATTTTTCTTCATTTTACATCTTCCCCTTAAATCACAGAGTCCCCAGCAATAATAATTTTCATTTTAACAACCACATAATTTAATATTTGATGAAACAGAGTCTTTCTTCCTTGCCATTTGTATATACATATAATTTTATAATTCTATAAACATATTCTTTCCACCTCACATCCGCAACAGTTAACCTTCAAATCCTTATCAACATTACAACTAATATTTTACTGTTATTTTTACTCAATACAACCATTCCAGAACATTTGCTTCCTAAATTCAATTGTATTTTTCCACCCTACAACTTTTCTGTTTACAATCTTTCTTGATTTATCAGGAATCTTACATCTTCTATAAGAGTATCTTATCTGCATCATATTTAGCACACAATTCCAGTATCCATATCCTTCTTACAATATTAATATTTCCATTTGCTGAAAGCACTCTAAAATTATTACTTTTCTTTCTTTTTAAGTTTAAGGGGCACATTTTAAATGTTTGTTTCCTTGTTTTTTCACATCTTTTTTCATATTTTAAAATAACATCCATTTCTCACCCCCATTCCAAATACCCCTCTCATCATAACTATTACAATATCAGAAACTGAATAACACACAAATTAAAAATAATTCATAACATCCTTTAACTCAGTTTCATCAGTACAATGAAAAGAAAATATAAACTCATTCCATGGGTAACAGTCTTTCTTTTTTCACAATTAAACAAAAATCTTTCCATGAAATCTTCAGTCTTGAATGTTAAGTCACAACCTATTTACCTAAATGAATCAAGGATCTAATGTCTTTTGCTTCAAAACCCAAGGTAACACTAAATTATCCTACAAAAAATACCTATTATTTCTTATCAGAACAAGCCTTTTTTTTCTTTTTAACAAAGTTTACATTACTTTTATTTTTCCAACTGCAACAGTATAAGATTTTCCAGACTGTATCCCCCCTGTAACCTTATGTCCATCCAACTCACAACTTTCTTCCTTTCCACCCACTTTACTGTTTATTCTGAAAAACTTATCCAACATATCTGACTGTGAAATCTCAGACTATTCTCTAGGATCACCTTTGTTCAATAAACTAACCATATTTTATCAGGTGAACTTCCGAAAGCAATTTCAGTTACAAAAACTTCTTCAAAATCTTGAGGTTCAAAGTAAGCTAGATGTTGTTTATTTGTACTATCTACTCAATTTTCAAGTTTTCTGTCTGTCTGACAGAGCCACATGCTATCATCAACAGAACAACCCTACATGCTATCATCAACAGAACAACCCTTTTCTTCCTCCACTGCTGCAGAGTTGCCTCCATGCCAGCATCAGAAGCAGAAATTGCAGCAGCAGCAAAAACCTTCCCTCTCACAGTAAAAAGAGTAGGGGTCCTTTATTAAAAATCACATCATACAATATATACATTCTATATACAAGATTTACAAATTATTTAGTTATTTGCAAATATGTAAAAGTGATTCATACATTTTCGACAACAAATTATTTTGTTTAAACTTTCAACTGTTCCCATTCTTTCTTCCATAACCAAAATCATATTTTTTCAAAATTTCTGACAATACCCATTTTCCATTATATTTTATCCCATTCATTCTTTCATGCCATATAATCCATTTTATACAAAACAATGTATCATCTAATTTATCTATCTCTTTTTGTTTCATATTCTCATAATATCCGTATTTTATTATATCCATATTTATACAATTAACATTTTTCAGTCCTTTTAAATAGTGTTTGGTACATATTTCTTTCCATAATAGATTAGTTCTATCACATTTCAAAAATACATGTTCAGTAGTTTCTAATTCCCCACAATATATACAGATTCTCACTTTTATTGATTTATATGACATATTCACTTTTTCCCGTAACATATTTATAGATAACCTCCATATCAAATCTGTACATTCTACATATTTTTCTCATCATTTCATTCTTGCTTTTGCTGCTTTCACTTTTTTTCTGTTTCCAAGGATACACATAGTAAAATTTTCCCATTATATTTTCATACCACATTTTCTTATTCTTGTCTATATTTCCTAAGTCAATCTTCCATAGTTATATTTTTTCTTGATATAATTTAATTTCCGTATAAATGATCCCTTTACTTCTTTTAAATGTTTAAGTTTTTCCATATTGATTTATATTTTTCCTCAATAATTTGTATTAACAAACTTCCTTTTTCCTTGTATGCCTAGTAACGCCTTAAAAAAGTTTAATGAAGTTGTGTATACAATTGGGTTTAGTAAACCCAGACCTCCTTCCTTTTTATTAACATATAAATTTCCTATTTTAATATGATTCAACCCAGATCCCCATATGAATGTGAATATCACATTCAATAACTCTTTTTCACATTCTGGTGGTATCATAAAAACACTTACCAGATGTACAATTTTACACAATGCCACTAAATTAATTTAATATACTTTTTTTCTTGTATGACAGTTTAAAATTTCGCCAAAATGTACACATACTTCTTATTTTAAGTATCATATCCGTCAACTGTGTGACTCTTTGTTGTTCACTACCAAACTTTCTTCCCCAAATTTCTATTTGTTCATTATTAAATTGAATACCTTTAATTTTTCCAGACAACCCCAGTCCTCTACTTTTTTCTTCATTAATACTCAGCCTTAACACTGTTAGCTCTTTAAGTGTCTGAATAGCTATACTCATCCATTTTTATTTTTCACAACTAGTACTAAATCATCTGCATAAGAGAACATCACTGGAAAATTAATTCCCTCTGGCGAACAATGTTTAGCTTCTTCTAATGTCCTATTTATATTAGAAACTACCGCATTCATAATTAATGCAAATAGTATACTGATTGCTGGACACCCTTGCTTAATATCACTCTTTAATTCTGTTGTATCACTTAACCAACATATCACCAATCTCATTTATTCTTGTTATAAACAGACTTTAACACATTAATTATTTTATCACTTATGTTATACTTTGTCAAAATATCCCATAGTGCTTCATGCTGGATCTTGTCAAATGCTTTACTTACGTCACCTACTAATATTTTTAATTCAGTTTCCCTATTTATTACATTGTCAACCAGTTCTCTTATTAACATTAATAGTTCTTGACTTCCTTTTTCTTTTATTACAAATATTGTTTCAGTCAGCCTTACTTATTATTATTTTTTGTATTATTTTCATAAAGATCTTATAATCTACATTATTTAATACTAAGGGTCTCCAATTTTTTTGTCTTTTTTTCTCCTTTTTTCAATATAAATTTCATTGCTTCTATAAATGTTTTTTAATCATTTACACCCGTTTGAAACCATTCATTCAATACCTATAAAAATACTCATTTTGCCACTCTTGCATTTTCTTATACATTAAATATTCAAGTTCATCTAAACCTGTGGCTGCTTCCACATTTACTGTTTTCAATAAATCTTTAAATTCTTTCATTGTAATCTTTTCTTCCATTCCTTTATTACCCTCATTTTTATTTATTATTTATTTAACATTTGTTTACTGGGAAAGTCTGACTTGGAATGAACCCAATTTTCAGTGGAGGCCCAGGGAGAAATGCTCCAGATACATGTCTTTGTAACATGGGAGGAAACCAGAGTACCCAGAGAAAACCCACATGAATGCAGGGAGGACATGCAGAATCTGCACTGAAGGCACTCCAGCCAAGAATCGAACCAGAGAACCTCTTGCTGTGAGGCAACAATGCTACTGCTGCACTGTCCAGTTCATCATCAGTTGGTTTTCTAAGTTCCATCCTTTTTTTTTTATGGTGCTGCCTATTGAAAAGGTTTTAAGAATATGTCTTCTAACTGCCTCCATAATTTCTTTCTGTGCATTCACTATACACCCTTTCTCAGTCCTTAATGCTCTTATTATTATTATTATTATTCTCTTATTATTTTTTCTTTAATCATTTTACTTGGGTATGGTGCTACTTCTTTCTTTCATCCTTGTAAAAATATCTTTGTTTAAATAACATTTTTTTTTATTTTTCTTGGTTCATTTCATATAACATTCTTTATTTTTCAATAAATTCTTCTTTATTGTCTACTATACATCTAAATAGTTTATTACTGATTTCTTTATGTCAGTATATTGGATTCTTTTTGTCCTTTTCCATTCTAATATCTCTTTTTTATATTTTTCTTTAAAACTGATCCACCAGCTTGTGCAGGCTTTATAAAATCCTCTCCTGTTTATATGATCCAGCCGTAACTGATATATTATTTCCTTTGCTTGCTCATTTAGGTCTGATTCATTCATTCTTTTTATAGCTCTGCCTATTCTTATGTAACCTATTATTTCTTGAATTTCTATCCAGATTACTGCATTATCTGAGAAACCTATAATTTTCTGACTCCTTGATGTAATATATTTAAACTTTCTGATACTATAAAGTAATCAATTTCAGTTCTACATTACCCCTTCTGTATGTCCAATGTCTGCTTTTCCACAGAAGCGCTTTACAGCTTTTGACCATATCAGAAATAACTTTTACATCCTCCCCTTCTTTTTGCCTATGACTTGGAACATAATTAAAGTCTCCCACTACCATTACTTGCATATTTACACTCACATAATCAAGTATTTTCTTAAACATGATCTCTTTTTGTTTTTGTATAGTGTATGCATAGAGTGCAATTATCCTATATACTTGATTCCTCAATCTTATATCTAATGCTACTATTCCTCCTAATGGTACTAATGTATAATCCAGAATCGCTGTACATTCTTTACATAGATTTCTATACCTGAACATTTTTCATCTCCTAGATTCCATATAGTTTTCTCTTCCCATAACACATTAACTTGTATTTTTTTCATCTTCTGTTGTTATTCTTATATCTAGTAGTACTATGATATCCATATCTAGCCTATTACACCATTCCAACATTCCTAGCCTCCTCTGAACATTCCTTAAGCTATTTACATTAATGGCTAGGATTCTCACTTTATGAAACAGTACTTACAACTTTTATCCCTTCTCTTTTTTATTTCCTCCTATATATATATTTTTTTTAATTTGTGTTTTCTGTCTTTCACTCTTTTTCCAAATGAACTTCTTTTACTTTTGACTTTTATCCATTTATCATCACCTTCATCACTTGAATTACTTACTTCTTCCTCTATTCCCCTTCTTTATGTTTCATTCCCTTTATATTTTCATTTACTGCCATTCCTATATCAGTTTCAATAATTTTTCTTGTGTTTCTTCTGTATTATATACTAACACATATCCCCTATTTTATTCTGCTATTGTTACCTGTGTATCCTTTTCTGTATCATTATACTCCATCCATGAATGCCCAATTTTTCACACTTTATACATTTTTGCTCACATTTTTTCACTTTGTGACCTATTTTACCTCTTGTGAAACATTTCCTTTTATCCCAGTTGTTAATTAAATGATCATCTTTATCACATAAAAAACAAGTCTTTGGTTGTCCCCAGTATCTAACCAATCCCTTATTCTCTTTCACATTAACTGTGATTGGCAAATGCATTATGTTATCATTTTGTATTTTCAGTACAACACCACATTCCCAACCCCCAGTCCATAAACCTCTGTTATCATAGATTTCAGTTCAAAATTGTACAAATATTATTTTTTGGCTTCTCTATTAAAAGCCTGCACTACATACATATTCCAAGGATTTTCATTTTTTCTTTTTTCTTACTTTTCTAAGAGCTTCTCCATAAACTGTGCCTCCTCGAAGAAAATGTCACAAAAAGTGCCTTTATTAATACAAATATATGCTCTTACCTCTCTGGGTTTGACACCCAGTGGTGAAATGATGCTGTCCCATATTTTATACCTGTCCAGTTCTTTCTCCCTCTTAGTGCTTATTCTTACCCGATACTTTCTTCTGACTTCTGCTTTTCTCTCTTCTCATCGCTTGCCTTTTCTCACTGTCTGCGCATAGGATTTTTCCCCTCCTTCCTTAATTCCTGCACTTCTTCTTCCTGGATTCTATCCATAATCTCTCCCCAAGATGCTGCCTTCTTGTTTTCTGGCTCACTCTGTTCGATTAGCTCTTTTAAGTAGACATCCCACAACCCTCCCAACTGGAGGATTGTAACAATACAGTCCTGTGTTGTAGATTTGGACACAAACAGATTTTGCTGAAAAATTACCTTCGAATCTGCCATCTCTACTTTCATTCTGTCATTTTGCCTCTTACTTCTGCAACACTCTACTTGCTCTGTTCTCTTTCCATCTCACTCCACTTCACTTCTTACTCTCTTTCCATTACATTTGGCATCTCAGCTGTTTGATTAACAGCTTCTTTCATCTCACTCATGCAAAAAACAATTTCTCCTCCATTTGCAAAACATATTGCTTCTCTGAACTGCCTTTACACCCAGACCGGAAGACAGGAAGTGCAATACAAACTTGTGTCCCCGTATGCTCTGAAAAGAGTAGGGGAAGTCCCACAATGCCATGGTCAAATTCCTACTAGTAGTATAAACACAATCTCTGGTTTCCCCTGAAAACAGGCTATTAGCTTAGTGGGACTAACCTTGTCAACAAAGGATACATAAATAAAAATAAATATATGATGTAAGGCTACGTCAGGATGCTCTTTTTATTTTTTGTTTATTTATTTTGTGTGTGTATGTGAGTGTGATCTCTGATGATGGTAGAATCTCCTTGGCCTCACCTCACTAAGTTCTACACCAATTGGCATTCCACCTACCGCCATTCTCATCCACTTCCTATATAATTTTCTTTATTCTCTTCAACCTTCCTCTAATATGCAATCAGTAAATAGCACTTTGCACTAAATTTGGTAGAGCTTTTCTATTCCTAAACAAACATCCACTCTATCTCCCTGTCATCTACTCACCCTAACCAATCAAAAGCTTTTTCAATCTTGACTTCCCCACTAGCAACCCAAAAATACAGGTTTACAAATCTATAATTACAAATGTCACCCTTAATTTTATTTTAGATTCTTCTCTCTTTTTGATATATTTATTATAAGTCCCTTCATAATACCCAACATTATAAAACACCTTATTTACACTCTTAACACTGAATTTTAAATGACAAATCTCAGTAATGTGAACCATTAATCTGTACTTAGACTTTATATCTCGTTTCTGTTTCCTATTAGCCTTATTTATCTTCAGACAATTCCTCTCCAATACACCTTATAATTGTAATGAGTTCATAAAACCAAACTCCTTAGTAACAAACTACACATTCTGAAAGCACTTTTACCAGCTAACTCCCATAGTTCTACTAGTACTAACAACAGGAAACTTTGAAACAAATCTAGGACCCAGTCTACAAAAAAACAGACCACACCCATCTAATTTAGACATTCCCACATCATGTTGCCTCTTAACACATATAAGTATGAAACACAATTTTGAACAAATAGAATTTTTTTTCTAGCACTCTCTCTCTTAATATAGTCACTAATACGCTATTATGGAATTCTGTTTAAAAAATGACACCCCAGACCTTCACCACTAGTTCCTTCATTATAAATGCATTGTTAATGCCAGATTTAGCACTTGAATCAGAAGTGACTCCTTAATAATCACAACTGCATTTCCAAGAACACAATCAAGCCAAGGCTAACATCAGAAGTTATTGTTATTATAGCAATAACCCATGCCTGGGTGTGGGTAATGCTGGATTTACCCATGGATGGTGTGGTTTGGTCACGAGGGCGAAACAAAGACAACCGTGGGTAAATCCAGCATTACCCACACCCAGAAGTGGATTATTGCTATTATACAATGACATTATTTAAGAAAAAGAAAAATACTTTTCTTAAATAATGGCATTGTATAATGCCTCCTTGCTGCCCTTCCACAGCTGTCTGGTATTCTGCGGCAGTTCTGATGTACTGCATCAGAGCTGTGGGTGGAAGCAATGGAGAAAGCAAGATCTCCATTGCTTCTTACAAAGTGTTTTGCTATGTTAAAGGAGTTTAACATAGCAAGACAGCTTTAAGAAAAGCAATGGAGAATCTCCATTGCTTTTTATAAAGCTGTCCAGCTATATTAAACCCATTTAACATAGCAAGACAGTTTTAAAAAAAAGCAACGGAGAAAGCAAGATCTCCGCTGTTTTTTACAAAGTGTCTCACTATGTTAAAGGAGTTTAACATAGCAAGACAGCTTTAAAAAAGCAAATGGAGAATCTATGTTGCTTTTTTTAAAGCTGTCTCGCTATGTTAAACCCATTTAACATAGCGAGACAGCTTTAAAAAAAGCAATGGAGAAAGCAAAATCTCCGTTACTTTTTTTAGAGCTGTCTCGTTATGTTAACATATGAGACAGTGTCTAAACAGCAATGGAGATCTTGCATTCTCCATTGCTGTAAAAAAAGACATACTAATGGAAAAAGTCGGGACGACCGGACCTTTTTCCATTAGTATAAGTCTGATTTATAACGTGCATGCTGACCAATCAGCATGCACGTTTTAGAATGTTAATGGGGGGGGTCGTTGTATAATGGCTAATTTATCAGACTACTCCTAAAAAAGGGAAACATAGTGTACCTTCCAGGGAGGGGGTATATCCCGTCTTTTTCATTGATGTAAAAATTTAAAGCCCTCTTTGATACCATTTTAATCAGTTGCCTCTTCCCATAAAACCTATTCATATTAGAAAACTTCAAATAAAATTTCTTAGATCCTGAAAAAAGCAATGCTAAGGCATTTCTTGAAGACTTCAAGGTTGTCCAAATACTGAAAGAACCTGCAAGGCCTAACACAAAATAGGCAGTCACTTCCTATTTGATCTGCTAAGAACAAACATTTCAGTCTATATTTCCTCTTTCACTACTCTCCTCCATTTGTTGGTGACCAATCCCCAATTTAACATCAAAGACCTCTTCCAATTCCCCTCCATTAAAACAACTTTCAGGTCAAATCTTGCTAAAAGCTTAACTTTTTTAAAAGGGCACCTACCAATAATAGACTGGAATTGTATTCTTAATAGCCAGGGTCCCAAACTTGCAGCTCTATTTCATACTCTCTACCATTCAAGAGTGTTCATTCCCTCTAATAACCAGATTATATACAAGTGAAAACAATTTCGTTTTATTTTAAAAGATATAAAAGTGCTGCCTGCTTGCCTTAAAATTCAGTTCCTGAGAATGTTGAAAAAAGTACCTAACCCTGAAACCTGCAATAGATTTGTTCTTCTGAGGAACCTAGTCAAAAAGCCACTGGCAGGCATAAAGCTGGTACTTCATACACAGCAATCAGCCCTTTTGTCTCACCCCCTAACATTCTGGAAGCATGTTAATCATCTGTCTGATCAAAAACAAAACTACCACAACTAAAGTGGTGGTATAATGGTAATGCTGACCGTCAAAGAATGTGCTCAGTCCTATAGACCTGGGTTCAAAACACATCTCTGGATGCATGGCATATCCACAGATCTATGGTGCCAAGTGTGTGTGGTTTATGTTGTTAATTTTGGGGTTTGGGGTTAAGGTGTTTGCCTCACAAGGTACAGGGTTTGATTCTCACATTTGAAAGAGAACTTGGTTAGGCTTAAAATGGCCATGTGGGCAGCTTGCCTCATACTTATGTGAGAATCTATAAAAAAAAAGCAGTTCAGTACTGAAGTGGCCCATTAACCACTGCTATCTTTCTCTCTGAATTGTCTCACCTCCTATCCCCTCACACACAAATAACCAAGTCACCTGCCCACCCCTATATCCCCAGTCTATCTCAGATGAATAAAAAGGAAGGAAATAAAAGCCCTGTCAGATAAAATCACAATTCACTGACTTCTTAGGTCTAACAACATACAGAACCATGGTTTATTATGTTTCAGAAGAACGTTATCAGCACTCCCTTATATCATGACTATAACCTTTCCATATGCCACAGCACCATGTCATATATCAAGAAGGATACTGTAATTAAGCCATTTCTCAGTTTCCAATCCCAGATCTATTTTTGACTACCATCCTGTCTCAGTCCTGCCAACTCTTGATAAGATACTACAGAAAATCATGTATACCCACCTCTCTGACTACATTGAAAAGTACACTTTACTTTTCTGAAACCATTGTAATTTTTGGGTTGGCCATAGCTCCATCGTAGTGCTATGGATACATTCATGATGTTTTATTATAAAAGTCAGGTTTCAGAATGATGATACTAGAACCTACTTAGGAAATAACTGTAATGGATTTAATGCTCTCAAAGAGAAGAGGGGAATGGATATCGGATCAGGAAAAGGGCACTGACTAAGGAGGAAGTAGCTGCCAAAGAGTAAGGTTATAGCTATACATACTCTATGTAGTCTATGGTGTACACGTTTTTGGAATAATGTATTTATTTTGTGCAATAAGATGTGCTAGAATTTAAAATTTAAAAAAGCATCTGCTGCTGTATTTACTATGATTTCATTTTATTAAGTTACAGATTCTGTTAAACTGCTTTTTTACTCCTTGTTGGCTAAATAAATTTTATGTAAGTCTATAATTTCAGATTTGTTTTCAGTACTGAAAAGGTATGTTGTTCGGGATCATGCATTGTCTAGACTTGGGATGGCTACCTTCCTGAAGTCGATGTACAATTCCAAAAATCCTGGCTTGCAAGGGGCCAAGCAGTGCATTTGATCATCAATTTATCTATCAAGTTGGGATAAATAAAGGGTTCTGGGCAATTCATAGTCAGAATATGATGAATGGGACAGTTCTTCAGAAGAACTCTGTCAAACTAGTAGGTATGTATCCTATGTGGACAGTGTGATCACACAACAAAATTTGCATGAAACAAATGTGGAATTCTAAAAGAAGGGGAAAAAACAATGGTTTTCAAGTGCCTTTGCAAGTATCATTAGGTGAAAAATATACCAATTAAAAATGCAAGAAAACACAGAGCAACCAAGACTGAGAAGAGTAAGAATGAAAACAGAAGGGAACAGGAGGTTCAAGCTAAGGAAAGGCTAGCACATTCAGTCAAGAACATTCGGATAATGTGTTACAGATTCATAAAGTATTAAAGAAAACTAGATCAAGGAATGGTGAAGTTTAATACAACAGACATTGGACAGGAAGAAAAGGATCACAAAATATATAAAATGAACACTTTTGATAATATTGTCAAAGGAAGAAACAGATCAAATCCTGTCAGTAGAAATTCCAGGGAATTGATCCCTTTACCTTCGAAAGGAGAGAAGTGTCCTAAAATAACTCCGAGATCTAAAACTACACAACAGAAATGGTCTTAATGAGATTTACTGTAGATTTCTTAGAAAGCTGGGGGGTGGACTGGGAATCCCAATATGTTTTCTTAACTCAGAGGAAAGCAGGAACAGTTATTGAAGACAAGGCTGAAAACTATCAACCTGTCTTTTTTTATTTGTTTTATGGAAAAACATTGAATTAATGCCGCATTGTAGTGCACTGAAAGACAGTTGGATAGCACAGCAAAGTCAGCAGAGTCACAACAGGAAGCTTATGACAGGCACATTTAAAGGATATTTGATTAGGTCATTAGGAGATTGGATCAGAAAAGTAGTAGTGAAAATGCCCTACTTCTGCTTCCACAGGGCATTTAACATGATAAAACACAAAAATATGTTTAGTGAATACATTATAAAGGCTTTCAGTGAATCCTGGTATGACAGTATGGAAAAACACTGACTTGATAATCTAGGTTCATAGGAGGTTACTTGGCTAATGGCCCTATGGCCTTTACAAGCCTAGCTGTGTACCCTAATTGACCATAGTTAGATGGTTGTTGTTGGCACAGCGATTCTGTGATCAGCACTGACTACCCCTGTCCATGAGGTACATAGGTGCCATCCCCAAGGTGAATTTATGGTAACCCATCCAATTGTTAAAGTTTTACTTAAATAAGATCACTGAGGAGCTCTGCTTCACGTGAAGTGGGAGCTTATTCTAGAGGAGTGGCAATCTCTGGGAGATATAGCTGTGTCTCTAACATGTTTTGTTAATGTTACAGGCTAGGCTGAGATCTCTGGAGCAAGTGACTCTTGTCCCATTTGATTTGTGGATGTGCAGCATTTCCATTAGGGCAGAGTCAAAGACTGTTCTGTAGGTCAGGCACAGGTCATCTTTCAGCAGCCTGTATGATACAGAGTACAGTGATAGGGCTTTCAGTATTTTCATGTAAGTCACATTTTGGAGGCCCTGGATTCTCTTGGTTATAAACCTCTGTGGTCTGTCCAGTTGCTGCAGGTATCTGGTGAGATACATACAGAAGGGAGCATTGTACTCAATTAGTGGTCTGATAAGGGTTGAGTACAGTGGAGTTATAATCTCCTTAGTCTTGGATACAATACTCTTATTTAGGAGATACTCAATGTAGAAGGCTTTCCCTTCCACAATGGGCATATGGTGATCGAACTTTAGATTGCTATCAACCTGTGTTCCCAAGTCTCACACCACTGGGTTTAAGCTTAGAGGGGTATTATCTATATCATAATTAGCAGAGGCCACTTCTTGGTCAAAGGGGATAATGAGGCATTTTTTTATGTCTAATTTTAGTTTGTGACTTTGGCACCAATCATTTGTTGGCATCAGCCCCTTCGGTAATATGTTTACATCACTGGGGGAAATCAATGATTGCACCCAGTTTGCAGTCATCTGCAAACTTGGTAAGCCACAGGCTATCTGCTTTTGCCTGGACCTCAGAGAAATAGATTCCAAACAGCAGAGGGTGCGGCACAGATCCTTTTGGTACCCCACTGATAACTGGTCTACTGGTGGAGGTGGACTTCCCAACTTTGACAGTGTGCATTCTGTCAGTGAGCCAATTGGCTACCCATCTAGTGACATATGGGTTAATCCCCAGCTGGGAGAGTTTCTCAATGATCCCTGAGTGGGGGATTGTGTCAATTGGCTAAATCAATATAGGTCATATGTACTACTTTGCCCTCATCCAGGGCTTTGGTGATATTCTCAAGGTACTCCACCAGGTTTACTAAGCAAGATCTACCCTTGATGAAACCAAACTGGGCATACCTCTCAAGTGTACCTCATTACGAGGAACATACCTCATTTGGGGTCTTAAAAAGTTCATGTTCCTCGAAGTTCCACATTGAAAGAGTCTGTCACACATTCAGTGTTAGGACTTTTTTAAGTGAAATTCAAATCCATGGTAGACAGAAATTGATCATATTAATTCATTAAAAGATGATCTTTATGAGTAAAACTAGCATAGTTTAACCATCCTATGACCTTCCTAGTTGAAGTTGTTAGTAAGCCATTAGTATGTGTTCCACATTTTGCCTATTTGTTCCACATTATGAAGGCGAGTGTTCCTCATTTTGGAGACGGAAGGTTGAGAGCTATGAAACTGGGTCAGGTCAAGAGTCTGAAGGCTGCCTGTGTCCTTGTTGATAAGGTCCATGATGATTTTTTCCATGGCCTTTCAGATAAAGCTGGTTAGACTTATGAGTCGATAGTTTCCTGGGTCAATTGATGGACCCCCTTTGTGCAGGGGGATTACTGTTGCTGCTCTCCACTCTGCCGGAACAAAGCCAGTGCTCAGGCTATGGTTAAAGAGAGTGCCAAGTGGTTCCATTAGGTCTTGTTTTAGATTACTTAGTAAGCAACCTAGGATGTTATCTGGTCCCATAGAGAATATGTTTTTGGCCTTGGAGAGCATTTGTATGACCTGTTCTTTGGAGATACTCAGTACAGGACTGGTGTCAGGAATGCTTTGGGGTATGGCTGGTCGGGACAGGGAGGTGAAGTTATTGCCAAATCTGTCAGCTAGCAGGTTTTCAATTTCCTCAGGTTCAGTGTGAGTGGTACCATCTACTATAATTTCGGCACACAGCTGGGCATTTCCTTTTAGGTTTCAGACATAGCTAAGAAATGCCTCTGGTTGTCTTTAGCTAGGGATGCTAATTTAGTCTTGTAACTAGCCTTAGAGGACTTTACATGATATATGATTTGCTTGTTCAATCTGTGGAGGGTATTCTTCTTCTGTTGAGTTACGTTCCCTGTTCTTAGATATCAGTTTCTTTCTTTTATTATATAACTTATTTATACTTACAGTCCACCAGGGTGGCTTATTTTTTCAGGATGACCTGGTTTTAGTTCTGCCAGGTATAGCTGAGTCAATATATTTAAGTGGCTATATAAGGGATTTGTGTACTCTCCTGCATAGGAGCCATTGTTGGCTGTGTTAGCAGGGCTTTGAAACTTTTAATACCACTACTTAGTAGGCTATAGTTTGCTTTGGAGAAATGTTTCAGTTTTTTTGCTCCTATGGGGGTGTCAGGTTTGATCTTTACTTCAAATGAGACTGATTTATAATTTGATCTTAACAGGGAGGACAACACAGAGGGCTAGTGCAGTGACCCCCAATGTTGGTGAGCACTAGGTCTAGGACATTTGAGCCCCTTGTAGTGGTGCAGGCCAACTGTTCTGGGGCATTTGAATTAATAAAATAAAGGAACCTCAGCACAATCATGTTTCTGAACAGGTAAGTCACCCAATCAATGGAAGAATAATTGAAATCTCCCATGAGTGTCCATATTCATAAAGGACACCCACACCTCCAGGTTAGTAGCAACACATGAAGCATCAGAGACCATACAGGTGCTTTACAACTGATAGCATGTTACAGACCACCCTCCCAATCTCAATAACCCCACTCAGCCTTCCTGAAGACATTGGAGGATATGAATGTATCACAAAATACCATCATACTGGGAGACTTCAACTACCCAAACATAGATTGGGTACATTATTCTAGCCCTAATACCCTAGCCCCAAAGGTTCCTGGAATTCATAAATTCAAATGCACTGGAACAACTAGTCATGTCTCCCACTAGGGGAGATAATATACTAGACCTGATCATCACAAACATGGGGACAAAATGCTCCACACCGGAAGTATACCCCTCACTAGTGAGATCTGACCACAAACTAATCACCCTGGATATACATATCCCACCTTCACCCCCAGCAAAAAAGACCACAGCGAAAAACTTCTCAAAAGCAGACTCACTCTTCTTAAGACTGAGATGGTATCCTTTAAGCCCACTGTGCCAGTGGATACCACATCCCACAATGCCGAATCCTTCACAAATGCTTTCTATGGACATCTCCAAGAATGCATGGATCATGCAATCCCAAACAAATCCAAGTCCCTCTCCACCAAATGTAAGCGTCCTGTCTGGTGGACCTCAGCCATAAACAAATTGTATAACAAAAGAAGGAAGCTACTGCACATCAGAGCGAAATCCCATGAAGGGAAGACATCTCTGATCAACATTAGCAGAAAACTACGTTCTCTCATAAAAACATCCAAGGCAAACTTTGAGAGAAAAATCGCTAAGGACACTAAAGATAACCACAAAGCCGCCTTCAGCTATGTTAGAAACCCTCAGATATGCTCAGATTTGGTTCACAACAACAAAAAATACACTGAACCCACAGATATTGCCAACATTCTGGCTGACAGGTTCAGTGCAAATTTCTCCTTCACCCCCAAAGAAGAAATACTTATCCCAGTTGAATGTAATCTCCTGTCATCTCAGATGTCCAAGTGAGAACCGCCTAAACAAAGCAAAAGACACAGCATCAATGGGACCCGTGAACTCCAAGAGGAGCTAAACCCACACATAAAAATGCTATTTAACCTTAGCCTTACTTTGGGATATGTACCTGAACACTGGCGAGGAACAGTGGTCCCACTCCACAAGGGGTGCCTCTACAGACCCTGGAAACTACCGCCCCATAAGCTTGACTAGCCTGGTCTGCAAAGCTATGGAAAGAATCATTATGGAACTCATAAACGGAGACATAGGGGCCCCACCCAGTTCGGCTTTGTAAGGGCAGATCCTGCCTTTTAAACCTGGTTGACTTTTTCAAACAGTCACTAGAGCCATTGATGAGGGCAAAGCAGTCCATACAGCATACCTGGACTTGGCTAAGGCCTTCACACAAATACCCCACTCAGGCATCATAGATAGCTAAACAGCTTAAAGTAAACCCTTATGTCACTAGATAAACTGGCTAAAGGACAGAACCCATAAAGTTAAAATCACTGGAGCAATGTCAGACTCAAAGCCAGTCACAAGTGGTGTCCCACAGGATCTGTCCTGGGACCGCATTTATTTCTCAGATGTTAAAGCAAACATGGGAGGGCTGTGGCTGACAAAGTTGGCAGATGACTGCAAACTAGGCACCATAGTCGATACACCAGCAGATACACACATCCTACAAAAGGCCTCACTGAAACGGACAACTGGTGCCATAGTCATGGCCTTAAACTAAATGCCAAAAATGTATAGTCATCCCTTTTGAAAAACAAAGTACCCACAAATTATCACATAGACAGCAACCCACTGAGTTAGAGACCTAGGGACCCAAGTAGACACTCATTTGACACCAAAGTGGTTAGAAAAACATTCTACCTTGCACACCCCATCATGAAGGGTTTCACATCCAGATCCAAGGATGTCATTGTACCCCTATATTCCTCCCTCATCAGACCCATGATTGAGTACAATGCCCCATTTGGTATGTACCTCACCTGGCACTTGCAACAGCTGGAGAGACCACAAAAGTACCTCACCAAAAGTATCAAGGGTCTCCAACATATGTCTTATTCTGCCAGACTAAAGAAACTTCAGCTCTATTCTGTAGCATACCGCCTGCTCAGAGGTGATCTCTGAGGCCATGTCCAATCAGGATCTGATGGACATGCTCCACCTAAAAAAATCCAAATCCATCAGGACCACGAGAGCTAAAGACTTAAACCTCGGCACAAGTATGAATAGGACATGCTGGAGGGATAGATTCATAACCCAGAGGCTTCCCATGCTTTGGAACAGGATCCCAGTTCATATTAGGCAGAGCCCCTCACTGACTCTCTTCAAGAGAAATCTTGATGAGTGGATGGGAGATCGTAAGTTTAGGTCACATCTGTGTCACTGCTAGACAGGGGCACAGTAAACTAATCTATTATATGACCTTCACTGTGTCACTGCTGGACAGAGGCACAGTATTCTAGATTTATTCTGTACATTTTTGTACCATTTCATGGGGTTTTGCAAAAGCCACATCACTATGGCTAGGCTTACAAATGCCCCAGGGCAGATAGCCTAGTACTATACTATGAAACTATGAAACTATGACCAAGGTGTTTGGCTGTATACTGTGACTCTAACAAGTCCAGGTAGAGGTCTGCTTCTCCTGGTTCATGATGAAGGACCTGCAGCTAGCGATGATGTGGTAGGGTATTTTGCCTACAGTTATTTGGACCTGGAGTAGCTCAAGAGACTTTTACTGTTTTACCATTCTTGAGGTGTATTTGAATTTAATGAAGATGGATACAACTCCACCTTTGGTTCTTTCACGCTTGTTTTGAGGTCTGAACATGTGAAAGGCAGTGTAGCCTTGTATGGCTGGGTTGTCTCTGCAGCCATGAATTAAGTCTCAGTGAATGCACAGATGTCAGCATCTTCCAAGGTGAGGAGTGCTGCCAGAGAGTGCAGTTCACTGTTTAGGCTCCTAGCATTAAGAGCATGACTTTGAGTTTGTCTCTAGTGAATTTCTTTACATTGGAAGTTTTATTGTTTTGACATTGCCTAAAAAAAGCACTGTGAGGGAGGCAAGTGTCTTTGCCAGTATCCAAAAGCCTTGAGGAGACAGGTGAAGGCCACTGGCAAAGCAGCGTGGTCTGACTGTCGGCCATGTCTTTCCAGGCTGTCAGATACTGGATCCCCCTGAAGTGACACTAGAAGCTAAGCCAATTATTGAAATCAATCATTTTTTTTGTCTATGTTGTGGCATCTTCCTGGATGAGGGAAGGATACTGCTTAGGGCGAGGGACATACTGTTTTTGGACACATAATCAGAGAGTTCCATCATGTCTCTCTTCATATAGTCCAGAGAGGTACATCACAAGTCATTCACTCCAACATGGACTATGACACAGTCATAACGGTACTTGCTGAGTGACTTAAGTGCATATGTGATTTGTTGGATCCTGGCACCTGATAGGCAGCTGACTATGACCTTCTCCTTTTTCAATCTGGTGAGGACATCTGCATATCTCACTATGGAGTTGCCTATGACCAAGACATTTGATGTGTTTTGCCTTAGGAGCTTATTTGTTGAGACACAGGTGTGTATGTTTATCTGTGTAGTGGTTTCTTTTTGCTTAGTGGTAAGTGTGGGTTTTGTGCATTTGGGCAGTCTCTGTTCTTCTGGTAGGCTTTTAGTGAGTACCTCCATTTATGTGGGTTTATATGTCGTGACTTTATTTTGTGAGAGAGATGAAGTGTATGTGTTGGCAACCTGTTTGATGTCTAGTTTGTTTTTATGTAAGAGAACTGACTCCAATTCCACAGTGTATTTGCATCTCTCATATAGGGTGTTAGTTTGCTTTAGGAGTAAATGGTTGTCAGTATACATGAAGCAATTGCTACATTGAATCAAGACACCCATATCAATCAAGCTGGCAAGAGAAATGATGGGAAACTGCCCATCCACTGGTGCAGGATTTTTCTGAATGTGGTATTTGGGAAGGAAGTGGGCTAGCTATATTTAGGAGTTTGGTTTAACTAGTGGGCTAGTTTGACTTGGAGTAGCAAAGGTAGTAGGTTGTGGATGACAAGTGTGAGAATACTGCTTAGAGTGTAACTGAGTTGCCCTTTGCTCAACACAGAAGCTTGGGGGGGGGGTTCTACTGGAAGGTCTCTAGGGAAAATAATGTTCACAGGTGTTTGTATCTATACAGGGCACTGTTAAACCCTGTTGTGCAGTGCACAGCAATGAGCAAATGCAAAGCTTGTATATAGGTGAATTTAAACAGTTTTTAACACAACTACCAAACTGAGCCTTTCTCTAGCAATCCCCAGCTCAGACAGGTCCTGAGCTACACACTTTTGCCACAAGGGTGCCAGAAGGCACTCTTAATGTAAGATGGCTGGTTTAAGAGCACAGTGATATCAAACAGTCTGTATTTGAAGGGACTGAATCTAGTCTATGCTATGTAAGGCAAGGAAAAATTATTTCTAGATGGGAAGGGGAAGGGGAGAGTCACTTATGGGTCAACGTGAGAGTGTTTAGTAGTATACTATTAGTTGACCTGCAGTGGTACCACCCTCTGCACAAACTGGCAGCTCTTCGAGCAGCTGTGAACAGTGGGAGACTACAAAGAGCGTTTCCTGTAGAGGAGAGGATTGCTTATATGCAAGCATGGGGAACTGCAATGAGCAAACTCAAGGCTTGTATACCAGCAGGATGAAAGACTTTTACAAAGTTAAACCTTCAGGCCATTCAGATAAATGCTTTACAACAGAAGTCAAAATTCCTGCAATATCAGGAATCATTGGAAATAAGTTCACTAACCTTGAGATCTGTCCACCCTAGGCGTGCGGATACTGGCAAAGGCCCTTGCCTTCCCATAGTCCCTTTTTAAGGCAATGTCAAAACAACAAATTTTCCAATTTAACAAACTCTAATTGAGACAAACTCAAGGTTATGCTGCTTAATGCTAGGAGTTGAAACACAAAACTGTAGTCCCCTGGAAGCAGGAAGCACCCCTCACCTTGGAAGATGATTACATTTGTGCAGTTACCAAGACATGGTTCAAGGCCACTGACAGCACCCCAGTCGTGCAAGGCTACAGTGCCTTCCACATATTCAGACCTCAAAATGAGCATGAAGGAACCAAAAGTGGAGGTACATCCATCTTCATTAAAACCAAATATAATTTGAGACTGTTCATACAGCATGATTCTCTCGAACTACTCCATGTTCAATTAAATACTGGGAAAGTACCATACCACATCATTGCTAGCTATAGATCCTCCACCATGAACCAGGATAAGCACACAGCCCACCTCAATTTATTGGAATACCTCAACATACAAGCCAACACCTTAGTCATGGGAGATTTCAAATATCCTTCCATAGACTGGGGGGTATACACAAGCAAAAACATGCTCGTCCAGATGTTTCTGGACTTTGTTAACACAAATGCTCTTGAACAGATAGTCTGCACCCCCACTAGGGGCTCTAATATTGTAGACAAAGTACTCACCAACATGGGGTGGTCACTGTACTTCCCCATGCATGATGCCCTCCCTGGTTAGGTCAGATCACAAATCAGTCTCATTTGAAGTAACTACTGGAACTGACACCCTTCCAGGAATAAAAATTATAAAAAAAATTTCCAGAGCTAATTACAGACTATTAAGCAATGGTATAAAGAGCTTCATACCATCCACAATCACAGATATCAATGATTACTATGCAAAAGTGCACACAAATGACCTGTACAAACATGTAAGCGACTGCATAAACTCTGCTGGAACTGGCTGAATCAAAATCATATCTTCCTGTAAAAACAAGCCACTGTGGTGGCATTCAGATCTAAACAGATTATAATAACAAGAGGTAGAAACTGTTGCCCAAAAGCAATAGTGATATCACTCTGCAGAGGAAGAGTTTCCTCCTAAGCCTAAACAAGAAAATCAGAAATCTTGTAAAGTCTTCTAATGCAAATTTTGAAACTAAAATTGGATCACTAGCCAAGGATAATCATAAGGCATTCTTTAACTACATCCAAGGTCTAAAATAGAATGCCCAGGTATATGCCAAACTGGTTGTAGATGGATCACTCACACTATACCAGAAGATATCACCACATACTAGCTGACAGATTCAGCAGAAACCTTACCCCCCTATCCCCACCTACCATATCCCAAAGGATAACTGACAGCAGCCCTCTGTCTGGTATCTCTAGAAAACAGGTCATTTCTGCACTCACCAAGGTGAAAAACACAGCCTCAATGGGACCAGATAATATCTGAGGTTGTTTACTAAACAATCTAATAGAAGACCTAGCAGACCCACTTGGCATTCTCTTTAATCATAGCTTGAGAACTGGCTATGTTCCTACCGAATGGAAAACAATAACAGTAATTCCCCTGCACAATGAGGAGCCATCAACTGACCTTGGGAACTACAGACCCATAAGTCTAATCAGCCTGATCTGCAAGCCCAAAGACAGAATTATATTGGACCTTATCAATAAGGACATAGGTGACCTCCAAATGCTGGACTCAACCCATTTGGGTTTTGTTAAGGGTAGAGCATGCTTATTAAACCTGGTAGACTTTTTGAGAAGGTCACCAAAACCATAGCCGAAGGTAAGACACTGCAAACAGCCTATCTTGACCTTGCCAAGGCTTTGACACAATCCCTCACTCTCGCATCGTTGAGAAACTCTCCTAGCTGGGGGTTAACCCTTACATTACTAAACAGGCAGCCAACTGGCTCACTGACAGGACACACTCTGTCAGAATTGGTGACTTCACCTCCACCAGTAGACCACTCACCAGTGGAGTAACACACCGATCTGTGCTGGGCCCCTTACTGTTTGGCATCTATTTCTCAGAAGTCCAGGCCAAAGTATATGGCCTCTGGCTCAGCAAGGTCACTGATGATTACAAACTGGGAGCAATCACTGAGTCCCCAATGATGTCAACATATTACAAGAAGGTCTAACACCAATGAATTATTGGTGCCAAAGCCATGGTCTAAAACTAAACGCAAAAAAAATGCATTATTATTCCCTTTGGAAAAAATGGAATTCTCTATAAATTACAATATTGACTGCACCCCCCTGATTTCCAACCCAGTGGTGTGAGACTTGGGAACACAGGTTGACAGCAATCTGATCTTCGACCATCAAGTTTCCCTAGTGGTAAGGAAAGCCTTCTATATAGCGCACCTCATAAGCAAGGGCATAGCATCCAGGTTAAGGGATGTTATAACTCCACTGTACTCAACCCTCATCAGACCACTAATAAAGTATAAAGCACCCTTTTGCATGTACCGCACCAGACACCTGCAGCAGGTGGAGAGACCCCAGATGTTTCTTGAAAATACAGGGATTCCAAACCATGACCTATGTGGACAGGCTGAAAGCCCTGTCACTTTACTCTGTATCTTATAGGCTGCTGAGAGGCGACTTGTGCCTGGCCTATAGAGCAATCTCCGACCCTGCCCTAACAGAAATGCTGCACATCTGCAAGTCAAATGGCATAAGAGTCACTCAGTCAGGAATCTCAACATAGCCTGTGAAATTAGCAGAACATAGTGAAGCGACAGATATGTCTCCCAGAGACTGCTGCTTCTCTGGAATAGACTTCCTAGTCACATAAAACAGAGCTTCACACTGACCCTATTCAAACACAACCTAGATAATTGTATGGGAGACCACAAATTTACCCCTGGGGTGGTACTTATATCCCTTATGGATAGGGTTAGCCGGTGTTAATCACAGACCCACTGTTCATAAATTCTTTCTGCAAACTACTCAAAAAAAGCAAATGGGGACACTTGGGATTAACACGGCTAAGCTTGTAAAGGCTCTAGGGCCACTAGCCTAGTAACCTCCTATGAACCTATTAAGAAGTGGACATCAAGAAATTCATCTGAAGAGAGGTGCCCTGTGTAGCAGCATAAGGTTTGCTTTGTGTTTTAACACTTACGTTTGTATGTAAGAACCTCACTATAGTAAGTTTGTTATAGTGAGGTTCTTATGTATGAAGTTCACCACTGTTAGGTTACTTTTTCTAAGTTTTTAAAGTATAATCAAAATGCTCCATGTATTAGAAACATATCTATATACCTAAAATGAATCAACAAAGGGCACCCTTAAAATGAGATGCAAAAAATGCATGAGAACAAAAGGTCATAGTATAAAGATGCAGGGTATTTGGTACCAGTGTGACAGATGCAAGTATTTTTTTTCATTAAAATGGTGATAGGCAATTGTATCACAGTTTATGAAGATGTACTAGAGTCAAGAGTCATGAAAACAATGAAGAATGCATTTTACATACGCAAGATAATTCCTATAAACTGTAAGAAAATGATAGAGTGCTGCTTAAGTAGGATCCTAAGTTTGTCCAACAGGGACCAGAATTTGCAGACTATGTGGACACTGAAATCCTTTTGTACTATTAGATTCTATTTTAAAGCCCTCCTTTTGCTTCTGTAGGAATGAGTTGGTTATGATATCTGGGTATGCAAGGTGCATGTTTTCATAATAGGCAGTTATTTAGGTCCCATCTTTAGAAATTCCAATTTTAAAGCTGACCTCTGGCTTTTACTCTGCACTTCATATTTCCCTACAATATTTATGTGTGGAGACGATACTCACCGGTTCAAAGAAGTTTAAACATGGTCTTTCATCTAGATGGTTGGCTGGTCAGTACTTTTAGTAATAAAAATGTTGGAAGACCCAAGCAGAAAATGACAGCATCTAAGTTTACTATTTCCATGAGACTTTTAAAGATCATACTTTACCTTCTTGGAAGAAGATGTGATTAACTGCTACTACATACTTCTAAGACTTTATTCCACAGACTGGGTACTGGTGACTGGATTTGCATCTTCAGACAGTACCCTGAAAACCTATGACCTAGAAACTTCTTCAGAGACCTGGACTTCTAAGGTTGTGGCCTTTTATGGATACAGAAGGGAGTAAACAAAATCAAAATCAGGGAGCATAGAGCTTAATACAATGGATAGGTGGTGCGTAGAAACGAATGATGAACAAAACATGTCTACTATTATGCTCAGTACTCATAACTAAGAGAAATGCTGCAGATAAGATTATTTATCTCAGCCTTGTTACAGAAAGAAAAGAGAGTTATGAAACATCTCCTAAAAGATAAATGCAGAAAATGCAATTGGACCTGAAAAGAATCACCTTACAATTTACAGAGATTTGGTAATACCACTAACTAATCTTTTTAGAAACCATGGATTTGGAGTAGCTTGGTCCATGTAGACCCTAGGTCAGAACACTGAAATACCAGACTACTTAGAGGGGGGATAAAAAGAGATGTTGGCCCTTCCACTGCAAGTGAGTGAGATGGGTCAGCTAGATGAATCAGATATATTTCTTTGACTGGTTAATCAGACCATTAGATCATAAGGGCTGCTTAGTAAGGCATTTGACAATATACCATATAAGGAGTTAATAAACATATTGGGCAGTCTGGGAGTAAGTCAAAGTATAGTAAAGTGGCTATGACACTAACTAGACAAAAGGACAGAAAGCTATAGTAACTGAAGTCCATTTATCTGGAATGATGGTTATCAGTATGGATGCAACACCCATCACTATGCCTATCCTCTTTATTTGCCCTTTTAAGTAACATTGGAGATGGTCTAGAAGGAAAAATGAGGTATCGCTGCTAATAACATGAAGGTATACAGCAGAGCAGATACAAAAGAAGGTGTAGAATGCATAAAAGGAATGTTACAATATCAGGTAAATGGTCTAAAACATAGTTTAAATCTGATGCAAATACTTAAAAATAACAGGCCTGAGAAGCAATAACCCAGGAAAGGATACCTGAATGAAGAGGAAGCAACAACAAATAATAAAGAGGGAAAGTGATCAGGGGCTGACCTATTATGTGATCTAAAAGCAAACAAGCAATATGGCAAGGAAGAGCAAATGAATACTGGCATGTATAGGAAAAGGCATCACTAGAAAACAACAAGCAATTGTTCCTATTTGTACAAAGTTGATAAGATACCATGCAAACTATTTATACTTTTCTAGAGATTACAGGACAGGGGCAGTCCAAAAAAGGGCAAAATAAGTCGGTAGCGTTGTCGCCTCACAGTAAGACGCTGTCAGGTTCGATTCTCAGCTAGAGCATCTTCTGTGTGGAGACATGCGTGAATGGGCGTACCTTCGTTGAAGGTTGTGCGTCAGGCCTGGCAAGCCGGTACGTAAAAATCAACTGCCAATCATTAGCGGACCAGAGTTCCGCTCTGGCGACCCCTAACCGGGAAAAGCCGAAAGACACAAACATTCTTGGATAAATGTCTAACTGGAGAGTAGAATTGTTCATTATGTATGCTCCTGAAGAAAGGAGGTAGAGGTGGATATGATAAATATTTAAGCACTTCAGTGGAATCCTGAGAGTTCAAGCATGTGCCTTATTTAAAAAAAAAAGTACTGCAAATAAAAAGAGGACACAGTCTGAAAACAGGAAGTGGGCGACTCAAGGGATTTAAAAACTGTATGTTTTTATAAGAAAGATGAAAGGTAACTGGAAAAGCTTCCTGAAGTAGATGTAGGGTCAAAAGCAGTCATGTTATTTGAAATGCATGGGACAAAAGGCCATTCTAATCAGAAGTCAGAAGATAAGACACTGGTTAAGATAGATTTATTTACACTGCTATCAAATCTGTAGGACTATTAACAGACTAGATAGGCAAAACAGAATTTTCTTGCATTATAAATACAAGTGTATGTATTTATATGTCCCAATCCCATACACAAAACTAAGAAACAAGGCCTTCCTGCTAGATTGTGAAATTAACTCTTACCCATTACAACTGTAACTGACACTGAATGTTCAGAATGTTTAAACTAATAAACCTATCATTGCCATTAGTATGGAGTACAATTGGGAACATGGAGATGATAGTTAAAACATTTCTCTGTCAGTGGAAGAAGTCAATAATAGAAACAGTAAAATGTCACGTCACTAATGTATGGCCTTATGTATTCTTCTAAATGCAGGTAGTAATTTATTTTGGTAAATATAAGAAAAGGAATATGGGGTGGTTAAAGTTTTCTTGTCACCCAACAGTGTGAAATTTGGCTCTAGATGACTGTCACTCTTGAAGTGACACCCCAACCCAATGTGCAAAAATGGGAAAAGGGTTTCTGGATGGATGGATGGATGGACACAGTTGTCACTTTAAATGAAATTCTTATAGTTCAGGTTAAAAAATACTGCCAAAGTGACAACATATAGGAAAGGATACTACATTCACAAGACTACCAAGTTATTTTGTCCTGATTCTGCTCATTAGGTTCACATATTTAATTGTAAAACTTATGATGTACTGGCTTTCAGAAAATCTGATTGTCACAACCCTTATTTTGATATTCTCACTCCTCATATATTTATTAAGATTTCATTGTTTTTAATGACTTGTTTTGAGTATATTGTGAAGCTTACTATGCAATCTTGGAAGGCAGCAGTTAACATATCTATTATATATTTTTTATTATTAATATATATTTCTAACTTTAAATTTGATGATCTTGTGTTCCAGGCATAGACTTTCAATCAGACATTGTGTTGTAGATTAGGCAGAGAAGTTAACACTTAAAGAACAGCTCCCCAAAACTGGAAAAAAATGTTTTTCAGCATATCTTGCATATTTCTGCATTGTGAATGCCTTTGTATCAAAGCAAGTTATTATCATTATTTTCTAATTTGTTATACACCAAAACAGCCGAAAAGGAGCTGCCATGGATAGCATGATTTTGTTTTACAGTCAAAGCTTTCACCTCCCTTATGTCATTTTAGAGAGACAGGACAGACAGAAATCCCTAAGATGAGAGGATCGTTTACTGTTGTTCTTTCTCTCATCAGCTTACTACAGCATTGTGATTGCATGCTTTTGACTGTTAACATCAATCCAATTTTTTTTCATTACTTTCCTTCCTTTGATTTTTATTAGTGACCATCTCTGATGCACAATTTTAAGGAATGTTTAAATGACAGGTTTGAAATGTAGCTAAGTTAATTGCTCCTTTCAAATAATAACTAGTTCAGTGTTCAAGTATGATAAAACTGACCCCTTGGGATTAATAGCTGTTACTTTTTTAACTGGTTTGTGTTGAATTCATAGTTTGTCATACTATAGCTAGAATTAGAGTTTTTGATGTTAATCTTCTTTCCACAACTCACTGACTTGCCTCAACAAAATGCTGTATGCAATAAAAAATGTAACAAAACACTGGCAGAAACGTGCACTTTTAGTAAAACATACAGTGTAGAAAAAATGCAAAATCAAATAATGACAGAAAATCTGAAGTGTAAGATGAAAATATTTCTTTCTTTTTGGCACTCACCTTTAATTTGATTAAAGGGAAAGACAATTAATTTGTAATAAAAATGAAAATAAGGTATGTGTTGTGTTTTCTTGTTTATTTACATCTAAAAACTAAGATTGAAAGCTTTGCTCTTGTTCAGACTCCAGGCTACACTATTTATCTGAGGAGAGATGCTGGCAATCTACAACTCTTAAGGCACATTCAAATGGCTCTGTGGCTGGAATAAGTGACATAATCTAATTAGACTGCCACTCTTATTAGCCTTCATGATGTAACATATGATGAGACAAACGCAGGAAAGAAAGGCAAACAGAAATAAGTTCAGGCATAAAACAAACTGAATAATTATTAATTTTTTTTTCTGTATGTGATTTGTTTAGTGTTGGATTACAGGGAAGGAAAATCACTTTTTGGAGAGAAAAAGCTTGACATTTGGGTGGAGTTCTCCTTTAAATAACTTACATGAAACAAAATACAACAATGATTCTAAAGCTTTTCTGAATAGCTTTCAAACCGTCTGAGTTTTCAAATAAGTAATCATACCTTTTCATGTTGTTTTAAATGGGTTGTATTCAATAATGGCTCAAGTCAGTGGAGTGTAAGGTATTACAAGGACTTGCCATTGGAGTAACTAGGCATGCCCTCTAGAAACAAGTGGTCTACAGAAGATATTTTCTGATTTTTGATAAAATACACAGTAGTCAAACATTAAATTCTTGTCTAGCACTCTCCTTACATCTTTGATGATAGTGTATTTTTAAATTGTGGTAATTTATTCTGTAATCATAATGTATGTCCTTTTTCCATATGTGATGCTGCAAATGTATTGCTATTAAAGTGGCATGATCATTGCTACTTCATCAGGTCTATATATTTTTGCTCACTGATATTTTATTAATTATATTAACTAATTTGCAATTATCAACACATTTAGTTATCCAAAAAAAACAAAACATTTCCCTCTTGCATGTGTGAAAAGAATACTGTAAAAAGAATGGTTCCAGTACAGAGCCCCGGAGCCACAGGAAAGGTATGGCACATGAGGTACTTACCCTAGAAGCCAGCTTGTTTAGGCACTAGCCACACACATTTATTATATATATATATATATATATATATATATATATATATATATATATATATATATATATATATTAATTACAATGCTTACTCAACTTTCATTTTTCTACCAGCTTCTGTGCCCATATGAAGACATGAAAACTATTGTATGCACGTGCTTACTTTACACATAAGGCATGTACCTTCCTAAAGCAGTTGGCTACTTTCTGATTGATTTGGTATCCTCTGATATCTTTGTAATGCTTATTAATGCAAACTTTGGTGGGGTTGATGCAAGAAGATGCTGCATATGGTGGTTATTTTCATTCTTACTATATTCACTGTTCTTTCTGCTTTGAGAAACAGAATTTCAAACAGTATGTCACTATTTCGTGTCTCTGAGTTAACAGTAAAATACACAGACTAATCTGTATGTTGGGACATTTTTCTGCACACTCATAAGTTATCAAAATTCCTTAGATGACAGCCTTAAATGTGTTTAGGGTAACTTGTTTGTATATTTTGCATTCATTTAAGAGGCTTTTCTTTTCAAGGTAGTGAATAATAACTTATTTTATGAGTGCAAAGAGCCACTGCTAATGTACAAAAACATTGGGCTCTTAAAGTCAAATTGCCTGAACTCAGTTTGACTTTACATATTTGCACTTTGCTTAAAGTTCCTCACAATACTGCTTTCTTATTTGTATTTCTTCTATGAAGCACTTCATGCTCTCTGCAAGAGGCAATGCAGTTTCACCAAAATAAGAGACTTGTTACTGATGTTTCACCGGTCTGAAGGCTTTTCTAGTCCTTTGAAGTCCATCTCTGGGCATGTCTCTCTTCCCAGTATATTTCTGCTACACTACAGATAAGTGACATCAGACGGGTCTACTTCAAAACATCTAAAATCCATAACATTTAATTTCATAACATCGAGACCAGAACATTTAAAACCCAAAACATCTAAAACTCATAACATTGAATTTCATAACATCGAAAATGTGCATCAGAACATTGAACACTACAGATCACATACAAATAACATCCCCTCCACATATAACACCACCAAACTACCAAACACACTTTTTACTACGTTTCTGCAGGGGGGAGCAAGCCCCCCCTGCACCCCCCCATAAATAAAATATTCCAACTCTAAGATCACACTACAGTGGGGAAAAGTTAATTTCCTAACCCCACTGTATCACAATCACCATAAAGAATGTACACATAATGTCTATATCACTTACCTGTGTGACCTAAAAAACACATACAGAATGGCAAAATAAACACTATATAAAGAGTATTAATTCCTACACTATATAAATAACAACTACATTAATGAAAACTACATATCATAGTGATACCACAACATTAACAGGTTAAACTATAACATTTACATATCTCCCGATACACTATTACATATTATACATTTTAGATGTTATGAAATTCGATGTTATGAGTTTTAGATGTTATGGTCTCGATGTTATGAAATTAGATGATATGGGTTTTAGATATTTTGAAGGGGACCCCATCAGACACAATGATGGCACAACACAGTCTGGGAGAGAATAAATAAGTACATCAAGTACTAAAGCTGAAAAAAATTAAAAAAAAAAAATACAAAGATTACTGAAACACTCTGCTATAAAAAAATACAAAGATCACTGAAACACTGCCATATTACAGAAACATTTTTTGACATATAATGTATGGTTTTGTGTAGTACTCTATGTGGATCTGAAGTAAAAACAGGTTCTTTAAACAAGACAAATGCTATTTAGAAACCCAATGTCTTTGTTTAGAATGTCGTAATAGATGTTTTTTTTTTTTTTTCAAAAAAAACTTTTTATTTTGCATAAGAAATAACAGTCATATGATGGATATCCAACCAAAAGGAATAACAATGTATAGAAAAAAAATAAGAGCTGTACATGTAAAATTGACAAAATGCTCAGTAGAGACTTGTAACTACAAAACCAAGTATATACAAAAAAAAAAAAAAAAAAAGAAATTCAACATACAAAGTATGACTTGCTAACCTAGCATGCTACCCAGAGAGATAAAAAACATAGAGCAATGCCCAGAAGGTACAACAAGACACCTCACATAAGGATGTAGAGTTTGCTTTAGATAATGGTGAGAACGAGGGCGCTAATCTTTTCCCAGACTTTTGTACAAAGGGCAATTTTTTTGGACTATTTATAATAAATTTTTGTGCTGCAATGTAGGTAAGAGCCATTGTCTTGAAGCCATTCCAGCAAAGTTTAGTACGGTCCAACCAATTTTTGGAGATATAAAGTTTCATGAGTGAGCACACAAAAATCAGAATGTGTGTATCAGTTTTAGAGAGACCACAAGTAGGTATATGAAGAATGGCTAATTCTCAGGATAGGGTCAATTTGTGGTAGCCCATTTTCTGGAGGCGGGCCTTTAATGAGGTCCAGAGTTTATGTGAATAGTTGCAGGACCATAGTACATGCATCAGGTCTGCATACTGGGATGAGCAGCAAGGGCAGGCTGGAGATTTCTTAGAGTCAAATTTAGATAGTCTAGAAGGGGTGTAATATGCATTATTGTTGATCATTAATTGTGTGTAAAAGAGTTTTTTAAAGAGGGAATAGTCTAAAGTGTTCTTTATGGCATAGAGTTTCTGGCTATTAGTTAACTGGGGGTTGTATTTGTTTCAGTAATTTGAGAAGAGACAGTCTGCATCTTGAATCATGGAGGAAATGAGTTTGTATGAGTTAGAAAGCATTTTTTTCGATAAAGTCAGGGAATGGACCACAGAATTTAGTTTGGTAAGATCTTGGCCTTTGTCCAGAAGCTGTGTGAATTTGGAAGTAATGAGGTCTCGTAACTGTCGGGTAATACTTAAATAATTCTTGTTGACCCTGACGATTTTGCATAGGTTGGGAAGTGTTTCGTTGCTGTGTTGGAGAATATCCCAGACTGTAAGATTTTTGATCAGTGGGAAATTGGAGAGGTTGACTAGTAGATTGTTGATTTTAATGTTTGGGTTTAAGTGAAGAGGTTGTAGTAGAGGAAGAATTTTGTCTAGATTTATAAGTTTTAGAATGTCATGGAAGGCTTCAACCTTTTGTTTTATGATAGTTGATAAATTAAGACTGCGTAAGGTGTCTCGTGAGAGAAAGGGAATAGCAGCTGGGTTTACGCTAATGCCCAAAATTTGTTGAAACCAAAGTTTGGCCCAGGTAGGATAAGCATTATAGTCTTTTTTCCTGAGTTTGGATATACATAATGTCCTACTAGCGGAGATAATTGAATTATATAAATGGAGGTCTGGAAGACCCATGCCACCCCTGGATTTGGGGAGAGTTAGCTTGGTATATGAGATTCTCACAGATTTAGGATACCAAATGAATTTAGCTAATTCTTTATTAACCTTGCATAGAAAGGTTTTGGAAACCAACTGGTCTACCGAATTAAACTGGAAGAGGAGTCTGGGGAGTATGTTCATTTTAATTATTGCTGATCTAGACAGGAGAGAGAGCTTCAGACGTTCCCATCTTTGAATATCAAGAGAGATTTTGGACCAAGATCTGAGTAAATTGTTTTGAAACATAGATAGCTGGTTATGTTCAAATTGGATCCCTAAATACTTAATATCAAGCCTTGTCTTAAAGGGGGAAACAGGAAAAAAATTTGGTTTATGACCCAGAGGGTTTATGGGGAAGATATGAGACTTCTTGAAATTTATCTGGTAGTCTGAAGCTTTTGAAAAAGCCTTTATAGAGTTTACAATCTTATTTAGGTCAGTGTTAGGATGCTGAAAATAGATGATTAGATCATCAGCAAAGGCTGAAAGAAGTATTTTGGTATTTATTATCTTTGGAATTGTATGATATGTCTTTTGACTGATATAAAGAAATAAAAGTTCAATGAATAAGTTGAAGAGGAAGGGAGATAGAGGGCACCCCTGTCTAGTACCATTGGTTATCCTTAAGGGTTTGAATATATTCTTATTAATCCGTAAGTAGGTAGAAGAGTTATTGTATAAAACCTTAATCATATCTATGAAATGGGAGGGAATGTTAAAATAGGCTAAAGATTGAAAGAGAAAAACCCAATTTACCCTGTCAAAGGCTTTTGCAGCATCTAAGGTTAAGGCATATAGTGGGTTCTTTTCTTTTTTTGACAAGTAAATTAATGAATCTAGGGTCAGAGTGTTATCCCATGTGTGTCTGTCTGACATAAAGCCCGCCTGATCGGAAGAGATTATAAAAGGTAAGACTTTCTTAAGTCTGTTGGCTAGAAGCGAGAATCTTAATATCAATATTAATCAACGAGATGGGACGATAATTGTTTGGATCTGTTTTTACTTTGTTGTTTTTTAAGATTAGGATCGTCTTTGAAGTGTTCCAGTGTAGATCAGATATGCCATGACTTATTACATAATTATAAACTTTTAACAGAATAAGGGAGATTGTTGAGATGAAGGTTTTGAAAAATTCGGCTGTGAAGCCATCAGGTCCCGGGGATTTGCTTAACTTGAGATTTGAGATAGTTGTCCGAATTTCTTGGAGGTTTAATGGAGCTGAGAGCATGTCACATTGGTCTTTATTTAAGGAGGGGAATTTGATGGAGTTCAGAAAGCCAGTCATGTGGTGATGAGAATCAGGATCTAGATTATCCTTTGAGTAAATATCTGAGTAGAGGGTGGAAAATAGTTGTATAATTTCCTGATCTGAATTATATATCTTGTTTTGGAAGTGTAGGCGTGAGATTCTAGGGGGGTCTTGGGTGTTACAAATTATTTTCGCTAGTAATTTGGATGGGACCTGTGCCCATTCCGAGTAAGAGGCAATCATTTTTTGTTCGAATAAGGTTAAGTTCTGATGATGTAACTGAAGTAATTGGATCTGAGTTTCAGTTATCGTTTTGTCTCTGAAGGGGTCTGGGCTGACTCTTTGTTGTTTCTCTAGTTCAAGGATCTTGTTTGTGAGATTAGTTTCTTTACTCTTATAGATTTTTTTAAGGTACGAGGCTTTGTTAATTATGAAACCTCTGATGCAGGTTTTACATGCAGCCCATTGTATGTCCATAGGTATGCTGGTGATGTCAAGGTTAGAACTAAGGTTTAGTAATGATTCAGTGATTTCTTGAGTAATATCTTTATTGCGAAGCAGATTATTGTTAAGTGTCCAGTTGTTGTAAATGAGAGGGGAGATTGCTCTTGTATCAGGGATAATATTAAGAGAAATCTTTGAATGATCCGACAGGAATCTAGGTTCTATAGAGCGGGTGATTTTAAAGTGAGATAAAGATTCCAAGATTAGGAAGAAGTCTAACCTAGACCAGGATTTGTAACATTTTGAGTAGTATGTGTATAAATCATCTTTAGTTACGTGGTCCATGAGGGAGATGGGATCAATAAGGTTAAGATCATACATTAAGTCTTCTATGGCCAAGGAAGATTGAAAATTATAAGAGGGAGATTTACTAGTATGATCTGAATTAGGATCTATTACAGCATTCCAGTCTCCCCCCACAATTAAATAGTGATCTTTGAAGGATGCAAGAATGTTGTGGATTTCTATAATAAAGGTGTGTTGCTGGGAGCATGGTCCGTATAAATTAAGGAATAGGATCGGTTTATTGAAATTGGGAATTTGTGAGGTAAATAGGCACCATCTGCCATTTTCATCAGATCTCTCCTCTAAGATATTACCTTGAAAGGAATTTTTGATAAGGATCGCCACCCCTCTAGAATTTGAGCTATTCCCCGCTGAGACAATGGCTTTTATCCATTTTTTCCCCCGTCTTTGACCCAGTCTTTCTTATGTGTGTGCGTTTCCTGGAGATAGCATATATTAGCCTGAGATTTAAATAATAGATGAAAGAGGAGCGCTTTTTTTTTTGCTTTATTATGAAGCCCTCTAACGTTCCATGAGTCAATATGTAGTGTCATGAGCTCTTAAGAAGAAGGTATTTGGGGCGTGGCCAAGGATGAACACAGGATAGCAGCAGATTTCTTCAGCTTCACCAATTTCATTACATTGACAGGAATTAATTACTTAAAAAATTAATTCTTGAAGTAATTTTCTTTCTAAATATGTTTGTTTTATATAGTTCTTGAACTATATCTAAAAAAGAAAGGAAATCTTAATAATATTCCTGTCAGAAATTACTTTGGAAATTTTCCTGTCAGTTTATCAGTCTGAAATGAGTTCCAGTAAGACAAATTCTCAAGACTCCAGCATCAAGAAAGAACTTCAGTCTCTGATAATTATAGTCCAGCAACTTACTGCTAAGATGGATAAAATGGATACTAAAATAGACACTTTCATAGAAAAACTACAAAACAAATAGACTTGTTACATATGGACCTGCAACAACAGAAGATCCAGATGACAGGCATAGAAGAAGCTGTGAATGACATGGAAAATAAAATACAAGAACAGGAAATCAACATTGAGTTTCTGCTGAAACAAAATACACATTTACAAACAAAGCTGGATGACCTGGAAAATAGATCTAGGCGCAATAACATTAGGATTTTTGGACTGCCAGAAAATATTGAAGGTAACAATATTACTTCTTTTTAACAACATGGCTCCCTAAAACTTTAGATTTACCAGAAGCATTCTCTTTTGGTATCGAAAGAGCACATAGATCTATAGCTAATACTAACTCTAACAAAAACTATCCTAGATCAGTTATAGTTAGATTTCTATCATCTTTGATAAAGAGATGGTTCTTAAATCTGCTTGGGCTAAAGCTCCTGTTAAGTTTAATGAGACAACTGTGCGTTTTGACAATGACTATTCTTCCATGGTAATTGCTAAAAGAAAAGTTTTTCTGCCACTAATAAGGGAGCTTAAAAAGCACAGTTTAAAACATACCTTCTGTTTCCTGCCAAGCTTAAAATCTTCCTTCCTGATGGTCCTAAGGTCTTCGATGATTTAGACTCTGCTTTACTGTTTGTCAAAGAAAAAGGATTTTGGATAAAATAGAAGAAATGGAATGGGCTAGTTCTTCATTAAAGAGATTGGCAACTGAAGCTTCCTGGAAGACTTCAGAGAAGAAGAAGAGACTAAAAACAAATGATTTGTTATATGTTTTTTCTCTCTCATCATTTTAGTTCATTATTAATCTTTTTGAATATAGTTCCTGCATTTCCAGAAAACCACAAATATTTTGGAAAAGATTTAATCAAAGTTATTCTCTATGTGCAAAGAAATGTTTTGTTTCATAACCAGTCAAAATGCCTGAGGATTTAATGGCAGGCTGTGACTCGATTTGTTTTCTTTCTGAAAAAAGTAAGGTTAGTAATTTGATACTTTTTTTATCTTTACCTTTTTTTTCCTTCTTCTTTTATTATTTTCTTTGTTTAAACAATGACATTCTATTTAGATTATGTAGTGGGTAAAGGGTGGGGGAGGGCAGGGAGAGAACAGTAATGAAAATATCATTAATAGAATAATAACATATTTATTTCTTGTAAAAGTTTATAAGTTCTTCAAATGCTATTTCTAATTATACTTTCTTGATTATACTGCTTATGCTTGTTTGTAAATAATCTGTCATGCTTTAACTAATAATAATCAGAACTAAATAAGAGTAAATAATATGTTTTATTTTTAACTCTATTAATATAAACAGTAAGTAAAATTCCATTGTATATACTTCTTACAGCTTTCTCTTACATTTTTTTATTTCTGCCTCACTCCTTTTTATTTTCTACTCTCTTTTTCTTTTCTTTATTAATATATAGAAATGCTTTAGACTGTGTGGGCACAGTGAATAATAGGATTTGTATGAAAATTGAGTTTGGAGAAGAATGCTGAGTTTTATTGCTTGTTGGTAATTTTGAGTTTAATTTCACTTGCATAGAGGCTGTGATGATCTGTGGAATACATTGTGGAGGTTCTGTCATGTTTAGATGCATTTACACTGCTAAATGAATGTTTGTCACTAGTTTTTAATAAGTTTCCCACCAAAATGTTAAGAGAGACAATCTGGGATGTGGGTTGTCTTATGCACAATGTCCTTGAGTTACCTCAGAATCTTCAAATCACAGAATTCTCACAGAGAAACTGAAAGCAGTTAGTATAAACATTGACAAGGTTATCACACTGACACACCACAGATTCAGGAAAAATACTCTGTTCATAAAATATGTCAGTTATAATGAGTTTAAATTATGTAGTTTCTTGTAGTAAGTAAATGTCTTATTTTAGAAGGCATAAAAAAATGAAACATTTATTTAAATGTTTTTGAAAATCTACTTAACAGCAGCATAATAATCTGTGTTAAAAATTTGTGTTCCAAACATATACTTTACTATAACTCATTTAATTCATCTGATTGACAAACATAAATAATCTTATAACTCTATTCTGGAAGAAATGTCATGTGATATATTTTAAAGCAGTAGGTTAGCATGATTGTAAAATCTGGTTACCAATATGTGTTTGCTGTGCATTATTTTGTATAAAGCAGACAGATTTATTCTAGGGACAGCAAGTAGGATAGTGCTCTACTAACACACAACTCAGTGAGATCATATATATATATATATATATATATATATGTGTGTGTGTGTGTGTGTGTGTGTGTGTGTGTGTGAGTGTGATGGCTTTTTTTTCTGAGAATCTGCATAACTATCCAATATGATTTATAATAATTTCTATGAATACAATATTTTACTCTATTGACAAAATGAATGTTTGCCACAAGTTTTAATAAGTTTCCCGCCAAAATGTTAAGGGAGACAATCTGGGATGTGGGCTGTCTCATGCATAGTGTCCATGAGTTTACTCAGAAGCTTCACTCACAGAATTTTCACAGAGAAACTGAAAGCAGTTAGTATAAACATTGACAAGGTTATCACACTGACACACCACAGATTCAGGAAAAATACTCTATTCATAAAATATGTCAGTTATGATGAGTTTAGATGATGTAGTTTCTTGTAGCAAGTAAATATCTTATTTTAGAAGGCATAGAAAATGAAACATTTATTTAAATGTTTTTGAAAATCTACTTAACAGTAGCATAATAATCTGTGTTAAAAACTTGTGTCCCAAACATATACTTTACTATAACTCATTTAATTCATCTGATTGACAAGCATAAATAATCTTATAACTCTATTCTGGAAGAAATGTCATGTGATATATTTTAAAGCAGTAGGTTAGCATGATTGTAAAATCTGGTTACTAATATGTGTTTGCTGTGCATTATTTTGTATAAAGCAGACAGATTTATTCTAGGGACAGCAAGTAGGATTGTGCTCTACAGAGACACAACTCAGTGAGATCAGATATATATATATATATATATATATATATATATGTATGTGTGTGTGTGTGTGTGTGTGTGTGTGTATATATGTGTATGTGTATGTGTATATGTATGTGTGTGTGTGTGGGTGTGTGTGTGTGTGTGTGTATATGTGTGTGTGTATATGTATGTGTGTGTGTCTGTGTTTATGTGTGTGATGGCTTTTTTTTTTTTTTTTTTTTTAGGTAATAACGCAGGTGTTTCTGAGAATCTGCATAACTATGCAATATGATTTATAATAATTTTTATGAATACAATATTTTACTCTATTGGCAATAATGAGTTTAAGTAAATGCTCATATACAAACAATTCAAGATTTTTGGAAGCTGTTGATAGAATTCACATGACAGAAAATAGATGCATCTTAATGCATGTAATGTCTGAATCATATTAGCCAAAGTTTTTGATTTAAATGAATGTTAGAACATAATTTTCTCTCCTCTTGATTTCTAACATTAAGATTATTTGAATGCTATTAGAATACAAGTGTTATATATTACATAGATCTATATAATAGTATGAACAGTTTTTAAAAAAAAAAAAAAAAAAAGTTTATTTTAGTTTATATGATGCTGTTTTACCAAATGTGTAGTTTTGTCTTGATAGATAATTGAATTGAAAACTGTTAACCTCAGTTAAATATAACTAGTATTAAATTGATAAGGTGGTAGCTGAGGTACTGCTGCTTAGGGTAGGGGTTAACTTGAGTAGTAAATACTGCTCTAAGTTGGAGTTTTCAACTCAGTCGGGATGCAAGGTTTAATCCTTACATTATTTTCACTTGTTCATTGTTATATGTATATAGTTTTGACATCCACAATATATTTTGTACACTCATTGTCACTACAAACAAAATTGAATCCTATACAAAATCCCATAAGAGATTTAATAAATACAGCTATATTTAAAGGTACACCTAAAAGAGGAGATGTAACATTATTTATCTTGTTATTTGTTATTTCGATCATAAGATTCTTGAGTTTTAAAATGCCAAATGACATCTTTAAAAGGAATTTCTTTAAACATTGATGGATTGAATAATCCGTGTAAAAGGGCAAGCCTAATAAGATACATTAATCTACACAAGGCCAATCTAGTCTTCCTGCAAGAAACCCATCTCTTGAAAAAAGATATTGATAAACTAGCCACTAATAAGTATACAGTATTGGTTAGTTCAGAGCACACTCAGAAAAAAGAGGAGTGGCTATTTTATGGAATAAAAGTATGCCCATTCCTAAAACCATTAAGTCTTATCAGGATGACAAAGGAATGTTTTGTATGGTTACAATACAAATTAATGGGAAGACTTACACTTTAATTAATGTATATTGGATACCTGGAATTGGTATTAATACAGTGAAACATCATATTGATAAGATCATATCATTCTCTATAGGGGATATTATTTTAGCTGGTGATTTTAATTGTATACTACATGAAAGTGATACTACCACTATAAAGAAAAGAAGAATTACATCTAATGCAAAACATTTAAATGATTTTGCTAATTCTTATCATTTGAATGATATTAATAATCAGATAGAGTCAAAATCATTACCATACACCTTTTTTTCTAACAGATACAAAACTTATTCAAAAATAGATAGGGTCTTTATTTCTAACCAGATGGTAACAGATTTAATTAATTCCAAAATCATTTCATGTCCTATATCTGATCATAACTCAATTGTTTTGAATTCATGATAAAAATACCCATAATGTTCAGATCAAAAGGATACCAGCATACTTAACTCAGCTAAAAGACTATAAAGAATATATACTTTCAGAAGTACAACATTTTCTAGACATAAATAATACTCCTGAAGTCTCCATTGTCTATGTTTGGGATGCCTTAAAATCATATCTATATGGACAAAGTATCAGATGGTATAATAACAAAAGGAAATCTTGGGATAAGGAATTGTTAGATATTCAAAGTAAACTGGACTCTTATAAACATAATAATAAAGAAAATATTATGGACAAGAAAGTTATTGAAGAAATAAACAAACTAAATGAGAAATACAAAGAAATTCTAACTCATAAAGTTAAAATAACTTTAGAGAAATACAAGTTTTGCCTTATTCAATAAGCCCCAAATACTTACAGAGACTCAAAAATAAAACAAAAGATTGAATAAACAAAACCATATCAAAGAAATCTTTCTCTAAGGAAAAGAAGAATGTTTCTAGTATACCAGAAATACTGGACTAATTTAGAAATCACTTTCACAAGATTAACCATAACAACATTAACATGGAACCTAAAGATAAAATAAAGGAGTTTATAACCACAAACATGAATAAAAAGCTTAATAAACAACAGATTAAACTATTGGACAAGAGTATTTCATATACAGAAGTTATTACACAAATAAATAAGCTTAAATCAAACAAAGCACCGGGTAATGATGGTATTATACCAGAGATATATAAAATCCTTTCTAAAACTACATATTCATTAATACATAAGGTTTTTATTCTGGCCCAAACTGAGTTAATAACCCCCATCTTGGCAATATACATTTATTTCACCAATTTTAAAACCTAATAAAGATCCAACTAGATGTTCTTCATATCGACCCATCTCATTACTTAATGTTGATTATAAAATGTTTATGAGTATTTTTGCTGATAGATTGAAGACAATTATCCCGGCATTATAGACATAGATCAGACGGGCTTCATTGTAAATAGAAATACTTTTGATAATATAAGAAGAACTTTAACATTAATTGATTTTGCAAATAGGAAAAAGAAAGATTTAACACTTATTAGTCTTGATATAGGTTCAGCATTTGATTCAGTAAGTTGGGACTATCTGTTTACCTTACTGAAATGCACAAATTTCTCTGATGCATTTGTAAATTTAATTGAGCATTTATACAAAGGAACACTGGCTTATATTAAGGTAGGAACATATGTTTCACAAAATATACCCATTCTTAAAGGTACAAAGCAAGGATGTCCACTTTCTCCACTATTATTCACTTTAGTAATGGAGCCTTGGGCTAATTTGATTAGAAACAGTACTGACATAGAGGGTTTTGAAATAGAAGAAAATACAACATCAAAAATTCAACTTTTGCAGATGATGTTCTAATTACATCAGCAGGATCTAATTCTTCTATGCAGTCTTTATTTGATAAAATGATGAATTTTAAAAGTATTTCTGGTTTAATATTCAATGAAGAAAAAACTAAAATACTACCTATATATACACGAAAAAATACTCTCATTAGTGATTTTACTAAATATGTACCCAACTCAGGTCAGATAACTTATTTAGGTATAATACTATCTAAAGATATTAAATCTATTATATATAATAACTATAATACCTGTTTTCTTAATATACAAAATCTTTTAATACCTGGAATAATATGTTTTTACTATGGAGGAGAGACTTACAATTATTAAAATGATAATATTCCCCAAGATTTTATACTTAATACAATCAATAATACTTTCACCTACAAAATAACTATCAAGAAACTGAATACACTAATGTTAAATTTCTTATGGGCACCTAATAGACCTAGGATTGCATTAAAGAAACATACTAATAGCTGGTCTCAAGGGGTATTTCTTTTCCAGACTTTAATTTATATATTATCTCTTCTATTATAAAAGTTATTACTTTATTAATAGATCGGTCATATGTCAAAATGGAAAGATTATTGGGAGCTAATTAGTATGCACTTCATGAAAATCTCCTTAACACATAAAAATATGATTATAAATAACTCCATGTTGTGGTTGCTAAAGGAATTTTGTACTTCACCTATTACACCTAAACATATGGTCTGTTACCCATTAAATATTATTATTAGTTATCGTAACTTTATATTCATGCACCCTAAGTATAGGGAATGGAATTTTATTGTATTCCTATAATTTATACTCAGGGTATGCTTATGTCATCTACTTCTGAAGGAGCTCATTTAGCTATAGATAATAATCTAAAGTACTGGTATCAGCTGATATCTGATAATAAAGTTAAAAATCTAGATTTCTTAAAACAAGAATTTGATCTAAGAGAAACTTGCTGGTTAGAGGTTCAGATCTTTAGACAACATCTCATTGATAGAATAGATCTAATGTCTATAACAGTTAAAGAATCTATTCCAAAACTGATTGATTACTTGATAATAAATTTACAGCATAAAGTTTCTGATAAAGGTAAACTTTCATATATACATAAAATTATCAGACAAGAAACTTTTTACAAAGTAGATTCATACTGGAATTATTTCACCTCTATTAATGGGGACCCACCAACTCAACAAGATAAACAATATATATTGGAATCTGCTTATAGAACTGCATCTTCCATTGTCTGGAGACTTTATACATGGAAATTTTTACATAGATCTTTTTATACACCTTTGATGATGAATAAAATTAATAATAAAGATAATCTATGTAAGAGATGTAATGTAGAAATTAATGCTGACTGGGCTCATATGTTTTATGACTGTATGAAGTTGAAAGAATACTGGAAGTCAATTAATGAATTTTTGCAGGCTCTTTTACAGATAATTTCATTATTTCTAAGTCTCTTATATTATTCAACACACCTGTACCTCAATGTGTTAAAAGATTAAGCTTCCCTTGTTATGGTCTATCCTAGCAGTGGCTAGGAAAATAATAACTAGAAATTGGATTTCAGATACACCTCCTTCATTCAATGAATTTAAAAATGTTATGAATATAATGTGTCATATGGAAATAAGCACAATTAGAATGAGAACAACTAGAAAAACATCACATTTTATTGTATGGGATAATTTACAAAATTTGTTAAAAAAATTCTAATTTCAATAGCACAGTATTTTAGTTTAATTAATTGATCTGATTGTAGTGGATGTCTTTGTAAATACTTTAGTTGTTTTGTTGAATATTATAATAATACCTATTTTTAATTATTTGTATAAAATTGTTATGATATTTCTCTTATATGTTAAAACAATAAACTTGTTTTGAAAAAAAAAAGAAGAAGGTATTTGTATATTTGAGAGATTATAGGCTAAAAGGGGTAAAGGATTGTATATTTTTAATAACCATATTGAAGAAAGGAGCTGAGCCCTTATATGGAATGAAAAAAAAGGTAAGTAGGGTAGCACAGTATTCCTTCCATAAATCCCCGGTGCCTACCCACCCCTCTACACTAGTGGAAGGAGTATATAAACTATAATGCAAGAGCACTTTAGTTATGGTTAGCAAGACAATTCTAGTCAGGAAAGCTTCTAAATAAAATTCTCTAACAATATCTGAACTAACAGTAACTAAGTATATACATATATACAAAACAAAGTATTTCCACAACCAGGTCATACTAGGGCCCAAGCCTAAGCTTCCATGAGCTCAAAGGCAGAAAAAGACTCCGTGCCATAGTAGCTAAGTATAGAAATACAGATGTAGGGGAGTCATAGTAACATGAGGAAAACATCCTTTAGGGTTGGCAGGGGTAGTATATGTTTGATATCCACTTATAGGTATGAGCAAAAATGAAAAGAAAGAGAAGAAGAAAAAAAAAAATACAATATGTATAGAAAGAATAGAATAAAGGGCTTGTAGGGAGAGAGACAGGGTAGAATAAGAATGTGAACACAGACAATATGTAGGGTAGATACTGCACTAGTTAGTTAGCATATACATTGTAAGGCAATGTAGGTAATAGTACACATAACTGAAATGGGTGATCACCTTGTCAGACTATGGCAGCAGTGAAGAATGAGGAGGCAACGACAGAAGTAGCAAAAACTGTAACATTTATTTAAAAGTCAGCAGAGTATATAACCCTGGAACTGAACTATTAAGAATCCAATTGCGAGTAGGTGTTAATAATTGAAGTGAACATGAGACATGCAATTTCTTTTTTAGAAAAGCATTTTATAATACTATGAATAAACATAAACATAAGGCAGAGCTTATGACTGTTCTTGTTAAGCATCAAATTAAGTGTCTATTAATTGGTAGAAGTAGTGTGTTTAAGAACATAAGAGAGGAAAAATACAAGGAGTAGAAATAGCCTAAGGAAGTGCTAAGAGGGAACAGGCACAAAGATATATTTGATAAAAGGGAAGAGTGTCTGGTTGTAGGATAATCTACTCTTGCACACAATGACAGTACATGCTCTGCCAAATTACAGTAAGGGATTTTACACAAATGAACAAAATTGTATCGCTGGTACAAGAGAGCGCATAACTGAGCGCTAGTCTTTAAAAGTTAAACACTCAGCATTGACCAGAGGAGGACCCAAAGTCGTGTAGAGTTGAACAGACTGGACTCACATGCTTGGTGTCAGTTATAATGACGAGTAGTTAAGGGTAGAATGTTAATAAATCAATTTGAAAGTGTATTTGTGAGTTCAGTCATGCATTGAACTGATCTGCGCTGATGAATTACTTTTGTGTTCGACAATATAGTCAAGCTGCGAGTCTATAAAGAAGTAGAACATGCTACACCTGCTGTACGAAGCAACAGGACCCGTTCCGTCTATATCAACGCAGGAAGGGTATCACAATTATTTGCTTGTCATCAGTTTCCAGGCCAAAGCAATCCGCTGGTTACGGCAACTGAGATCGACAAGGTTCCTATAAAGGTTTGTGACCCAAGGCAGTATATCAGACCCGATTTTTTCCCTTTTCTCTTCTCCTCACCTTTTCTCCTCACTCTTGAAAAAGGAAAAAGAGAATATTGTTGACAAGCCCAAGAGACTACAATATCCATGTATGTAGAATGGAGAGAGGAGTGTCAGTCCTGAATGAGCAAGCAGATGCAAAACAGTGAGTCTCACAACACTAGGAATGCCACCGGAGTCGAGATAGGGAGTTTCTGGAGACCCAGACTATGAAGTTGGGTATGAGTTGAAAGCTTTAATAAAAGCCTCTTTAGCATCTGCTGAAGTAGCGGCTGTAAATCTTTTTTCCTTGTAGGAGAAAGATAGAGTATTTGGATAGCGCATCTGAAACTTCACATTTCTTTTTATCAGATCTGCGCAGAAGGGGGCCAGCTTTTGCCTGTTCAGTTTTATTTGCTGAGGTAGGTCTTGAGTGAAGGTGATTCTGTGTGTATTCCAAGTGAAGTTTCTTTGCTTTTTGGCAGTCAATAGGAAGTTCTGTACGTCTTGATAATTTAATATTTTGGTGTAGACAATACGTGGAGTCAGTGAGTCTTGACGGTGGTTGAGAGCCCTATGCGCTCTCTCAACTACAAGGTTCCCAACGGAGTTTTCCAATCCGAGTAAGGCAAGGAAGATCTGTCTACACGTTGGGACCAAATTTTGATTCAGATAGGATTCAGGTAAGCCTTTGATTATTATATTGTTGCGACGGCTTCTAGCTTCCAAGTCTGTTAATTTGGACTGTATCTCAGAGAGGAGGGAAGTTTTGTTTTTCATTTCATCTGACAGTGCTTGTATTGATAAGTCGTTGGTAAGCGTTTTGTGTTCAAGGGTGTCAACTCTTTGCAGAATTTGGTTTATAGATTTATTAAGGTCAGACATTTGTTCAGAGAAGCCCTGTATAGCAGAGTGAATGGGCTGAAGCGCTGATTTGAGTTCGTCAATGTGGAAGTTTGAGTTAGGTTTTTCTTTTTGGTTTGATTTATTGTTGGTGATGTCCACTGGTATTCTGCTAGATCTTAGCCTTTTGGAGGCAGTATCTTTCTCTGGAGATAGAATCGAGGAGATTTTAGCTTTGGTGACTTGGGTTTCCATGTTTTCTGCAGTGTCTGACATAACTGGTAAGGGGCGCTTTTTTTCCCAGGCAGATGGTTGTCATGCAGGCCTCTTGGATACACGTGGCAGGGGTCTCCTGAGACAGATTAAAGTTACTTTTATAAGTTCTTGTCCAGTAGTAGTCCTTCAGTTCTTTGCAGGTGGATTTATTCAGTTTGCTAGGGCCAGCGACTGTTAAGAAGTAAGGTTAAAAAGTGCTTTAAGACTAAGGACGATAGAAGTACATTAGGAGCTCCGTGGAAAGGGTGCACACTAGCCGACCACCATTTTGGAATCCGTCGTAATAGATGTTGCATTTTGGGTGAACAGTACCATTTGCTTCAGGCACAAGATAGCAGCTAGAGGAGATGCTGCATTCGTATTTCCTAGCATTCTGATTACTAAAGCTGAATAACACTGATCTTACTGAAATAATCGTAAGATCTTCTGGCTGTAAGTAATGGCATACAAACAATGTACAGAAGAAAGTTGCTGCAAACTCCTGCGAGGCTAAGAAACTGTTATCAATTTTCCTGTCAGTCCTCTAGGAGTGAGGCAGCTAAGAGACAGGAAATGTGAACTTTCTCTGCTTCCTCCCTGTGCATAATGATGGTTGTTGACGGCTGTTTACTTATCATAACCCATTACTTAGAAACATATCATTCTCCAAGGTTATTTCCACTGAGTTATTTTATTTATATCACACTAAGGGTACACGCTGTGCAGTCCATCGATATTTGATGAAAACAAAAATGTTAGTTGCACAGTTGACACATTTATGTGTTTGCTATATGTGTTTCTTGTTACATCTTAAATCAGTCTAAATGTATTTTACCACATGAATCTTCATGGCCATGCAGCTGATACAGCCAAATGAAATGAACAGCTTCTCAAAGAGAATACAAAAGTGCCTGGATTCCTCTCACAGACTGTAGTGGGCAAGAATTACACACAGCAAAAATCATAGTGGCCTTTTAATGCTGGACCTAATATTCAGCATTTTATTAGCTCATCTAGTCATTGTTTTATTTTAAATATTCTTTTTAAACTCTTTGATTTTGTGTAAAACAGCATAAAAACTGAGGCAGTATATTCATCAGGCATACAATTAGATGGGGCCAGATGCAGAGGTTAATGACAACCATGCCACAGGTGAACCAGAGAAGGACCACAATAGATCGTAAAAGAGAAATAAGTATACAATGTGTGACAACAAGAGATATCAGCAGCTATTAGCAATGAATATTACAGTAAAATTTGCAAGAAAAATCCAAACTAGGGCCAGATCCAGCACTTTACGACCTAGGCAGCTGCCTAGGGCTAGGAGCTTCTGCGGGAGGCCTAGCAATACTACATTAATTAAAAAAGAAAGTTTCTCAATATTTTATTTCCCATTAAGCATCCAAAATATTGCATTTCCCTAAAAGCATCTAAAGCAAAGCAGATGATTTACTGCTCTGCGTACCATCTATAATCTGATTGGCTCAGGATCTAAGAATAAAGATGGTACAGTAAATGGAAAATGTCCCAGGAATTGGCAAGAGATTTAACTCGAGCATACACTGCATTTGAAATTGTGAGCGGAGCACATTTTTTTCAATTACAAATTTCTTTTTCAGATGTGTGGAGATCTTTTAGCATTAAAAAGTACATGAGTATCAGAGAAGCATTGCAAGCACTGTTCGCATGACAGAGCTGAACAAAGCAGGTAGCAGTTTTAGGTGTGTGTGTGTGTGTGTGTGTGTGTGTGTGTGTGTGTGTGTGTGTAATGCCCCATTTAGAGAATCTGGCTAGTTAAGTGATTTACTGAGAATCAAACCCCGAACCTAAATTGTAGGAAGCAAGAGCCTTAATCTTCCACACCAACTGCCAGACCTCAATTATTTTTATGATTTTTTTTTTCCTTTAGCAAATCCCACAGAATTACAGTCAGTCGATGTCAGTCATTAGAGTTCACAAAATACATGTTGATGCAAAACCCATTTTAACTTTTTTAAGTGCTTTCGAGTAGTCTTCTCTTGTCTGGACTCCAGTTTTGCAGAACATTCCTGATGTTGCTTCGCATTTATAAAACTGCTAGCTGCTTCGTTCAGCTCTGTCTTGCGAACACCAGTAAACTTATTAGTCACTATGCAAACACGACCTTTCCAAATCCAACTAAGGCTCCTAATCATTGTCTTTCTCCTACTTTCTCTAACAGCAGTCTACCTGCTAACCTCATATGAACAGTCAAAATATTTACAGCTGAACTTCCCTAATGCACAAACAAGTACTATACCTCTAATTAACTCCCCAGAACACATAAATATAACATCTTACCTAGCTATTTACCTGCTAAATATCACAGACTGACCCATATCAAATACAACTATCTAAAACCTAAAAAAACTCTTCACTATTACTTTAACCTCCACAATCCCTTAAACAAACTATTACACCTCTCCTTATTAGATGGGGACATTCATCCTAACCCAGAACCAGGGCATAAAACAAGCACAGAACCACAAATTCATGTTCCCTCTACCCCAAATATTCCATCTAAATCTCCCAACTCACTCTATATAGCTCACCTCAGTATTCGCAGCATAAATAATAAAATTGCCCACCTCCATGCTCTTCTGGATGTTCATTCCTTTGATATACTTTGTTCAACAGAAACATGGCTAAAACCCACTACACAAGATGTTGAAATTATTCCATTTGGGTACAACATCTTGAGACAAAACCACAAAGTAAAAAAGGAGGGGGGTGTTGCTATCCCAAGAAGGGCTACAAATATCTATACTAGATCTTGCCTCCTCTTCTGAAAACAATGCAGAAATCATTAGCACCAAACTTCAACTTAATCCCAGCAAATCCCTAAATATAATATGTATCTACTTGCCCCCTGGTAACATCACCACTCTTGAAGGTATCCTTACTGAACTCTCCACAAAAATTCCCCAAGAGACTATAATTCTTGGAGACTTTAATATATACTGGAAGGACTGCTCTACTGAATCACCAACCTCCCATATTAACCTTAATGGCTTCTCACAAACAATTAACTCCCCAACCAAAATCAATAAACCCAGTAACAAAGAATCCATCCTAGACTGGATTCTAATAAATAATCACCAACAACTCTATAATGTAGGGACCCTCCCAGACGATGTAAGTGACCATTCTCTCACTTACATAATCTGGCAAAGGTCGAGATCACACAACCCAACCATTTATAAAACAATAAGAAGCAACAGAAACTTTAACCCCAATAACTTCCAAGCTGAACTAAAAGAATGTGATTGGTCACCTATAAAATACCTCCCACTTGAAGCAACAAACTACTTTAACTCAAAATTCTTAACAATCCTTAACCACCATGCACCAAAGCGTTCCATCAAAATTAAATCTAACCCCGCCCCATGGCTTACAAAGAAAACCAGGCAGAAAATTCATCAGAGAAATAAAGTTTGGGCACTATGGAGAACAACTAAAAACCCCATAGACCAACAACAATTCAGGCAAAAAAGAAATGAGACTAAGAAAGCTAGACTTGAAGATAAAAAAAACTTTACTTCCACCTCCAACAGACCAACCAAAATAATCCACAAAAGTTCTTGGCTAGCATAAACAGATTACTTCAACCATGCCAATCTGCAACACCACCCCCTATAGGATCAAATTCCGACAATCCAAAGCAAACTGCTAATGCTTTTAATACCTTCTTCACTGAGACCATTCAAACACTTGCTAATCAACTAACAGCCCTTCCAACCAATACTACTAACTCTCTCCCAACTCTAAACCTGCAACCTGTCCCAACTTCCCTCATCTGCAACCTCTTAATAAACTAAAACCTACTACCCCCTCAGCTGACCAGCTACCTGCTGAATACCTGCAAAAGGCAGCCAAAGTCATAGCTTATTCTGTATCATTGCTGATAAATAGAACCATACAAGAAAGCACTATTCCCACCATCTGGAAAATCTCCTATATTATCCCCCTACACAAGGGTGGAAACTCGAGAGAGTATTCTAACTATCATCCCATAGCTCTACTTTCCCCATTAGCTAAAATAATGGAAAAGTGCATCCACAGACAGTTACTAGACCACCTACTCCAGAACAATTTACTGGCCAAATCTCAACATGGCTTCAGGCCTTTCCACAGTACAACAACTGCACTCCTATCCTTCACTGGCAGCATCAATAAAAACCGTAATAACAATCTTCTCTCTTCAGCACTTTTCATCGACCTTTCAAAAGCATTCGACATGTTCAACCATCACTTACTTCTCAATATTCTAAAAACCTTCTCTCTGGACACAAAGATTATAAAATGGTTCCAGCCCTACCCTGATAATAGGCAGCAGGCAGTGCTATGGGACAACAACCTCTCATCCCATCTCCCAGTTACCCTAGGTGTTCCTCAGGGCTTTATATTGGGCCCCCTCCTTTTCTCAATGACCTCAACCTAGCTATTCCTTTAACTAACTGTGTACAATACGCAGATGATTCGACAATAATCTGCTCAGCTAAATCTCAATCCCAACTACAGACTAACTCAGACAATGTTCAATAAAACAGAAAACTGGTTTCTACAACGCTGCCTCCTCTTGAACCCCAAAAAAACAAACTCCTCCTCTTCACTCCTACCCGTAAATCACTCCCAATGAACTTTTCAGTCTTATCCAATAATGGTACACTCATATCTCCCCAATCCAACAACTAAACTTCTAGGGGTAACCATTGATAACAACCTGAACTTTGAAACCCATATCAACAATACCATAAAAACTGTCAACAGGAAACTAGGCTCCCTCTATGGGATAAAACCCTTTCTCTCTCCACTAGCCAGAACCACTATTGTCTATTCCCACCTTATCTCCACACTTCTTTATGCTTCTTCCATATATACTAACTTGTCAAAAAATAACCTTAACAAGCTAGCCAATGCTTACAATAGCATTGCCAGATTTGCTACTGCTTCCTCCTTTAGGACCCATCACTGCCATAATCTGAAACAATTAAGCTGGTTAGAGCTTCTGAATCAGATTTACTTTAAACAACTCACCATTGCACACAAAACCCTTTTCCAACCTACCAATACCCCAATACTTGCTAGTCTTATTACCCAATATAAGAACTATTCAACTTTACGCTCATCTAATAAACTACTTGCATCAACATGTAAATCTAATAACATGGCAGGAGATGCTCTGTTCTCAAATGCAGTTGGAATATATTGGAACCCCCCCCCCCCCATGAACTTACATCACTGTCTTCATTTACATTTTTTAAACACAATCTGAAACTCTATCTTATAACCCATTGGTTATGACCCTGTACAAATCCAGACTAATCTCATACTATATCCCAAATACCCTCTCTTAAGACCTAATTCCTGCTCTGTCTGTTTTTTTAAATCAAGGCCTATCTTTGGCAAAAACATATCTTATCCTAATAGAAATAATTTAAAATAACTAGTTAAATTCTTCTGCAAATAATTCTAAAGCGTCCTACCTAAGGCAGGCAACAAGTATTGTTTAAACTGTGAGCATTGCTGAATTGTTGAAACTTGAAGTATGTATTTGTTTAACAATTACTTTCTAGTTACTAATGAAGTCTTGTACATAAAGTCTAAAATATTTTATCTAATGCTTGTAATATGTTTTTGTATAAACTGTGAAGATTCCTGAACTGTTTAAAATTTGTAGTATTTAACTGTATAACAACTAGTACCTGTATGTTAGTAGTCTAGTAATCTCTTGGAGCTTATCTCCCCGAGACTCTACTGAAAATGGACATAAATCCAGTTAGACTATCCCGGTCAACAAATGTAAAATAAAAATAAATAAAATTTATGCCCACTCCTTAAGCAAATCACTTAATCAAACAGTGCTTTGGGGCAACTGGAAATTGCTCCTCCATGGTCCCCTGCACTGCAAGCCTAGTAACTACCTATGAACTACAGTGGTTATGGTATGAAGGAAGACAATTGTAGTAAACAGGAACATCATCTTATGAGCCGTGTGATTTAGATGTGATCCTTGCTTTTTAATGGTGGCAGTGTGTTTATTATTTAGCTACAAATAAATTGGACAGCATGCAGTCTATGAGTTTAATGTTAATATTTAACTAGGAATACATTTTTAATTTAGCTTGTTTTGCAGGCAGACAGATGTGAAATGCATTGTTTGTCTAGCAATGCAGATGAGTAAGGCTGTGAGGTGTTAGAGATGATTCCCTCAGCCTTCATTTGTCTTCTATGTGACTCTGTCAAGTTACTTCCTCAGACACTACTCCTGGCCTGCTCCTGGAAAGGGTCACTTGTGTACAGTGGACTGCCTCAGGATGTTAGTAAATGCTTTATACATTTGTATTTTGAATTCCAGCACCCTTCACATAGATGCTAATTAGTACTTCACTATATGCTATTTTAGTATGAATCCCAGCACATCTTTTGTAGCTTAATGGGTTGCCACAGACATTGTTTGTTTTGGGTTTTGTTTTTTTTTTTTTTTGAAAATGTCTGTCAATTTTATCTGCAAAATTTGAAATGAAACGTTTAAATGAAATCCAAATTTCTGTGATAACTGTAAAAGTAAAGAAAATAGCATGTACACTGACAGGTTTGCACAGTGTTTATTTGTAACGGGAGGAGAGACAGACAAGTAATGCAATATTAGTATGGCTGGTGGGGGCCTGCATAGTGCTTCAACTGTACATGAGCTGGTTCTGTTGACTGCAACAACACAGCATTATTAGCCATTCAGGTAGATCATATCTGTACTGAGTGATGTCAGAGGGCATAGCTATTCTTGTTGACAGAAAATAGATAGGGAGATCAAAAAGGAGGTGTAAGCCCCTCCCCCAAAAAATATGCTATGTGCTTTAATATTTCTGATTTTTGTGTGAATTGTGGGTTGTTGAACAAAAGCTGTCACAACATTTATATTGTCTGTTCTTATTTTATTCATTGTGGTAAAGAATTAATTAATTCACTAAAAGGCCTATAGGTGTATACTAGGCTAACAACTCACCTCAGGCTTTGTGCCCTCTGAGTGGCACAAAGCAACAGTTATCCCACTCCACAAGGGGGGATCCACCGTCCCATCAGTCTGACAAGCCTAATCTGCAAGGGCATGGAATGCATTATCATGGAACTTATAAACAAAGACAATGACAACCTTCAAGCACTGGACCCCACCCAGTTTGGGTACGTGAAGGGCCTATCTTGTCTCCTGAACCTGATTGACTTCTTTGAATCAGTCTCCAGAGCTGTGGATGAGCCTATCTGGACCTCGCCAAGGCCTACAACACCATCCCCCACTGGAATCATAGATAAACTTACTAAGCTGGGCATAAATCCCTATGTCACTCGATGCGTTGCCAACTGGCTTACTGACAGAACCCAGACTGTAAAAGTGGCCGACTCCCAATCCAGCTCCAGACAAGTGACAAGTGGAGTACCTCAAGGTTCAGTCCTGGGACCGCTTTTGTTTGGCATCTACTTCTCTGAAGTACAGACCAACACTAAGGGACTCTGGCTAACAAAGTTTGCAGATGACTGCAAACTGGGAGCCATTACTGAATCTCCAAATGATGTGGATATTCTACAAAAGGGCCTTACAGAAACAGATGCTTGGTACCAGAGCCATAGGCTCAAGCTTAATGCCAAGAAATGTATAGTTATCCCCTTTGGGAAAAAACATACACCCATGAATTACCACATAGGTGGCAATACACTAAACACCGAAAGTGTGATGAGAGACTTAGGGACACAGGCAGACAGTGGTCTCACCTTCGATAACCACATCTCCACAACAGTCAGGAAATCCTCCTATGTGGCACACCTCATCACGAAGTGCTTTTCATCCAGAAAAAAGGAGGTCATTGTCCCACTGTACTCATCCCTCATTAGACCCATTATAGAGTACAATGCCCCATTTGGTATGTACCTCACAAGACATCTGCAACAGCTGTAAAGGCCGCAGAAATACCTCAATAAAAGAATCACAGGCCTAAAGCAGATGCCCTATGCTGACTGTCTAAAAAAACTCCAGCTATACTCTGTGGCATATCTTCTACTCAGAGCTGATCTCTGCTTGACATACAAGGCCATGTCAAACCCTGAGCTGTTGGACATGCTCCACTTAAAAAAATCCCAATCCCTCAGAGCCACACACTCCAGAGATCTAAGAGCCACATGCTCCAGGGATCTAAACCTTGTCATCACAATGAACAAAATGTGCTGGAGGGATAGGTTACTGGCGCAGAGACTCCCCATACTCTGCAATAGACTGCCCATACATGTCAAGTTGAGTGCTTCCTTGGCCCTCTTCAAAAGGAAACTTGACAATTGGATGGGAGATAGGAAATTCACCCCGGGGATCATGTCAGTCGCCCTGCTAGACAGGGGTCCAGGGAAGTAAATATTGTGGGAAGAAATATCCAGGGAATTCTTTTGGCTAGGCTTGTAATAGGCCCTAGGGCCAATAGCCTAGTACTGACCTATGAACATATGAACCTATGAACCTATGAACTACTAGGGCCCTTAAAAGATTAGACATGCAACCCAATGTGACACACAAATTTGATTTATATTTGATTTACAGGGGATAATTTACTGACTGTCTCTGTCCATCAAATACATAGGAGCCAGACTGGGGTAAATTTCTGATCACCCTTCCATTGGTCCAAGTTATGCTTAAATAATGATTGGGAGGAACTCTGCTTCACATGGATCGGGAGCCTTTTCCAGAGAATGGGAATTCTCTGAGAAATATATCTGTCTCTTCAACTTGTCCTATTTCTATTCCAAACAATATTTAGATCTTTTAATCCAGTAGTTCTGATGCTGTTTCTGTAGTGGATGTGCAAATAAATGATTTATCAAAACAGGGTCCTGGGATGCCTTGTTTGCCAGACAAAGATCACATGTCAGAACTCTGCAGGATACCAAGTATAGAGAGAGGGCTTTGAGGCAATAAGTGTAGGACATTATATGGGCCAGATTCAATAATGCCAACACTTAGTGTACACGATATGTATTCAATAAAATTCTGACCACATTTTTTTGTGCTTTCTAGTCACTAAGAAAGATTATACTAAGTGTACATATAGTCTACACTTTGTGGTAACCTTTGTGAATCCCTGTCAGTATTTAAAGCTGCAAGAATATCAGTAGGAAAACTAAAATTAGAAGGAAGAAGGTGTGAGTTATGTCTGTGTTGTGTGTTCAATCAGAACAGTGTACACTTTGTGTAGGTGTTATTGAATCCTGGTCTATGTTTACTCCCTGTACTCTTTTTGTAAGGAACCTTTGCAGATGTTCCAGTTGCTCCATGTGTCTGGTCAGGTACATACCTAAGGGGACATTACTATATGATGAGCCTGATGAGGGCCGAGTACAGTGACCTCTCTGGACCTAGATGCCATGCCCTTGCTTATAAGTTGAGCAACATAGAAGGATATTCTTACTACCTTGAACACATGTTGGTCAAAAGCTAGGTTATTATCTACATTAATTCCCAGATCCCTGACTAGTGAATCAACTTTTATGGGTGTTTTATTGATGATGTAGTTACCCAGGGTGGCAGACTTCCCAAAAGGTACTGTAATATATTTCTTGGTACTGAGTTTTAAACCATTGCTTTGGCACCAAGGGTTTGTTTGTATTAGACATTCCTGAAGGGTGTTCTTATCTTGATGGGATTCAATGACTACACCCAGTTTGCAATCATCTGTGAACTTGGTTAGCCAGAGGTTTTGACATTGGCTTTGACATCTGAAAAGTAGATGCCAAAGAGGAGTGGGCCTAGCACAAAGCATTGGGGGACTCCACTGGTGACCGGTCTCTTTGTGGAGGTGGCCTCACTGATTCTAATATTTTGGGACCTATCAGTGAACCAGCTAGCTATTCAGTATGTTATAAAAGGGTTTATACCTTGTTCTGTAAGTCTGTTGACAATGTCCGAGTGGAGTATTGTATCAAATGCCTTAGCCAGAGCTAAGTAGGCAGTATGCACAATTTTCCCCTCTTCCATTGCCTTAGTGACTTTTTCAAAGAAGTCCACCACATTCAGTAAGCATGATTTTCCTTTGACAAAGCTATTCTAGGAGGGTCTATATCATATGAGCGAATCGCACAAATTGCGAACGCTCATAATATCAAACGTACCGGACCTCGGAGTGCTTTTTCTGAGATCGCAGTACAGTGAAGAATGTGATATTTGCCCTTTCCTTACTGTAGTGTGATCTCAGAGTTGGAATATATATTTAGCGGGAGGTGTGTGTGTGTGGGGGGGGCGCAACCCCCCACAATAGGAAGTTCGAGCTCCAGTACGTTCGATATTATGAGCATTCACAATTTGTGCGATTCGCTCATATGATATAGACCCATCTAGGATGAATCCAATGTCTGGAGGTCTGTTACATCCATGCTGATAATTTCAATGGTAATTTTTCCATGGCTTTGTAAATAAGACAAGTCAGGCTAATGGCTCTGTATTTTCCAAGATCAGTTGAAGGTCCACCCTTATGAAGGATGATAACTGTCACAGTCCTCTATTCACATGGCACAAAGCCTGTTTAAGACTATATATAAATAATGACTCCAAGGGCCCTGATAAGTTGTATTTTTCACTATTCAGGAGGCATCCTGGGATGTTAATGGGACCCATTGAGGCCATGTTCTTGGCTTTAATGAATGCAGCCAGTACATGCTCCCTAGTTATATCTGGAGGGGTTATGTTTGAAGATATTATTGGGGGGATGGTTGGGGTGAGACGGGGGTAAAGTTGGAACTGAATTTGTCTGCTAACAGGTTCACTATATAACCAGGAATGGTGAATGTGGCACAATTATTCACCAGTTCAGCATGTTTATTTTAGTAGTGTAAACCTATTGCATTTTAGTAATTTATTTTTGCAGTAACTGCAAAAGGGGTTAACTTTTCTCAGGTCATATACTCTGCATTATTTAAGTGATTATTAGAACTGTCTGATGTTCTTCATGTTTCATTGTTGCAGTCATCACTTGTGGGTTATCCCTGCTGGGTAGCCCTCATCCGGCCCGAATACCAGCGTGGAGGTTTCCCTCCTGTGTTGGCTGTTCTGTGAGTGTGGTTGACGCCAGGCTGTCAGGGCTATAAAAAGAGATAGCAGATGCCATTAGATCAGTCTTTCTTGCCATGGAGCCTGAAGCAGAAGCAGTTTTGCGAGTGCATCAGTCGGCCACTGCCAGAGTGAAGACAACTGTCTAAAGCGAAGTACCTGGGGAATCTTTTCTTGCCTTAAACCAATGTCAGAGAAAATTAATAACTGTCTCAGTTGTGGAAAGCAGATCCCACACCAAGACTTCCATTCCCTCTGGGTCACTTGTTTAGGCCCAGACTATGACATTCCAGGGTGTCAGTTCTGTGCCCTCTTTAATGTTCGAACTATAAGAAGAAGAGCTGAACCCACACTGTAAAAGCTGCAGACTCCAAATCTGACCTCAAAGCAGTGATAAGTGGAGTACCACAGGGTTCCGTCCAGGGACCTCTCCTGTTTGGTATCTACTTCCCTGAAGTACAAGCTAACACAGAAGGCCTCTGGCTAATGAAGTTCGCAGATGACTGCAAACTAGGAGCCATAGTCAAGTCCCTAAATGATGTGGACATCCTACAGAAGGGCCTCACTGAGACAGATGCCTGGTGTCAGAGCCATGGCCTCAAGCTCAATGCCAAAAAGTGCAGTGTCATCCCCTTTGGTAAAAACTCTGTACCCATGAGCTACCACATAGGCAGCAATCTACTTAACACCGAATGCATGATAAGAGACCTTGGGACCCAGGTGGACAGTAGTCTCTCCTTTGATAGTCACATTGCCACAGTAGTCAGGAAGTCTTTCTACGTGGCACACCTCATCATGAAAGGGTTCTCAGCCAGGAAAAAAGAGGTCATTGTTCTCCTCTACTCGGCACTCATTAGACCTATTATAGAGTACAACACCCCTTTTGGAATGTACCTCACAAGACATCTGCAGCAGCTGGAAAGGCCAATGAAGTACCTCACAAAGAGGATTACTGGCCTCAAACAAATGCCTTACACTGACCGCCTCAACAAAATCCATCTTTACTCTGTAGCATATCGCCTACTCCGAGGTGATCTCTGCCTAACATATAAAGCTATGTCAAACCCAGAGCTGTTGGACATGCTACACCTAAAGAAATCCCAATCCCTCCGAGCTACACACTCTAGGGACCTAAACCTTGACACCACAATAAACAGGACATGCTGGAGGGATAGATTCCTGTCCCAGAGACTTCCCATACTCTGGAACAGGCTACCCATCTATGTCAAGCACTCTTCAAGAAAAATCTTGATGAGTGGATGGGAAATAGGAAATACACCCCGGGGATCACTTCTGTGTCTCTGCTCAACAGTGGCACAGTAAAATAACTTTCTTGGGTGGCGTAAGCCGGGGAACCTTGTTGGCTAGGCTTACATAGGCCCTTAGGCCAATAGCCTAGTACCTACCTATGAATCTATGAACCTATATTGTAACAAGGCATTTTAGTCAGTTTTTCCAGCAACTCAAAATGGCGTTGGTCTCTCAGGCAGTTACTGACTTTCCTAGGAAGAAAAAAGACAAAGATAAGGATAGGCCTCCAAAAGTTAGGCCCTCTGATGACCCTGGACTACAGCCTACCTTTACTCAAAGCAAGGCTACAGATGAACTCAGTGAGGCACCTTTGCAGCCCTTGATGATAGCCGACAAACCACTGCAGGCTTCTACCGAGACACATTTGGAGTCTAGTACACCATCGGATCAGCCTCCTCCTGCTGGGATGTCATTTGTTCCTCATGCGGTTGGGTCCAGAGCCACTTTCCAGGCACCAGCTTCTGTGGAGCCCCCACCGACATCCAAAGTCAGGATTAGACCGACAACAACGCCACCAGTCAAACTGACTCTGTATAAGGCTACTGACCCAGCTAGGCCTAAGCCAAAATCTACCCCCAAAAAGGTCCCTTCGCAGCGCCCCAGCCACTGACCTACTACTAGCCAGCCTGCCCCTCAGTCACAGCAACTTCTCAGAATAGCAGAGGATATGATGACTCTAATCAGGGGTAGCCAACCTCCCCCTCCCACACCAGCCAAAAGAAAAAGAGACACCTCCCCAAAGGTCCTCACAGACCAGTAATCAGTAGATTCAGATCTAGAGTAGTCGGACACAGAAGACCAGCCCTTAGCAACATTTGAGGACTCTGATGCTGATGACTCCATTCCAACTGCCTCTCTCCCTGAGGACCTTTACTTTGTGGAAACTCTAAATACTCTCAAAGAACATTTTCAGTGAGAGGCCTTAGGACTATCCCCAATCAAAAAAGAGACTCAGGGAATTTCTAGATTTGCCTCAGCATAAGCCTCTGGCCATTCCTCCTATCCTGGATGTAGTAGAGGATGTTTTTCTAGAATCTGCCCTATCTCCAGATTCTCTCTCTCCTGCACCCAGAAAACCTGATATATACTACAGGGTGCAAGACTCTCACAAATACCTTTTTAAAAACCCTACTGCAGACCCTGAAGTAATCACTCAGGGCCCTACGGGAGCTAGAGCAAGCTCTTCAAAAAAAACCCATCCCTATGGACAAAGAAAGCAGAGCTCTAGACAGGATGGGTAAAACGGTTTACACCTCAGCCACTTTAGGTGTGGGGGCATTAAACTGTCAATTTCATATGATAAAATTCCAGAAGAATGTACTCAAACTCATAAAACAAAAAATATCTGCCTTGCCTGACAGTAACACTACCAGAGAATTAAAAGACCTCATACAGTCAAGCTCTCAGGTAGCAAAGCACTCCTTGCATTGTGGTTATGATGCCTTAGAAACCTCTACCAGGGGTGCATCTACAGGATCAGATATCAGAAGGCACGCCTGGTTAAGGGAGCAACCGGTGCCTGACCTTGTAAAATCCAAACTTTTAGATGCTTCTCTGGATAAAGAGCGGTTGTTTGGCCCCAAGACCGAGGAAGTCATCAAGAAAATGGAGGACAAATCCATGCAGACTGTCAAGGACTTTTTGCAGGTACAACCTCCCAGGTTCAGCAGAAACTTCCCTACTAAGCACTGGTCCTTTCCCTCTCAGGCTAAGCCAATACAGAGAAAGGGGCGCAGAGACAGAACCCCTAGGCCGCAGGCACACGGCCAACAAAGAACTACGCTGTTGTCCACTGCTGCACCAAGGCAGAGGGGTTCTAAGCCCTCTTCCTTCACCAGGGATTCAAAATGACTCCCTCCCCTCCCCTCTGCTCCCCAGGTCTCCAGATAAGCTAGGTGGAAGACTTTCCCTCTTCCAAGAAAACTGGCAGAACATCACCTCAGATCTATGGGTCCTGAAAATTGTTACCAGAGGGTACAGATTCTATTTCAAAGAAAAACCAAGGAGGTCAGGTTGCCCAGACATCCCTGCATACCAGACAGAACTATTCGTCAGATCCAAAAATTTTACACTCAGGGTGCTGTAGAACCCGTGCCCAAGGAACAGACCAGGAAGGGATTTTACTCAAGAATGTTCCAGGTTCCCAGAAAGGAAGGCACATGGTGCCCTATATCCTAGACCTCTCTACCCTGAATCTGTCCCTTCTGGTTCCAAAATTCAAAATGTTGACACTACAAAAACTACTACCCATGCTCCTGCCATAAGCCTGACTAGTGACCCTAGATCTGAAGGATACCTACCTGCATATTCTTATCAGAGAGTCCTGCAGGAGTTACGTAAGGTTCAGAGCAGGGTCGCAACACTTTCAATTCTCTGCACTGCCCTTTGGCTTATCCGTTGCTCCCAGAGTCTTTACAAAGTGCTTGGCTCCAGTCATTGCTTACTGCAGACAGAGAAGCAATACACATTTATCCCTATGTAGACAACTGCTTCATTCAGGCAGAAACCAAGAAAAATCTCCTACAGGACCTCACCTTTGTGCAGTCCCTACTGACCTCACTGGGATTCACCATCAACCTGGAGAAATCCCAACTGCAACCCACACGAAGGATTACCTTCTTGGGCACCCTGCTAGATGCATCCAAGCAAATCCCCCCCCAGAAGCAGACATTTCTGCAGTGCTACTTCCACCAGCTGGCACACAAGACCCATCTCACAGCCAGGACAATAATGCAAGCCCTGGAATACATGGCCTCCTGCATCCTGCTGGTACCCCTTGCCAGATTGCATATGCGGAAACTGCAGTGAACCTTAGGATCCTGTGGTGCCAATGCTCCCAATCTGTGGAGCACCAACTACCACTAATTCCTTGCTTAAAGAAGGAACTCCTCTTGTGGTCCCAGACTTGCTCCCCTGAACAAGGGCCTTCCTTTTGTCCTTCAGCCACACAAACAATCCTTGACCACGGACACCTCAGATATTGTCTGGGGAGCCCACAGTGGAACTCTGTAAACCCAGCCCTTTTGGGAACAGGAGGTTCTAGGTCTCTCCATCAATTTGAAAGAGATGCTGGTGGTGCACAGAGCTATCCTAACCTTTCAAGAGCATCTGTCACCAGGGGTACTCAATCAGGACAGACAACACCACTGTCATGTGGTACATCAACAAACAGGGGGGCACTCATTCCTACCCCCTGTGTTGCCTTGTCATGGAAATCTGGCAGTCAGCATCGAATCTGGGACTGCATCTCTTAGCTCAATACCTCCCAGGGAAGCAAAACACCCTGGTAGACCACTTAAGCAGACAGATCATGGACCTCCAAAAGTGGCAATTGCACAGGGAGACCTTCTTACAGATCACTCGCATCTGGGAAGAACCAGACATAAACCTTTTCGCAAGCCACTAGGACTGTCAACTGGACAAATTCTGTTCAAGACAGTTTCACCCAGAAGCCTGGAGGGTGGATGACCTCTCCTTCCACTGGGGTAGCCTGTTTGTGTATGCCTTTGCCCCACTTCCTGTGATACCCAGGGTTCTACTCAAAATCAGAGAAGAAGGACTAAGGGCTATCCTGATTGCCCCAGATTGGCCAAGGCAGCACTGGTACCCCATATTCCTCAGCATGAACGTGCACCCTCCCTTTACCCTGCCCTCCACCACAGACCTTGTGACACAACAGGGAGGGGAAACTCCTGCATCCAGGACTTGCCACACTCAAGCTAACAGCATGACTGATTCCTCAAAGGCAGATAACACTGCAGCCCTCAGCAATCAGGTGTTAGACATTATTAAGGAGGCTTGCAGACCCAGCACTAGAAAATCTTATTCCTCTAAATGGAAGAGATTCACCTGCTGGTGCTCCACCAGGGGCACCTGCAGCACTAAAGCCTCTTTACCCCTGGTTCTGGACTACCTGGCAGAGCTCCTCCATAAGGGTTTGTCTTACTCCTCTATCAAGACTCATGCTTTGGCTGTCTCAGCCTACATCCAGCTGGATCAGCCTTTATTCTCTCAACAACTTCTTGAAGCAGTTTCTCAGAGGTGTGGCTCACATCAGATCACTGAGAAGGCCCCCTGTGCTAGCTTGGGATCTAAACTTCATTCTGGAAAAGCTGACTCTACCCCCTTTCGAGCCAGATCTCAAATACCTCTCTTGGAAAACTGCCCTTTTGCTAGCCATCACTTCTGCTTGGAGGGTATCTGAGCTCCAGGCTCTTATGGCCACTGAGCCCTTCATCATCTTCCATGTGGACATGATCTCTCTAAGAACCAATCCTTCCTTTATGCCTAAGGTGGTTTTGGATGTAAGCCTCAACCAGGCCATACATCTACCTACCTTCTTTCCTAAACCAACAAATTGAGGGGAGAGAATTCTACATACCTTAGATGTGCACATACAGTTGAGATTTTACCTTGAGAGGACCAAATCAATCAGGAAAACTGACCAACTCCTGGTTTTATTCGCCCCTGGGGGAGAGGGGAACCCATTACTAAGCAGACCATTTCCAAATGGATCTCTCATTGCATACATTTCTGTTATACCTTCTACGGAAAGAGTCCTCCCAAAACCATCAGATCCCATTCCACAAGAACAGCCTCTACCTCCACCAGCCTTTCTGAGGGGGAGTTCATACCAAGGAAATTCTGGAACCTGCTACTTGGACATCTAGCCACACCTTCACCAAGCACTACCAGCTGGCTACATTCTCTAAAACCAGGGCAGGATTTGCATCTGCAGTCCTGCAGGGCATGCTAGCATCCTCATAATTGTACAACTTTCCTCAACCCACTTCTTCTGCTTTGGGATTCTTCCCACAAGTGATGACTGCAATAGTGAAATATGAAGAACATAGTACAGTTGTGTACACTTACCATAAATGTAGATGGTCGAGTGTATTCACTGTTGCAGTCCTGTTTCCCTCCCACCTACCCCCTTTCTTAACTACTGTATACATCTTATCTGGGGCTCCAAGACTTTAGGGGCTAGAAAAACTGATGCAATGGCGTCGTCTGTCTCCCTTTATAGCCCTGATGACCTGACATCAGCCACGCTCACAGAACAGCCAACCCAGGAGGGAAACCTTTACTCTGGGATTCGGGCAGGCCAAGGGCTACCCACCAGGGATAATCCACAAGTGTTGACTGCAACAGTGAATACACTCAAACATCTACACTTATGGTAAGTGTACACAACTGTACTATCTTCATCATCCAATATGTAGTCATTGTTGCATATTATTGTGATATAGTCTTTTGTACCAGATTATTAAGGATTTCTGCATTCAGTTAAAAACTGTTATCTGGCAGTTTGTGCAGAGGACTAAAGCTCTGATTTGTTAATAAGCTACTTCTTGTGACAAGGGTGTAGGTTTGAATCCTTCCACCTTCATTTACCTGCTGTGACACTGAGCAAGTCACTTAACCAGACAGTGCTTTGGAGCAATTGGGAATTTCAGCTAGGTCCCTTAATGGTCAACAGGACTGCATGTCTTCTAACTATGAGCCTGTTGTTGTTGTTGTTGTTGTTGTGTGCCAGCTATTTCCTAGTTGATCTAATTCAGGAAATGTTTATTTATTTATTTATTTATTTGTTTGACATTTGTTAACCGGGTTAATCTGACTGGGCAAGATGTCCTTTTTCAGCAGAGACCTAAGGAGAAAAACTCCAGTTATAAAATTTATCAATACATTGATTAATACAAAAATTAAACTAAGAGAACAACTGATCTTTATACAAAGAAGGTAAAAAATAGATTAAACAAAGAAAAGAACATATAAGTAAATCATAGGAACATATTACACTAAATAAGAAAGTCAATGATTTAAAACAATTTGTGACATAAGAGAATTCAGTATGACAGTAATTGCAATGTAAAACACTGAGAGGAGTAAGGAACTGGAGGAAGAAGCTGAGGAGGAGATTGAGTGGAGGGAAGTTAGTGGTGAAGGAAGACTGATCATAAATTTGAGTTAAACACATAGTTGAGGTAGAAAAAGAAGAGGGGACCTTAGCTGTTGAGAGACAGGCAAGGGGGAAGATGTTCAAGTGGGGTCATTGCAGGAGCAGATCCAAGTGGTATGCAGGTATTCTTTTAATGCTGTTTTAAAGCTGTGGGTATTATTAATTGTGTGTATATGTTGAGGAAGTTTGCTCCAGGTGGAGGTGACAGAGTGGCTATAGAGTATCTTACCAATGGATTTGTTAGGTTTGGAGATGCATAATAGGAGTTGTTGCATATTATTGTGATATAGTCTTTTGTACCAGATTATTAAGGATTTCTGCATTCAGTTAAAACTGTTATCTGGCAGTTTTTGCAGAGGACTAAAGCTCCTAGGGATATAGGGGAGATAAGATTAGTCAGAGATGGACAAACAAGGGGGATGGTGAAGGACAGAGTGGGTCAGATGGAGCTGTGGCAGGAGGATTTGGTGATGGAGTTCAAGCCAGTGTAGTTTCTTTAGGGAAAGACAGTGGTGTATTCAATAAGGGAGATTACTATTTTATTATATATGTGTTCAAGCTTGGTAGTCAGATTCTTTTGTAGTTGAGTGAATAATGGGGTGGCATAGAGCAGGGTGGGAAGAAGGTATGTTTGAACTAAGGACAGTTTAGATTCAGGAGTTAGGATTTTTTTTATTCCTGAAGAGCAGTGCACGTTTCTGGTGAGTTTTTTTATACAGTTATTAATGTGAATGTCAAATTTAAGTTCATCATCTACATAAACGCCAAGGAATTTAGTATGCGATTCAACTTTGAAAGGAGTGTTATTTAGAGAGGAGATGGAGAAGGAGGTTTTAAAATGTTGGAGAGATTTAGGCAGGAAGTGTAGAAGTTTAGTTTTGTTAGGGTTAAGTAGTAATTGATTAGCAGAAAGTGATTTTTCAACTGAATGTAGATTCTTGAGTAAGGGTGAGTAGGTGAGGTAGGCTGTCAGATGTGGAGATGATAGTTGAGTCATCTGCATATTGAATTAGAGTGGAGAGAGGATGGGAAAGGTAGAGGTTGTTAGTAAAGATGTGGAATAACAGGGGCCCAGGGATGGAGCCTTGTGGCACACTGGTTTGCACAGAGAGAAAAGGGGAGGTAGAAGAGAGCCATTTAACAGATTGTAGCCGATCAGATAGATAACTAGAAAACCAGCTGAGAGAGAAGTTACAAAGGTTAAGGGAGGCTAGTTTGGAGAGAAGGAGCTTATGGGATACAGTATCAAAGGCTTTAGAGAGGTTGAGGAACAGGCAGGTGACTAATTTGTTATTACCAAAAGGTGAGGAAATTGCTTAAGTGAAAGATATAAGGGCAGTAGTGGTGCTATGATGAGGTCTGAATCCATGTTTTGTGGGGGTGGGGAAGTTCTCATGAGTGAGATAAGACATGACCTGTCTGTGTATACACATTTCAAGAATTTTAGAAAGGGGGGAAAGAATAGCAATGGGCTTAAAATGTGAAGGGTCAGTGGAGTTTCCTCCTTTGTGTAGGGGCAAGATGTAGAATTATTTCCAGACAGTAGGGACACAACTTTCTTTTATTGAGCAATTGATGAGTATTGAAACTGGGTAGGCAATGGAGGAAGCTGCTAACTTAAGATAGTAAGGTGGAAGGTTGTCAGCAGAGGGGAAACAAGGATTAAGTTTATTGAGGAAACAATCGGACAGTTGGGGATGGGTTTAATGGAGAAAGGAGTGCAATGAGGAGGTGGGGGAGGGGTGGCAGGGATAAGGTTAGCATTGAGTTTAAGTTCTGTATGGAGTTAATGAAGAAAGAGTTAAGAAGAGTGGCAGATTGGGGAGGGAGGGGTTACCAGGGTAAAGAATTTTGTTGATAGTGGACCAGAATTTTTGCGGGTTGGTATAAGGGCTTTTTTGATGGTTGAGGTAAAAAGTTTTTTTGTCAAGAAAGATATGTTTTTTAGCACAATTTCTAAGTTCTCTATAGAGCTGGAGATTGGAGGTAGTTTTGTGCTTATTCCAGGATTTCCTGGCACTGTCCCTTTTCTGCATGAGGGAGAGACTATCTTTGGTAATTCAGGGAGCATATTTAGATTTAACCCTTTATTTCTGATGGGGGTCATTGAGTTAAGAATGTTGAGAAATAAGCAGTTAAATTTTAGAACAGCTTCTTCAAGCGGGAGCTTGTGAAGGAAGGACCAGTTGATGGAAGAGAGAGTTTGAATGTATTTGGGTCAAAGTTGGATAGGTTACGGAAGTCTCAATGTATGTGAGATTTAATAGCTTGAGAGGAGTAGCGCTGAAAAGAAGCTGGAAAGTGATTGCTATGGGAGTCAGGTAGTGTAGTGGGATTATGATGGTGATTAGGATGGGCGGTAAGAATCCAGTCCAAAATAGAGCTGGAGTTAGTTTTAGAGTTTATGCGAGTAGGAGAGGTTATACGTTGAGAAAAAGTAAATAGGTTGATGTTAGAGGTTGGAGAGATAGAGCACAGAGTATTCCAGTCAATGTTAATGTCACCTAGAATGATGGTTTCTTAGGAGATAGTTTGAGAGATACAAGCAAGGAATAGTTCAAGGGTAGGAATATTGTCACTGGGAGGTATACAAATGGAGGCAATTGCTATTTGCTTTTCTTTGTTTAAGTTACAGTTAACAACGAGTATTTCAGCTGGGTGAAAAGAAGGAGGGGTGATGGGAAGTGGGTGAAGGGAGAGCTGTTCAGAGTATAGCAGAGCCACTCCTCCACCTTTTTTATAGGTCTATCTTGCCTGAAAATACTGTAACCAGGGGCTAAGATTAGTTGTTGTTGTTGTCTTTCGGCTTTTCCCGGTTAGGGCTTGCCACAGTGGAACACCGGTCCGCTAATGATTGGCAGTAGATTTTCACAAACGCCGAGGTGCCAGCTCGACATTCAACCTTCAACAAAGGCAAGCCCATTTACGCATGTCTTTTCACTATTAGTAATGTGAGGTTTTAGTCAAATTTCAGAGATGGAGAGAATATCAGGAGTATAAAGTGATAGCCAGGAATGGAGTTCAGAGACTTTGTTTTGGATACTTTGGATGTTGAGAGCCATAATTTTAAGAATCTTAGTAGATTGGATAGTGAGATGTTAAGGGCTAGTTTGAGAAGATGGAGAAGTTGCAGTGGAGGTGAGATGAGTGAGGTGAGTGTCAGGGCCTGGATTGGGATGAATATCACCTGAACAAAGTAGAATGTTTAAGAAGGAAGAAGAATTTGAGAGGAGAGAGTAGAGGTAGTCAGACTTAAGTTTTGATTTTGAAGGAAGATAAGATGTGGAGTATTTAATTTTATAAAGGTAGGCATTGTGATGAGAAAAAAGAGAGGGTGATAAAGGGAAAGAGTAAGGATTTGGGGAATTGCTATGTTGGAGAGGAAGAGTGGGGCAGTGTTGGAGGTCTGATAGTGTATGATGGAGGGATGTGGAGAAAGAGAGGAGGGTTCGCTGTGTAATAGTAAGAAGTAGATGTAGCATGTTAGTGAGAGGTTGGAGTGGGAGGTACTAAGATAGTAAGTGGGTGAGAACACAGAAGGGTAGGAAAATAAATGGAATGTAAAGTGTAATAAGGAGTAGAGTAGTGAAGAACTGGGGAGTATGTGGAAAAAAGTTAGGAGGAGTGGGAAGAGTATAAAATCTGAAGGGAGGTAGATTGAGTTACAATAGTAGAGGGCAAGACAGGTGGGGCAATAAGGTGAATGAGTGGGAGGAGGAGATTGGAGGAGGTTGCAGGGGGTAGGGGAAATAGGGGGAGTGACCAAGCTGAAGTATAAATGTAACTGAAATGGGGATGAGTGGGAATGGGGGTAGGGCAAGGGAGTGGAATGAGCCCGAGCGCAGCGAGGGCGAATGAAGTGGGGCTACACCGGCCTGGGAGAAGCAAGAAGAGTAAGAAAAACAATCAGTTGAAGGAGGTGTACAGGTAAGTAGTAGGGAAGAGAGGAGAATAAGACAGATTGCAGTGGGTAAAATAATACAGACAGAAGAATGAGTTTAGGTTTGCAAGTGGGTTGAGCTAGAAAAAGATATAAAAGCAAAAGGGGCAAGTTAAAAGAACAAAAGAAGAAAGTTAGAGGCAGGAGGGGGCTTAAGGAGCAGTTCTGATGGAGTTATAGCAGCGCGAATGCTATGGAGTAGCTGAATACTGATAGAATACACTAACAGAAACATTTAAGTTCTTGAGGTCACTACATATAAATATGTTCTTTTTAATTTTAATTCTTTACAGAAAGTAGAAGGGAATTCAGGTGAGACCTCTGGCAGTCCGTAAAGCTGAATTGACTGAATTCTCCATAGGGGGATCACAGGGCACTGAAATGCAGGCAGCTGGACAGGGTGTGAGCATGAATCACGTTTCAAAAAAAATGGGCTTGCCTAGAAATGGAAGATAGAGGGTTAGAGATTAGGAGAGAAAGAGGATGGAATATAGAGGGGTATCAGTACATAAAAGGCATGAATGCAAATGGAAATATCACCAGCACAGAATTTTTTTAGTGCAACACAGACAATTTATACAGTGATGTATCTTTTATATCACTGCCTGCTGAATTTTATAATTCATGTATTGTGTGTATTATATTTAAGTATCTTATTTGTATCTTCAGTCATATCTGTACTGGAGTATACACTTGTATTTGAAACTTTTCTGTGCATATTGTTATACATGGACTTGCAAAGTTTTCTGTGAGGAGGTTTTCTCCCCAGGCTTCGGCTGAAAATGGGCTCATGCTCAGTCAGACACATTCAGTTAACAAATGTCAAATAAATAAATAAATTCAAGGACAGCAGGTACTGCATTTGTAGATGAAGCATTGAAATGTAGCATTCTTTGCCAGCAGCCAGCTCTGCATTAGTAATAATTGGCTTTAATGCAGAATTATTCAGATGACTTTTACTTCTGCTGCCATTGTATGTATTGACTTAGCATATGTTATCAAGTGGTTAATATTTCTTATGCTGCCATAAATATTCCTATTTAGACTGTGCTACAGATGGCTGGATCTTATGGTATGATGCTAATAAAGTTGAAAATAATTTATTTCTTCATAACAATAAGGGGCGTACCCAGTCAACAATAACTACTGGTGGAAGTGGGCGGCTCTCTGTTGATGAAAGTGCCTTATACTCTTTTCATTTGGTCATTTTAAATAGTCTTTAATCTGGTTTTGCAGGAGCCAGGACTAGGGTGCATGTGTGTTTGTCAATTTCAGCTTGAATATTTTGGTTACTGAACGTTTGTGCGAAACAAATTTTAAATGTGACTTTGGTCATTATTACTGCTATTATTCATTTATTTATTTATTTATTGACACAAGACATCTGAGACAGATGCAGTCAGCAATGTTAACTGTTGCATTTGGTGGATATCTGTGGATAAAAATATCCGATCCTGCTGAGCTGATAAAAGTTAAAAGGTTATTAGTCTGTCTTTGTAGGACTAGTGTGCATTTTTGTAAAGCAAATTAAGTGGCCATTTTTATTACAATCAGACATGTGCTATACACACAGCCAATAAAGCCACCATAGTTACTGAGTACAGATATTGGTGGATTATAATAACAACAGTCTGAGTTCTGAGTGGCCTTTAAAAGTTTAAATTTTCTGACCTGGGTACTTTTTGTCATTATTGGTTCATACATTGTGTTTCTCTGATTACTGGAAAAATAAGTTTAAAATTATAAATTTAAAACATAGTCTGACAAATGTTGCTGCATTAAATAAGAAATATAATTTAAAACACTCGGGTAGTGAATCAAGGAACACCTGCATTGATGCATGGTCCTAATAATGTGTGCTGGGGCCTGTGGCCCAGGATACACAATTTGTCACTGGCCAGACCTATTTTCAATAAACGTGAGTTTCAGTGAATATTCAATGGTAGTGGGTTTGGCAAACTGGTTAAGGTCTTCACCTCATATACCTGAGATACAGCATTTGAGTCTGATATCAGGTTACTAGGCTAGGCTTGCAATAGTCTTCATAATGATTGCCTAGTATTTACCTAATGTGAGTTTCAGTACATTTTCAATGAATGCCAGATTCAGAGGAAAAGAAGTTTACTGTTGCTCATATTAAGTCTGTTTTCAATGTAAAACTATTTTGTTTTGCTTAGCAAATGGCCATTGGTGTTTGTGCAATAAAATGGGAAATAACATTTTTAAAATTAAATCTAAATATCTGCATTAATTGTAAAAAAGTAAAAAAGAAAACAGTATGCACACTGACAGGTTAGAAAAGGGTTTATGGTAATTAGGGAGAGGCAGCCAAGTAATGGGACACTGGAATGGCTGCAAGGGTGGGGGATGGTCTATTACCCGACTTAGAGCCCAGTTTATTATAGGATCATAGGAGATTACTAGGCTAATGGCTCTGGGGACCTTACAATACTGGACAAGAGTTTATCCCAGCAAAGAAACCACAATCAGCATCTGTCGCCCCTGTCAGTGAGGGACACAGGTGGAACCCATGGGACAAATTCGTGTTTGCTCATCCACTCATCAAGACTGCACTTGAAGAGGGTCAGTGAAGTAATTTGCTTGATGTGTATGGGGAGTCTATTCCAGAGATGGGGCAGCCTCTGGGAGACAAACCTGTCTCTCCAGCAGGTTTTGTTAATGTCACATATTAGATTTAAGCCTTTAGATCAGGTACTATGCAAGCAGTTAGACGTATGAATATGGAGTATCTCTAGTAGAGCAGGGTCTGAGATTGCCTTGTAGGCAAGACACAGGTCACCTCTGAGCAAGCTGTACGATCCAGACTAGAGTGATAGTGATTTGAGCCTGTCCACATAGGACAGGTGTTGGAGGCCATGGATTCTCTTTGTGAGGTATTTCTGTGGCCTTTCCAGTTGGTGGAGGTGCTTGGAGAGGTATATACCAAATGGAGTGCTGTACTCAATTATTGGCCTAATGAGGGAGGAGTACAGAAAGGTAATAACCTCCTTTTTTCTGGATGCAATCCCTTTACTTATGAGACGAGCCACGTAAAAGGCTTTTCTGACCACTGCTGCTACATGATGGTCAAATGTGAGATTGTTGTCAACTTGTGTACCCAGGTCTCTCAACACAGGTTGTGTGCTTAGGGGGGTGCTGCTAATATGGTAATCAGTAAGGGCCATGTTTTTGCCGAATGGTATGATAATACATTTTTTGCATTTAACTTAAGGCCATGATTTTGGCACCAGTCATTTGTTGCTGTGAGACCCTATTGAAGTATGTTAATATCATTTGGGGAGTCAATGACAGCACCCAACTTACTCTGACTCTGATCCAAACAGCAGATTTTGGTCATGCTGACTTATTAAGTTTGATTCCCTTAGCCCTCATTTGCCTACTGTGTGACCTTAAGAAAGTTATTTAACCTGTCAGTTCTTAGGGACAATCGGAAATTTAGGCTAGGCTCCTCAATGGTCCCCTGGACTGAAAGCCTAGTAAGAACCTTTGAATGAACACTGTTTTCCCCTTGGTCTTACTCAATGGCTCCCTTTTCTTCACCCATCGAACTGTACATTCCTCTGTGGGATTGGGAAACAGTCACTTTCCAGCCTGGGTGAGAGCCCTGTGGCCCAATCGCTCCCTGGATAGAGGACTTAATTTTTTTTTTTATTATTTTTATATGTTTACTTATTTATATATGTAAACATCCTTTATTAACTGGGTTAGTCTCACTTGGCCAGGGCACTGGAGAAGTTCCTCTACTCTTTTTAACACGTACCATGGGATATTTTACATCCGCTTCAGCTACCACCAACTCAGGCTGATGGTATCTCAGTTTAATGTCTTATGTTAAGTGCAGCACCGCAAATACATTTTACTGCAGAATCATTAAAGGAAATGAATCCAACCACATGATGTGGGAATAGAACCCAGGGTCTTTTGATCTTCCACCACCAAAAGTGAGTGTGCTACCTGTTGAGCCACTTAACTAATCATGCCATTGTGTACCCAGACAGATTAGAGTCAGGTGATAGGCAGCTGGCTAATTTACTTGTCCCAGTGTATCCACTACAAGCAGTTTCCAATGCTCTTGGCAGCTTTTTGCCTACTGTGGTAAGCATTCTTCCCCAGCTTTAGTACAGCTGCACTACTCAGCAGCATGCGCTCAATGCCCATCCTCCACAGGTGCAACATCCAGTGTCACACAGGTGTAGAGCTAGAGCCACCTTCCCTCCCCCAAGGATGTGTGAGCCAGAAATAGGTGCTCACTCCCACTGGCCCATCTCCTCCACTGCCTGTGCACTAATTGAACACAGATCATCTTGTTTACTATCAGGGCTTCAATCCCCTGTACCATGGGGTGGGCTATCTCCCACATCCACTTAGTGAACTGGTACCACTACTTCTGTTGCCATAAATGAGGGGCATATCCATATACTAACATTTTGTTCACTTTGACTAACAGGGTTTAGTTAGGTTTTATTTGAATGTGTATAGGAGGCTACAGTGTATGCTGTCTTGTCCCATGGACACTGAGTTTTTAATATTTGGCAGCAGTTTTTATTTGTTGTTGTATAAGGGATGTCTCCCCTTAGTTTTGTAACACTGAAGCATATGCCTTTGCTTATAGTGAAGTATGCACAAAATGATTTTGGGATTGTACTCACAATGTCCAGTGGCTAGGTGATCACTTCATTATTTGCTGATACCATGTTACATAGGCATTTTTTTTTCCATTTCAGCTTTCTTACATAATTAAAAAATATTTTATTATTGTTTTCAGTCCTTAATATTAAAATGAATTCATAGTTAGATCTGAAAATATTGATAAGTAAGTTGTGTCTGTAGTTTATTAGTCCAAGCATTTTTATGACAAGTGTAATTTTTAAAAGCTGAGTAGTACCTCTTTTTTATCTTATCAATTTTCTGATTCTACCAGAGCTTTTGTTGAATTCTCCTGCATATATTTATGTATTACTAACATTTATTGTAATGTCTTTCGACTTCTCCCAATAGGGGTAGGCAGAGTGGATCACTGGTCCGCAGATTGATTGGTAATGGAGTTTTTACAGTGTCGAGTTGCCAGCCCAGCACCCAACCTTCAGAGAAGACACACACACACACACACACAGACACACACACAGACACACACACACACACACACACACACACACACACACACACACACACACACCTACCTGCATGTCTTTAAAACTTACTCGACTGCAGGGAGGACATGCAGACTCCACACAGAAGGCACTCCAGCTGAGAATCGAACCCAAGAACCTCTTGCTGTGACGTGACAATGATAACCACTACACCATCATGGCTGACATTACTGATATTTATTAAAAAATGCAAAATGTAGTAATATCATAGAACTCACTACTATTCCAAGCAGATTTGTTTGGGTCATTCAAGACAGTATTATTTATTGTACAACTGTAGCTCTTCTCCCTGGGTCTTCATTGTAAATGGACTCTGCCCACTTAGAACTCCTAGTCAGCAATAATAAACACACACACACACACACATATTATATATATATATATATATATAGAGAGAGAGAGAGAGAGAGAGAGCAATTCAATTCTGTACACATCATGCATAAGTAAATTATCAAAGTACTCTTCAAATATTAGCAATGAATACTACAGCAAAATTAACAAGCTCTATACAAACAGCTGAAAATAAAGGCTTAAGAAGTATATTATAACACAAGCAAAGCAACAGTCTGGAAACCAGCAGAAAAAAAAACAGATTGGCAAAATGAATTGTAAATCAGTAAGGCACAGCCAGAGTCTAAGAAGGAACCAAAGGCACCAGGAAGAATGTGCAGTGCATTGTGTACTATACAACATATAGGACTATCACAAATTATATGTTGTATGAGAGATTGCACACTAAAGAGGGAGAAAAGGACTTGTACCATTTGGCTAGACAGAGGGACAGAGCTGGGAAAGATGTGCAGCAGGTAAGGGTGATAAAGGACAGCGAGGGAAATGTACTCACAAGTGGGGAGAGTGTGTTGAGTGGATGGAAAGAGTACTTTGAAGGGCTGATGATGAATGAAGAGAATGAGAGAGAGAGAAGGTTGGATGATGTGGGGACAGAGAATCAGGAAGTGAAGCAGATTAGCAAGGAGGAAGTAAGGATAGCTATGAAGAGGATGAAGAATGGAAAGGCTGTTGGCCCAGATGACATACCAGTGGAAGCATGGAGGTGCTTAGGAGAAATGGCAGTGGAATTTTTAACCAGAATGTTTAATGAAATTTTGGAAAGTCAGAGGATGCCTGAGGAGTGGAGAAAAAGTGTTTTGGTACCTATCTTTAAGAATAAGGGTGATGTGCAGAGCTGCAGTAACTACAGAGGGATAAAATTGATCAGTCACAGCTTGAAGTTATGGGAAAGAGTAGTGGAAGCTAGGTTAAGAAGGGAGGTGATGATTAGTGATCAGCAGTATGGTTTCATGCCAGGAAAGAGCACTACATATGCAATATTTGCTCTGAGAGTGTTGTTGGAGAAATACAGAGAAGGTCAGAAGGAGTTGCATTGTGTCTTTGTGGACTTAGAGAAAGCACATGACAGGGTGCCTAGAGAGGAGTTGTGGTATCATATGAGGAAGTCGGGAGTGGTAAAGAAGTATGTAAGAGTTGTACAAGATATGTACAAGGGTAGTGTGACATTGGTGAGGACTGCGGTGGGAGTGACAGATACGTTTAAGATGGAGGTGGGATTACATCAAGGATCAGCTCTGAGCCCTTTCTTATTTGCAGTGGTGACAGACAGGTTGACAGATGAGATTAGACAGGAGGCACCGTGGACTATGATGTTTGCAGATGACATTGTGATATGTAGTGAGAGTAGGGACCAGGTTGAGGAGACCCTGGAGAGGTAGAGATATGCTTTAGAGAGGAGAGGAATGAAGGTCAGCAGGGCTAAAACAGAATATATGTGTGTAAATGAGAGGGGGGTAGAGGAATGGTGAGTATGCAGGGAGTAGAGTTGGTAAAGGTGGATGAGTTTAAGTACTTGGGATCAACAGTTCAGAGTAATGGTGAGTGTGGAAGAGAGGTGAAGAAGAGAGTACAGGCAGGGTGGAATGGGTGGAGAAGAGTGTCAGGAGTGATTTGTGACAGACGGGTACCAATAAGAGTGAAAGGGAAGGTCTACAAGAGGGTAGTGAGACCAGCTATGTTATATGGGTTGGAGATGGTAGCATTGACTAAAAGGCAGGAGTCAGAGCTGGATGTGGCAGAGTTAAAGATGTTAAGATTTGCACTGGGTGTGACTAGGATGGACAGGATTAGGAATCAGTATATTAGAGGGTCAGCTCAGGTTGGACAGTTTGGAGACAAAGCAAGAGAGGCAAGATTGTGTTGATTTGGACATGTGCTGAGGAGGGATGCTGGGTATATTGGGAAAAGGATGCTAAGGATGGAGCTGCCAGGTAAGAGGAAAAGAGGAAGGCCTAAGATGAGGTTTATGGATGTGGTGAGAGAGGGCATGCAGGCGGTTGGTGTGAAAGAGCAGGATGCAGAGGACAGGAAGAAATGGGAACAGCCGAAAGAAGATGATGATGATGACAAATGATATATAAATAAGTCATCCTTATACATGAAAACATATCCATAAGTGTTCACAAATGTATTAATGCAAACCATATGGGCTATGTATGTGTTAAGATAACAATGTAGCATACCTACAAGTTAAAGGGATGGTTGTGATGTTGTTGGAGTTACAGAGATAAGAATTTGGGAAAAAGACATGGCTAGAGAAGATACACAATATAGAAAGATATTAAGTGCATATTGTGCTCTAGCAAAGGCACATGCAAGCAGATGTATATTTGGTAAAGAAGTAAGGCATAAAACTATGTAACAGAAAGGAATATGCACCAAATACAGGTGCTCATGTGAATGTACATACATATGGACACACACACACACACACACACACACACACACACACACACACACACACACACACACACACACACAGCAGTATGGAAGAATGCATAAAGATGGGCATTTAACAATGGGCTCATTTGCTCATAATGTTGAAGTGTAGCCAGTAATGGTGGTAAAGCCTGGATGTAGCCTTGTCATTGCCTGTGTCAAGTGCCTATCAGCCCTTTTTAACTCTAAGTAAGTAACCAACCAACTCAGTCAGTATTCCTGACATAAAGCACAACTTATTGTCCTGACCTGCTACCTATCTCTGCAGTCCAGACAATCTGTAATCAGTACATATCATTGTCTAAAGGAAAGCCTTAGGAGCCTAAGGGCTGTTGTCATTTTACTATCCACTGGCCCATCTGACTACTATACAAATGTCCCTAAAGATGTGCACAGTTTTACTTACACAGCTGTAGGATAACACATAACACTGTCAGTGAGCATGTGCAGCCTCTAGTAAGGCAGCAAATGATTCACCACCATTACCTGGAGGCCTGGCATCATCAGACCCAGCAGTGATGTTCCCACCCAATCACCCTTTGACTTACTAGTGAGACTGAGGATGGACTGGCTGTGTAGTAACCTGTGGAATAAAAGTAACTTATCACAAGTATCACTGTCACAGATAACCCAAAATACCAATATGCTGATATGCAGTTATCAAATACTACAGGATGTGCTGCACAGCTTGCTGTTGCAGTGCTCTGCCAACATGGTTTTGTTGCCTTGTTTAGCTTCTTTATTTGAAAAACACAATTGAATATGACAAGTATTAGCACAACACTACAGGCAACTTCATCATCAACACTTAACCAATTAACTGTTAGAGAGTATAATCCATTTTTCTATTGTATAAATTGATTTTTCCCAGTGTGTAGTATTTTATTGGCATAGATGCCTAGAGTTATCTGGGCATAACATAAAAACTATGCAAGAAAACACAACATACTACACTTTTATCCTAAGATTACAGTGATATAGTGATGCCCATGTCACAGGCAAGGTACAACTTGACATAACATGATATCAAGACATATTATCCATTGCAGTTGATACATTAAAGCAATAGCACACATTATATACATAGGAGTCAATGTAATACTCTAGTGTAGGCACACTTGCACAGTAGAAGCAGAAGTCACAGTCATCCTGTACAACCACTGCATGGTATACTGGCTATTGTACAGTAACTGCATATGCATTGTTTTATCAGGGCAATGATGCATATGTTCTATTACTACAAACTAGTCAGTACCCTAACTCAGTCAAGGCACACCCGCACAGGGAAAATGCTGTCTCGCACATCTATCCTGCACAATCACAATCACACAGGAGCCCCCGCCCGTCAACTTTCAGATGCAGGAAATCAAAGTGCTCACCATTAAATATAAAACTTCATCATATGAACAGATGATAGAAATGATTACAGTGATCCTGGATGTGGCAAAGTCACAAGGCACATATGTTTTATGACCTATGCCAAATGTGCTAATGTCCACATCAGTATGAACAACAACCAGAAGGTAAGTCTATTCTTATCAAGTACACATGTATAAAGGCCAGGAATATAATATGCATTTTCCTATCGTGGACAATAAATATCTATTACAAGAGTACTGAACTATTCATAAGGATCATAGGAGGTTACTAGGCTAATGGCCCTGGGGCCCTTACAAGCCTAGCCAAGAGTTTATCCCAAAAAAGAAACCTCAGTCAGAACCTGTTGCCCCTGTCAATGAGGCACACGGGAGGAACCCCTGGGAAAAATTTGTGGTTTCCCATCCACTCATCGAGGTTGCTCCTGAAGAGGGTCAGCAAGGTACTCTGTTTGACATGTATGGGAAGTCTGTTCCAGACATGGGGCAGTCTTTGGGAGACAAACCTCTCTCCAGCAGGTTTTGTTGATGTCAGATATTAGCTTTATGCCTTTTCAGTGGGTAATGCAGGAGGAGTTAGAATTGCGGATATGGAGCATCTCTACTAGGGCAGGGTCTGATACTGGTTTGTAGCATCTATATCACGTTATCGAAATTTTACTACATCAAATCAATAAAGGTCGAACTTCACTGATCGAAGTAGTAAAATTTTGAATAACGTGAAAAAAAAATCATTACAAAAAAACTAACTAGCGTAGGCAAAGGGGGCAAGACCCCCTGCACCCCCCACACCTCCCCTACTTAAATATACTAACTCCGAGGCCGCACTACATTGAGGTAAATGGAAATCTCCCCCTTACAGAGATTTCCGTTTACCTGCGCGATGTTCTGGACTTTCGACATTGTCGTACCAACAATATCATATTCGATATTGTCGGCTTAGGACAACGTGAACTAGACCCAGCTTGTAGGCAAAACACAGATCACCTCTGAGCAATCTGTACAATACTGAGTAGAGTGATAGTGATTTGAGCCTCTCCACATAGGACCAGTGTTGGAAGCCGTGGATTCTCTTTGTGAGGCACTTCTGTGGCCTTTTGTGTTGGTGCAGGTGTTTGGAGAGGTGCATACCAAATGAGCCATTATACTCATTAGATGGCAAAAATAAATGAGATTACTAAAACAGTTACAGTACACTACAAAGGAAAGAATTTACAATAACTACACTGGAAAGAGAGAAAATGGAGTTAAGGCAGCAGGCAAGAATTTATGTAGTAGGAGGCAGAGATTGGAAAGGGACTGAGATGGATGGGTGGATAAGGGGTAGAAAACATGAGGAAAAGAAATAGAATTACAAACAGTGCGGAAACTTGTCTTTTACTTTATTCAAAATTTAAAAAAAAAGACAACCAAAGTACAAAAGAAGACAAAGATAGGAGGAAGTGTGTGTGTGCCAGTATGGTGGGGGGGGGGGGGTAGGCATGTAAGGAGTAGAAGAAATAAGAAGGATAATGAAGGTAGAATGCTTAAGAAGATCAAAAATTCAGCTAGTGGAGACATTTAGAAGTGACAATTTAGGGCAGGGAGATGTATAGTTACTGATAAAAATCCATCACTTGGAAGCATTACGCTTTGTAGAATTGGCTATATATATATATATATATATATATATATATATATATATATATATATATATATATATATATATATATATATATATATATATATATATATATATATATATGTAGATATAGGACTGTCCAAATCCACTATCACCGAACACACTTTAATGAAAGCTCTTACTTTTACGCACGGGGGCAAGTATGCCCACCCATTAGCGATTCAGTGAAAAGTGCATTTGTGCAAGAGTCCTAGACCCATATATATATAGGTTCACTTTATAATCCCGAAATCCTGAAATATCGAATTTCAAAATCTCAAGATCATAAAGCCGAAACCTTAAAATCCCAAAACCCTAGAAGAGTGAATTTCAGCATCGCGACTCCTACACTAACCATACACCACACACAAATACATACACAAATCTTCCCCCCACAAACAAACACACAAACCCCACACCCCCCCCCCCCCCACTTAAATATACTAACTCCAAGGTCGCACTACGCAGACAAACACACGAAAACACCCCCATACAAGCTGCATTCCCCACGCACACACACATCACAGTAACAAAACACATTGACACACACACTAAAGCCCCTAACCAAAACCCTTAAACATAAATACTTACCTGAATCTCCAGCTATCCATTCACACACTGCAACACCAGAAGCGCTAATTCAACATCTCCAGACTTCAGGATTTTGAAATTCGCGCTTCTGGGATTTCAGAGTTTGAGCTTTCTGCTTTATAATCTTGGGATACTGAAATTCGATATTTCAAAATTTCGGGATTATGAAGTGTTCCCATATAGATATATATATATATATATATATATATATATATATATATATATATATATATATATATACACATATATATATATATATATATATATATATATATATATATATATATATATATATATACACATATCAAACTGCCTTAATATCCTAAAATAATAAATCTTATAAACCAAAAAGTTATTACATATTACCAATGGTCATTGAGACCTGGTTTAAATAAGGCTCCCAGATTTACAATCCACATTCGTTCCGTCTTAGTCAACAGTTGATGCTTTTTAAACGTAGTCAGATTATTCCCTTCAACTTTATCTATCCCCAGAAAAACAAAATGGGCTGTACTATGTTGTGTAATGTGCTTATATAATGTACTACGGGTTCGCTTACATTTAATGTCACTCACATGTAGCGCTATACATTGTTTAAATACACATGATCTCTGTCCTATGTAAAACGAACCACATTGGCATACCGCCATATATATTACCCATTCCCTGGTACATGCAGTCAAATGCCTAATATCATATACTTTGGGGGTATTGACTGAAGTGAAAGATTTTGTCCTGGAAATAAGACTGCAATATTTACAATGCCCACTAAAGGTGCTACCCACTACTGTTTTTCTAACTGGGCCACTACCTAAAGTGTGGCCTTTTTTATATGCTGAGAAATGCTGTCCCAATGCTTTACCTTTTCTAAAACCAAACCTACATCGATCATCCAATAGTGGTGCAAAAAAAGGATCTAACTTCAAAATGTGCCAGTGTTTAGATATTACTGATTGGATCTTAAATGTATTATTTCCAAAGGTGGTTATCAATCTAAGTTTATCACCTCCCTCAGGAGTTGTAACACTACTCTCATATAAAAGGCTGGACCTAGACTTAAAATTAGACTGTTCCTATGCTTGTTTAATCACCGATTCCTGATATCCCCTAGACGTAAATCTGGACTTAAGATGTAGGGCCTCCACTGTAAAATCCTTATCTGTGGTGCAGATACGTCTGATTCTTTGAAACTGTGCTTTGGGAATATTATCTATAATATGTCCCGGATAGCAACTACTGGCATGCAACAAAGAATTTTTGGTAAAAGGCTTCCTATAAAGACTCATTACCATTGTCCCACCTATGGTTTTTGTCACATTGACATCAAGGAAATCAATCTTACCACTAAAATGGATATCATATTTATTTTTGTTTAAACAAACAACAAATGCACGCCAACTGTCTAAGCGGCCATTCCAGACTAGTATGGCAATTGCATGGACCCAAAAAGGGAAATCCAAACTCAAAAACAAAGGCCAGCAGACTGTGGTATAACAAATGCTTTATTAAAGCATGTATAAATGAAGCTCTGTCAGACCGGTTTCAGCTGAAAAAATAATTAGATAGCCTTCATCAGTGTAACATATAGATCAAAATTCCATAGAAATTCAGTGCCCATTTATACAATAACGTATCAACAAGAATGAAGCTCATTGGTTGTTTAAACATTCTCATTTAGACCTGGTGGAAATAAACCACCCGACTTAATAATCCATTTTTTTTTCTTTTACATTTAATACAGAGTGCCAGCCAGCTTTATTTGTCCTATTCCCAACAATCCTATCTATGATTGTGAATCTGAAATTTGCACTTTTGTGTACCAATGAGTGCTTATATAGAGCATTGCTTGATCTTTTGGTTCTAACATCACTACAATGTTCAGATATACATAGTCTCAGTGGCCTAGAGGTTTGCTCAATATAAAAAGCTGAACAGGTACATGTGGCAAGATAAATCACCCAATCCGTTCCACAGTTATCTAGAAATCTTAAACTGTGCCTGTGTTCCTGCTGGTAAATTGTTTAGATTTAACTAACCTGTAATAATGTATGCAGTGTCCACTGGGCACACATCCAAAAAGTAAATCACCTGTCAAGGTACGTTCACTTGGGTCTTGAGTTTGTCTCAAGCCGTGTTTATAATGATTGAAATGGGACCCCCAGAGTTTTCCCTTTCCAAATGAATAAAGACACCTGTCATTAAGAATCTCGGATAGCTTACTATTAGCTAAAAGAATATTCCAATGTCTTTGGAGACTCTCTAATAACATGTTGGTATTCCTCCCATAGGTGGTGACAAGATGAATATCTGTATCTCCACCCTGTTCTTTATTTTTGTAATTCAATAGATCTTTCCTATCTAGCGTTGATACCCAATTACTGGCAGCCAGGATGTTACCAATTTTATAGCCCCTGTCTCTAAACCTTCTGGTCAGGTCCTCCTTAAAATGCTCATAATTGTGTGGTTGTGAATAAATACGTTTCATGCGGAGAAATTGAGATTTGGATATATTCCTGATAATGTGTGGTGGATGGAAACTAGATTCATGCAATAGGGAGTTATATTGTGGGTACTTACGATAAACCTGAGTATCTAAAGTGTTGCCGGTATTTCTAGTGACCAAGACATCCAAGAAATTAATTTGTTGGACATCATAATTGACTGTGAATTCTATTCCCCACTTATTACTATTTAAATATTCTACAAACTCATGTAGATATTCAGTATCAGCCCTCCAGACCATCCAGCAATCGTCAAGATAATGCCTCCATATGTCAATTTCCTCTAAGTATATGTTATGACTATTATCGTAAATAAGTTTTTCTTCTACGAAGGCCATAGAGAAATCAGCATAAATGGGGGCAAAAGATGCCCCCGTAGCTGTCCCCTGAACCTGCCAGTAACATTTGTCTCGATAGTAAAAGACATTTTTGAAGAGTACATGTTCCGCAAGACAAATCAGAAAGGTATTGAATCCTCGTTGATAAAGTTCAGATTTAAATAGCCAGTGTTCGAGAGCCTGTAACCATGCCCAATGGGGAATGTTGGTATACAGAGCAGATACATCCAGAGTACAACAGCCATCTTGGTTCCAATTGCATATCTGAGATTATGTGTAAGAATTGAGTCGTATCTTGGATCCTGGACTTGACCCATTTGAGTTAAGGTTTCAAGTATTTAGTTAAAAACTGGGAGAGGGGCTCCATGATGGAGCCTCGTCCTGATACAGTTGGTCTGCCTGGTGGATGGTTAAGATCTTTGTGTATTTTAGGCAACAGATATAGATATTGACTGCTGGAATCTGATACTGTCAAATTATATAATACCGAGTCAGATATAATCCCTTCCTCCTTTGCAGACTGAAGAAATTGATCAATTTGTTTCTTGAAACTAAAGCTAGGGTCCAAAGGCATATGCATGTAGTAATGCCCATCATTAAGTTGCCTCTTGGCTTCAGCATGGTATTTGGTCCAGTCCATGACAACCACTGCCCCTCCCTTATCTGTGGGCAAAATGACCAAGTTTTTGTTATTAGCAAGGTCCTGAATAGCCTGTCTTTCAATATTTGAGAGGTTACTAGGCATAATTCCAGACTCCCTGAAATAAAAATGTAAATCTTTAAGAAACGATGTTTGAAACATATAAACAGTGTGTTGCATGTGAGGCATGAAATTAGATTTACGATATTTGAATACATCATCCTCCACAAGATTAGTAGATGAATCAAAATGCAATTTCAAGGTTAACAACCGACAAAAGGATGTGACATCATGTGCAAAAGAGTCCTCGGAGACAAAAAAAATCCAGGTACAAAATTTAACCCATTATTTAACAAATTAATTTGTACTTGTGACAAAGATTGTGATGAAATGTTTAACACATTATTAGTTCCAATTATTTCTGTGTCATCAATCTGAGAAGGGTCTCTATATTGTCTATGTGTGGTGTGTTTTCTCCCTGCCCTCCTTGTCCTGCCCCTAAAAGGTTTTGAGAATTCCTACGTTTGGATACTAGGGAATCTGTAGTATGTTGTACATCTAGATCCGTGACTGAAGATTCACCACCAGATGTCCCATTGTAAGGTGTTCTAGATTTCTTAAGGATAGACCTTGGGCTTTTATGTTTAAATGTTTTCTTGTTCACATTGCCAAATTTAACATGTTTGCTTGAACTAAAAGGGGTCTCCCATATCCCTATGAAATTTGTGTATTTTCCTCTCCTTGAGCTGTTGTTCTAATTGAAGTAATTCTTAACTCAATTTATTAAGACATGTCATATAAGAAGGTTGACCATCAAACTTCTTGGTTTCCTCACAAATATTAGCTACCTCAATTATACCCATATCAATAGAGTGGTTGTAATATGCAGCCAACCCATCAACAAACCCCATGGAGGCTTTTTGTTGGGCCAACGCCCATTGTTCCACCAATTCAGTATCTATATTAGCTACCAGGGGTTGTGTTCATACTCTGAGGCCTCTAGATGAGATACCTTTGGCTTGATAAGCCTTAAAGAGTCTTAGATGCCAGACATTGTTACGTAAACCCCTCATACACTTGGTTAATTTTTGAAAATGAGATATACATATGTTGTCTGGTTCCTGTGAGTCAAACCCAGTGTTGGTATTATTGGTGGGTCCCAATCCAAAAATCCCCATGTCATCTCTATCTGCTGACAATCCCTCTAGGATCTTGGTCAAATCCATATCTATAGTACTGTTATCAGGTGATGAAAAAAATGTTATGTATATGAATAGGGTTATTCACAAAAACAAATGACACCAAAAATGATGATAAGAAATAAGATCCCAAATAAATATGGAGTTTAAGTGAGCTCAAATATATAGACCAAAAGGGTTCAAAAGTATAATATGTATAAAATATAACCACTGTTATTTGTAGTTGGTCTAAACAATATGTAACCAATTCAAAAGGAACAATGGTAGCCAAAGTGTATTGCCGTGACTATCCCAATATATGGAGTGAACACCAGTCGCAAAGCTACGTTCGTCCCTGCTTCTTGAAAGATAATAATATCCTTATATTCTTAAAATATTCACCATTCAAAAAATGAAAACCGTAGGGACGAGCAATAATAGCCTTTGCTTAATACATCCACAGTCACAATCACCTCTATTTATTAGGCAAAAACATGGTCAAAATGGCCTATGTTTAACACCTCCACAATCACCTGTGTTTATTAAATTGAAACTCATCAAGAAAGCTTTGAATGCACATTGCTACGTTCCCCTGGTTAAACAATCACAATAATCAATTGTCGATATTATTAGACCTACTACAAAGAGCTAAGTGGTAATGAATAATCAACCCAAATGCTAGCAAAAAAAAATATATATATATATATATATATATATATATATATATATATATATATATATATATATATATATATATATATATATATATATATATATATATATAAGCTCACAATATTTTTATTTATTTATTTTATTTTACATTTGTTGACCGGGATAGTCCGACTGGATGCATGTCCATTTTCAGTGGAGGCCCGGGGAGAAAAGCTCCAAGGGTAAGCAGATACAGCATTACATAATACCAGCATTACATATTACAAACAGACTATTTACAGAGATTACATAAGTAAGCAAGTTAAACAAGTTCCACAGGTTACAGTTAATCCTGAGCACAAGTCAGGATTAAATTAAATTACACAGTAAACTGGTTAACAGATTTTTACACATTCTAGAGAGAGTTAGCCAGGCTTGATACATTGACATAGCCATTTAAGTGACAAATGTTGTTTGAGTCTAGTTTTAAATTAACCTAAGGTGGAAAGTAAGGTAATATCAGCTGGAAGAGAGTTCCAGGATCTACTTACAGAGTTTGCAAAGAGAGAATCACCGGCTGTGTTATTAATTTTGCTAGTCTGAATTAGTAGTTTGTTAGAGGATTGAAGCGGTCTAGGATTGTTATAGGGGGTGATAATATTTTTAAGTGCAGGAGTATTGTCCGGATTATAGAGGATTTTATAGGCCATAATCAGTTGGTTATACTGGATTAGGCTGGGTAGTTCAAGCCAACCAAGCAGATTTAGATTGATGCAATGATGTGTCCTAAAAGGCAGCCCAGTGGCAAACCTGGCAATGTGGTTGTAGCAAATTGAAAGTTTGTTAAGGACAGTCTTGTCCAAATTCGAGAGTAGAGGGGATGCATACAGAAGGGTTGAAAGAAGGTGAGAGCGAGCTATGGCAATTTTAGCTGGAGGGGTTAGGAAGGCTTTTATTCTGTAAAGTGACCCTAGTTTTTTATTGATGGTTTTGATAGTTTGGTTAACATGTAGGTCAAATTTTAGATTATTGTCTATGATGACACCTAATAGTTTTGTAGATGGGTCAGGGGAGATTATTGTGCCATCATTTGATTTTATGGTAAAGGTGAAAGCGGTAGACCTACGTGAAAATAACAGCATTTTAGTTTTTTTGGGATTTAGGATCAGACGATGTTCAGAAAGCCAGTTTTCTATTGTATTAAAGGTGGTCTGGGTAGCTGACCAAAACATGGTCACACAATATGCTTCTATATATTGGGAAAAATCAGTAATCCAAAAACCAAAGTTAATTTCTGCTATTGATCATTGTTATAATCCCATGTATGCAAGAATTCCAAAAAATCCAAGCACCCTTCATGTATAATTTCAATATTATTGTAATATAATAAGAAGAAAACAACATCAATAAACCAATATACTGTCAAAATATGAACTGAACTCCCTTCAATAATAATGCTGACCACTAAGTGTCATGCTCGAGTATTAATAATATTAGAAAACAAGCACCTACGTGACAAAAATTTGTTTAAATGAATACTCATGCCCCAATGTCCACAAACTAATGCAGATAAAGTCACACAACCCTCAAGGAAAAAGGATGATATTATGATATCTTGTACACGAGAAACCAAGCTCATAACCTGAAATAGTCCATACAAACACCCTGTCCCATTGGCTTATAGTCCGGCAATATTGTTTTATATCCGTGAAATTAGTAAATCTGTTTAGGCAGATGACAACCCAAAAAACCAACGTATAGCACAAGGGAACTAAATACACATGGGCCTACTTGCACCCTGTCAATATCATTAAAAAGTTAGCATTTCAAACAGAACACTGATGACTGATAGTTCTATTAAATTTCAAAAACATAAATTATGTAATGACTGAGTTGCACAGATATAATCCTCAGTGAATGCCTGAGGTGTCCATAGAAAATTAAAATATTTCCCCTCTATACAAAAGTCTCAAACCTGATTGTTCCATGAGTCAAAATGGCCCAAACGTAAACGACTGTTAGTCAATTAAATATTCCTTGTCCGGTTCTTGTTGAATCCAACAAAAGTGTCGAATGTCCCAAATTTCAGAAAAAATAAACCATAACGGCCAAATAGTGGTAACCCCATCAATAGCGCTGCACCTGTAGCCAAGAATCTTCAACAATGGATATCTGTGATATAAGTTGACTCACCAAAATCATTAGAGTTGAAACCAGCTGCGTCACAAAAAATGGAAATACTTCCCTTTGTGCACAAGACCCAAATCTGATTCACCCGTGAGCCAGATAGCCCAGATGTGATCAGCCATTAACCAAGGAAATATTCCTTATCCAATTCTTGTTTAATCCACCAAAAAAATGCCAAAAAATAATAAAGAATGTCCCCAAATTCAGAACGAATGAGCCAGAGACACCAAACAGCAAATGATTATAAGCCCCATTAGTGGCGTTGTACCTGTAGCAAAAAATCCTCGGCAATGAATATCCGAAATGTGAATCAAACCACCAAAAGCATTGGAATTAGAGCCAACTATGGTACACAAGTCTGTAAATAACCCAATAAGGACAAATTCTTGTAAAGATAAGCTGGCAGGCACCAAATAGCCAACAAACGCCAAATCCTCAGCACCGAAGTAGATCTACAGCATACCACAGGCCAACAGCAAGGGAAACGATAATTGTAAAACAAAACAGCCCTTGCACATACGGCAACTGCATGACCCCAAAAAGGGAAATCCAAACTCAAAAACAAAGGCCAGCAGACTGTGGTATAACAAGTGCTTTATTAAAGCATGTATAAATGAAGCTCTGTCAGACCGGTTTCGGCTGAAAAAATAATTAGATAGCCTTCATCAGTGTAACATGTAGATCAAAATTCCACAGAATTCAGTGCCCATTTATGCAATAACATATCAACAAGAATGAAGCTCATTGGTTGTTTAAACGTTCTCATTTAGACCTGGTGGAAATAAACAACCCAGCTTAATAATCCACTTTTTTCTTTTGCATTTAATATAGTGTGCCATCCAGCTTTATTTGTTCTATTCCCAACAATCCAATCTATGATTATGAATCTGAAATTTGCACTATTGTGTACCAGTGAGTGCTTATATAGAGCATTGCTTGATCTTTTGGTTCTAACATCACTACAATGTTCAGATATACGTAGTCTCAGTGGCCTAGAGGTGTGCCCAATATAAAAAGCTGAACAGGTACACTTGGCAAGATAAATCACCCAATCTGTTCCACAGTTAGCTAGAAATCTAATATCATAAACTGTGCCTGTGTTCCTGCTGGTAAATTGCTTAGATTTAACTAACCTGTGACAATGTATGCAGTGTCCACAGGGCACACATCCAAAAAGTAAATCACCTGTCAAGGTATGTTGACTTGGGTCCTGAGTTTGTCTCAAGCCATGTTTGTAATGATTGAAATGGGATCCCATAGTTTTCCCTTTCCGAAATGAAAAAAGACACCTGTCATTAAGAATCTCGGATAGCTAAAAGAATATTCCAATGTCTTTGGACACTGTCTAGTAACATGTTGGTATTCTGCCCATAGGTGGTGACAAGTCGAATATCTGTATCTTCACCCTGTTCTTTATTTTTATAATTCAACAGATCTTTCCTATCTAGCATTGAGACCCAATTACTGGCAGTCAGGATGTTACTTGTTACATGTTAATCAAGGGGAAATCTTTAAAAAAATTTCAAATAATTTAACTGTGGGAGAAAAGAAAGCCTTGGGGCAATTATAGCAAAATGACAGATTGGTTATCTCTGGAATAGACAAGGGAGGCGCCATAGTGGTTTGGGATAAACATGATTATGGGGTTAGTAGACATCTATCAGATTTAGTATCCTATTGCCATCTTCCATTGCATCCAACTTTAGGGTTCAAGAGTATTATAGATGGATATTTACATCAGGTGAAGGAGCATGGGATTATTTCAGAGATGTTAGTAACGCAATTGAAGGTGGATGATCCACAGCCACAATATTTTTATTTAGTACCTAAAATTCATAAATCAGTTACCCAACCTCCAGAGTGTCTGATTGTGGCAGGAAGAGGTTATTTTATTGAATCTCTTTCAGAATATCTTGAGTTTAAACTCAAACCTTTATTGGTATTTCTATGGGCTAGAATTAAAGATACCCAACCAGTTTTTGAAACTCATGAGTGATTTGAAAATTTCAAATAATGCATATTTGGGGACCCTAGATGTTTAGGCATTATATACTACTATTCCACATGAAGGGGGAATTACTGCAACAAAGTATTGGTTGCAGCATTCAGGTATATATAATGGGTTAGAAATTGAATTTTTACTGACTCTGTTAGGACTGGTATTAGAACACAATGCATTTGTATATGGGCAGGATTGGTATTTACAGATTAAAGGAACAGCTATGGGGGCTACTTCTGCCCCCATATATGCAGACCTTTTTATGGGGTATTTTGAACATATATATATATATATATATATATATATATATATACACATACACAGTGAAACCAATCTATTTTTATCCCAATTGATTATGTGGCGCAGATACTTGGATGACTGTTGGATAGTCTGGAATGGCAGCTTAGACAGTTGGTGTTCATTTGTTGTTTATTTAAACAATAATAAATATGATATCCATTTTAGTGGTAAGATTGATTTCTTTAACATTGATATCCCTGATGGCAATGTGACAAAAACCATAGATGGGACAATGGTCACGAGTCTTTATAGGAAACCTTTTACCAAAAATTAATTGTTGCACGCCAGTAGTTGCTATCTGGGGCATATTATAGATAATATTCCCAAAGCCCAGTTTGAAAGACTCAGACGTATCTGCACCACAGATAAGGATTTTACAGTGAAGGCCCTACATCTTAAGTCCAGATTTACATCTAGGGGATATCAGGAATCGGTGATTAAACAAGCATAGTAACAGTCTAATTTTAAGTCTAGGTCCAGCCTTTTATATGAGAGTAGTGTTACAACTCCTGAGGGAGGTGATAAACTTAGATTGATAACCACCTTTGGAAATAATACATTTAAGATCCAGTCAGTAATATCTAAACACTGGCACATTTTGAAGTCAGATCCTTTTTTTGAACCACTATTGGATGATCGATGCAGGTTTGGTTTTCGAAAAGGTAAAGCATTGGGACAGCATTTCTCAGCATATAAAAAAGGCTACACTTTAGGTAGTGGCCCAGTTAGAAAAATGCTAGTGGGTAGCACCTTTTGTGGGCATTGTAAATATTGCAGTCTTATTTCCAGGACAAAATCTTTCACTTCAGTCAATACCCCCAAAGTATATGATATTAGGCATTTGACTGCATGTACCAGGGAATGGGTAATATATATGGTGGTATGCCAGTGTGGTTCGTTTTACATAGGACAGACATCATGTGTATTTAAACAATGTATAGCGCTACATGTGAGTGACATTAAATGTAAGCGAACCCGTAGTGCATAATGTAAGCACATTACACAACATAGTACAGCCCATTTTGTTTTTCTGGGGATAGATAAAGTTGAAGGGGATAATCTGACTACGTTTAAAAAGCATCAACTGTTGACTAAGACGGAACGAATGTGGATTGTAAATCTGGGAGCCTTATTTAAACCAGGTCTCAATGACCATTGGTAATATATAATAATGTTTGGTTTATAAGATTTATTATTTTAGGATATTAAGGCAGTTTGAATTGCTTAGCTCTGTTGTGCAATATGACTATGGTAAATTTAATTTTGTTGAAAAAGAATTATTGTGCATGTTGGGATAGTTTAGGGTTTCTGTTGCTTTAAAAATGATTGTATATTAATCACAATGGTACTGTTGCCGGGAGACAGACACTGATGACGCCATGCGGCGAAACCAGTCTGGGTAGCGAACTGCTTATTTAATAAACTCAGTTTGCATCACTACTTTCCTGCTTTTTAAATGTGCTGAAGTATTTGTAGTGTGGATGCTTTTCCTCTAAGCACATAATCATTGTGCACAGTGGTTTTTGGTTTTGGTTTGATATATATATATATATACACACACACACACACATATATATATATATATATATATATATATATATATATATATATATATATATATATATATATATTTTAATTGGGATCAAAAGTTGGGACAGGACTGGATATCCTTTATGTTGGAGGTAGGAGATGCCCACAGCTTAGAGCTTGGCAGCCTTGATATAGAAGGTGTGATCAGTGCAGTATAACTTATTCTGAGCAGGGAAAGGGAGATTCTTGTGGAAAAGTATCATTGAACATTGCATCTGGAAGTGTTAATAGTAACATGGCATGTGAGGGCAGAAAGGGAGTTTTGGTGAAATACTTTGAGCTCAAGCAAACCAAGGAATTGAGATCTTTGTTTTGAAGGAACTAATTGATTTTTGTACAGGTATGGCACTCATATACCCTTTCAGGGAGCAGGGTAATAAATCTGGAAATTGGATTTGATAATGTTTAAGAGTGCTAAAATTCTTTTTGAAGGAGAATAAGAATTAAATGAAGGGCATATTCTAACTGTGCTTGTAGAACATCCTTACTAGCAGCAGCATTTCTCCCCTGTGGAGAGAAATGTGTAATTTTTTAATCATATATATGTAGTGCTGGAAATATAATTGTCTATCAATCCAAACTCCAAACCAATAAAATGATCTGTTAATTAAATAGGATTCTGGTTTCTGTGGACTATATGCCAGTTTGCAGATACTATTTTTTGTTTTTGCTTGGTACAAAATACAATGGATTTGGTTTTCTTGAGGCTGAGAAGGAGGTTACATTTCTGAAGCCAGTTAGATAAGATATTAAGATCTGTTTCTAGTTCAAATTTTGTCATGGCAGATAAAGAAGCAGATCTATAGATAACTAGGTCATTGGCATAAAGTATCATAGGAATGTAAAAAAAACAACTGAAAAACAAACACCCAGTATCATACTGACACCCACAGACTCTGAAAATCCAAGAGTTGGAAATAAAATCTTCCTTTATTGTGAACACACTTAAAATTTGAATAATTTCATTTCTACAAATGTGTCTACCAAGTCAAAGCCCTTGGTATGGACAAATTTTAACCCTTTTAAAAACAAAGAAAAATGGTCAAAGGAAATAACCATGTTCGCATAGTTGTAAATATGAAAACCTTTGTAAGAATAAAGAATATCATTATAAACCATTATCTGCCCCCCCCCCATTCCAACTTGTTCTCCTGGCCTTCCTGGAAAACTGGGATTCTTGTTGCCCTGAATCATGGAAGTCCCTCTTCCTTCTGTTGTTCCCTTTCCATTTCCCTATTTGAAAAAAAATATTTGTATTATTCCACTTCTCATAATTTATCTCATTAGGGTTTTTCCAGCTGTTTACTTGATTGCTCTTGCCTTCCTGTACCAGTATCCCCTTAGATTGGGGTTCCTGAATAGCACACAATTCCTTGTCAACCCTAATATTCACTTTTATAGGGTATGCCCTATTCTCAGCATATGGTTTTAAGTTTCTAGTAGTTTTCTTTTGCTTTAACTACATCCAACCGCCTATTGTAAAACACTTCCATTGACTAAAAATTAAGTAATTGGTTATTTTTCCATTTAAAGCCTCTGTTTCCCTTGTTAGATTATTAATAGACATGTCATTGAACTTTATGATCTTTTCCATTAATTCAAACCGTGCTGATTAAACATTTCTGCAAATTCATAGTACATTAAATCGGAAGGTGAAGGAAGTCAAATGTGATTCTGACAGACTGCTTATAAAGATAAAGAAGATTAAGGAGAAATGTCAGAGGGAGCTCATCTCAATAAGTTGGCCGTGTAGAAAGTTGAGGTGTCAATTTTGTTTTAAAAGACCTTTGAAAGTAGAAGTCTTACAGCCTGTCCAGGACCTTGGGATTAATAATAATGGCAGTCAGAGATCAAGTATCATATGGTCAACAAGATCAAAAGGTTTGAAAATTTCATAAAGATAGTACCTGTTAGCTTTTCTTTACCTGTATTTGGTTAAAATCTCACCTGTATAGATATATAATGCAGTCATGGTACTGAGACCGGACCATAAGCTGTGTTGGCACCTGGATAGTAACCAGTATTCTCTGACAGTTTGACAAATGATTGTAAGCTAATTTTTTAATGTGTTTGAGTGTCGCTCTGTTTCATGTGTAATGGAAGTCATTCCAGAGACTGGAGAAACATTGAATAGTAAACCTGTCCCATGGTGTCTTATTTATTTATTTGTTGAAGATGATTCCGGTCTTTATCTTGACTGTTTGTGGAGGTGTAGGATAGCAAGGATAGATGGATCCTTAACAGCACAGAATATTACATGTAAATCACCATGTCAGAGTCTATGAGAGACTAAGTATAGGAAAAGAGGTTCAAGCTACTGTTGGCAGCTGAAGGTCTTTAGCCTGTGATCTTTTCAACAAGGAACCTCTGTGTTCTTTCTAGCTGCATGACGTGTTTGGATAGATATGTACTTAAAGGGTTTTGTATTCTGTAAATGGTCTGATCAGTGTAGAGTTTAGAGGAGCATTAACTCCTAATTAACCTTGATGAGAATTTTTTTGTTATTAATTGGACTAGACAGAAGGATTTCCTGAGTACTGTTGCTATATGGTGGTCAAAAGAAAGGAAGTTGTATAAGAAACTGCCAAGACCTCTGACAACAATATCAGTCTAGAGTGGGGTGCTGTCAATAAGGTAAGCTGTTGTTGACATTCATTTATCAAAGGTTACAATCCCCCACTTTCTTATGTTTAATGTAATCCCATTTCTAATATACCACTGATCTGTATGGTATAGCCTTTGCTGTACAAAAACAGTATTGGATGCCATATTCAGGTATGGAATATAAACTACATGACCACTATATACAACTATAGGGACTTTCTTGAATAAGTTTATTCGGTTAAATAGACATGACCTCCCTTTGACAAAACAATATTGTTGTGGGTCTAGAGCAATATGTATTTTTTATGGCTCACTAAATCAGATATAATAAATTCCATATCTTTGCAAATTAGTCTTGTTAGGCTGATAGGTCTGGGGGGGCTTTAAAGATGGGCATAATGATATCTATTTTTCATTCCTCAAAGACAATTCCTGTGGCTTTGCTTAAGATGGACAGTTTTAGGAGAGGTTCAAATATGGCATGCCTGGTGCTGTTGATTAAGCAACCAGATATATTGACAGGTCCCATAGAGCTGGTATTTTAACCTTAGAAAGTGTAATAAAGACATCTTCTATAATAATGTTGGGGAGGGGGAATGGATTTCAGAATATATAGAACTTAAGTGACTACCTCTGATGTAAGTATTATTTCTGGTGTGGGGATGGAACCTTTTTATTCAATCCTGTCAAGTAACCTCCCTCTCTTTCTGACACTTTGATTCAGTTTATCATGTTTCTTTACACAGTGAATCTGCTATTTTATGAGAAAACATCTTGTTAGGATTTATCCTTTATCATTCTACTCTGATGTGAGGTAATTGATCAGACAATAGATTATCTATCCTTACAAAGCCTTATTTTCTTCAAAAAACACTATAAGTGATTTTTTTTTTGCACAAGCTATGGAAAATAAACAGAATTCATATTGCCTCCAATGGAAGGCAATAAAGTACAGTGGATAAACTGTAATGCTGCAAAGCTGAAAATCTTGGTTTAAAGTGGCATACTGTGTTCACTTGAGTATATTATTTAAATTCCTTTTTCTCTGTGTAGGTGCTGAGAAAGGATACTTTCAATTAGTATAATAGGAATCGTATATTTGTTAAAATTACAAAACACTTACTTGATTAATCCTGTGGCAGTTACATTATACCAATACACCATCTGGCAAAGCCTAGCCATTATTAGCCGAATTTACACAGATTTTCAATATCTAAGGACTAGAGGATGGATTAGGTTTGCGCCTATGCCTTTGGGTATTTTACAGACTGCTCCTGTCCAGAAGGGACATAATTACCACACCAGGAGTGAATTTATGATTTCCCATCCAAGTGCATGTCAAAACTTCTTCCTCTTATAATGCTCTGCTGGTGTCTTCCATGATTAGGGAGCGGCTTCATAAGACATTGCACCTACTCGTGGCATGTACATGGCAATGTGTCTGCAGTGTATTATTGTAAAAGTAGTTTGTACATGTGTCTAAATGTTACCGTGGGGATGCCTACAAACTCCTGCCGTCTAAGTGGTGAATTCCAAGTATTCTTTTAAAAGTTTTTGTAGTTCGGTTGTTTTTTTTTTTTTTTTTTTAATTTTGATGAGGCTAAAAGACCACTTTCCAACCTGTCTGTAGTTATGTTTCTTTTCAACTCTTAATCTTAATGAAGGGGAGAAAATGACAGCTGTAGCTAACCTTTGTTTTTAATAGCTACATCCTCCACACTTGTGTTTAATGCAGGATTTACAACAGGCACTCACACAGATGTGGCCAGTTAGTGAGCACATATCTGAATGTAAGTTCTTTTAATTTACATGAATATTACAAGTTAGTGTGAGTGATATTGGTACTCCACACTCAATTTCTGCCTCTTCCCCTATGTACTGTGAACATTTTCTTTTATTATTGAGAGTATCCTTTCAAAAAGAGATAGTCCTGAAAAGCAAATTGATCTTCACTCATTTGTTTTTGTCCTAACTGAAACATAGCCAGAGCTTACTATTTATGACAAAAATAGCAAATTTATGTGCTCTGATGTGCCTAATTTAGAAAAAGAAGGCAGTCTAGGTGGCACGCAGATGGCACACATCAAACCCAGTTCGTGCTTCAAATATTGCTTATTTGAAAATATAAAGCCTAATACTCATCTACTGCTAGCTATGGCAATGTGACTTCTTTCTAAATTTGCAACCTTCTACTGAACTAGTTTGTGTGCTTAAATGCCATACTGCACATACTTTACAAGCTTTGTGCTTTCTTAATATTTTCTTAAATATTTTATAACATTTGTACAGAAAGAAAAGGAAGAAAAATGAAGGATGAATAAGAAATGTAATATATGACGATGGAAGGTCCTCCTAGAAGATGAACATTTAAATTAAATAAATTCACAATTGGGCAGATTCAATAAACCATACATGGTGTGCTAAGACAATGTGCTTGCTGTTTTGGTAAACACAGTGTCATACTAATTACAGCATAGGCAGCTGAATTGTATGCTAATCAACCAATCCAAGATGGAGGAGCTAATCAACCAATCCAAGATGGAGGAGCTATTCAACATGCTCAGTGGTGGTTTTCCCTGTGAATTCCAAACCCTATTTGAATACAGCCACAGAAGTTTTAGACTTCATAACACTCAGAAGATTCTTAAAAATATTGATGCAAAAACTGTTTTAATTCTGTCTCTCAACTGTCCAGATTTTTGCCTTATATTTTTAGTCTGTTCCTCCTAAAATCAGTGTTTTTTGGGCAAATTATTAAGTATTGAAAGCACTAAATAGTAACAGACATTTGAGTTTCAGACTTTATATTCTTCAGAAAATGTATGTTAACACAACTCATTTTATTCTAGCAACTAAGTTTATAAGAGCAATATTTAAAATTTGTCCCTATTTTGGGGCCTTTTTCCCCCCATTATTTTTGGTTTTGTCCAGATTTCTTGTGCTAAGAAGTTGAGGTATGATTTCTATCAACTTTCTAAAGTTGTAAGAACAAAATACAGTGGATATAAAAAGTGTACACACCCCTGTTAAAATGCCAGGTTTTTGTGACATAAAAAATGAGACCACAATAAATCATTTCAAAACATTTTCCACCTTTAATGTGACCTATAACCTGTACAATTCAATTGAAAAACAAACAAATCTGTTAGGGGAAACAATATAAAAAATAAAAAAGTACAATAAGCTGGATGCATAAGTGTGCACACCCTTAAACTAATACTTTGTTGAAGCACCTTTTGATTTAATTACAACATTCAGTCTTCTTGAGTAGGAGTCTATCAGAAAGGCACATCTTGACTTGGCAATATTTGCCTAGTCATCCTTGCAAAAGCGCTCCAAATCTGTCAGATTGTGAGGGCATCTCTTGTGCACAGCCCTCTTCAAGTCACCCCACAGATTTTCTATTGGATTCAGGTCTGGCTGTGGCTGGGCCATTCCAAAACTTTAATTTTCTTCTGGTGAAGCCATTCTTTTGTTGGTTTGGATGTATGTTTGGGGTCATTGTCATGTTGAAAGGTGAAATTCCTCTTCATCTTCAGCTTTCTAGCAGACACCTGAAGGTTTTGGACCAAAAGTGACTAGTACAGTATGTAAAAAGTCTCCCTGTTGTTCAGCCAGTCACTTTTATTTATGGCTCGGTCCAGCTTTGTTGCTGTAAGAGTGGGGGGGCATGTACACAATACAAAAACTGGTAAGAAAGCAGTACAATTAGCAAAATAACATCAGAAATACAGATATACTAAGCACTAAGTCAGCTATGTACCCTGAGCATCAGACACAAAGCTTATGTATCCCTGAATCCAAAAGATAGAAAACAAGGATATGGCACAGTTCTCATCACTTGCACTGGGTGTTGTGTGTGTGTGTGTGTGTGTGGGGGACAGGAAGTCTGGGCTGATACAAAAGGTAAGTGAGTGTGTGTGAGCAAGAAAGATAAACAGCCAGACATTTAAAAAAATGGCCACTGAGACAGAATGAGATTTAAGCCTCATGGCTGAACCATGTAACTGTTGTGCATGTGTCTCTATGAGCCCTCCAAGTGAAATTGGTGTTTGAGTGTCTGTAAGAACACAGCCAAGCTCTGTGCTAGCTCTATATCTTGGTATGTCAGACAGGTGTGAGCCATACATGGTAGAGGTGGCAGTTCAATGTTGTCGTACCCAACCACGATAACTGGCTCTACCAGAAATTGCACTGGCACATCCACACCCATGATAGATGTCCTGAATGTGACTTATGTCTGCTGGATGAGCTCTCCTCATGAGAACACCCAGGACCATGACCCCATGCCTGCCACTTCTGGGTGTGGACACATCAACCACTGATGGAGCAGTGGAATTACTGCCACTACAGGAGCATGATCAGGAATAGCCACAGTGGCTAACAACACATGATGTGGCTGACCAACACCCACGTGGAAGCTGTTCCCCTTCCAGCAGACGTTCCATCACAGACACTGCCTGTTGAAATGTGTCATTCATCTGATCCACTGAATCGGCAACATGGTGGAGGCAGTCACGCATGTCAGCCTGTCCCACATCTACACCCTTAAGCATTTCTCTGTAGGACCTATTGGAACATGCCTGTGCCTCCATGATGGCCATAAACAGATCTACTTCATATGTTCGACACTTCAAAATGCCGAATTTCATATGGCCGAGACCATATGATCGACATTTGAAATGTCGAACATATGAAAACCAAAAGTAAAAAACAACAAACACTTACCTAAACACTGCTAGCAAGGGGGGCTACGCCCCCCACACCCCTTGTACCTTAAATATACCAACTCTGAGATTGCAGTACAGTGCAGGAATGGAAATCTTTCCATTCTGCATTGTACAGAGATGCCAGTTCCACATTGTCGGCATTTCAAATGCCGATCATATGGTCTCGGCCATATGAAATTCAGCATTTTGAAGTGTCGTCAAAGTGAAGGGGACCCCCACCCCAAACATACATTGAGTGGCACTGGAAGACACACCTGGATCAGGTGGAGGATGGACAGCAGGCCTCCTACAACCCTCCTGTGTGGCACCTCACTAACACATTGGCTATGGCCAGAGTCAACAGGCAATGAAGCAGCAGAAACCACACTACCCTGATCGAGTGTCTCACCCTCCACCTGTCCATTATCTAAAGGCTCAATGGAATGGGTGGGCATAGGCCTATTGGCTGCATCCAGTGAATTACAAGGGATAGCTGAATGTCATACTCTGAGTCAGATTCAACCTCTACACCCCCTGACTGTGTCTGTGTTTGCCCAACCTCATCATCAGAGTTTTCCAATACTCTGACATTAGGTGGAAACAGTCCTACATTTCCACTGTCAGGATTACCTGTGATAATTAGCAACAAACATAGGAAAGAAATTAATAACTACACTACTCATCATCATCATCTTCTTTTGGCTGTTCCCGTTAGGGGTCGCCACAGCGGATCATCTGTTTCCATTTCTTCCTGTCCTCTGCATCATGCTCTTTCACACCAACCGCCTGCATGTCCTCTCTCACCACATCCATAAACCTTATCTTAGGCCTTCCTCTTTTCCTCTTACCTGACAGCTCCATCCTTAGCATCCTTTTCCCAATATACCCAGCATCCCTCCTCAGCACATGTCCAAACCAACACAATCTCGCCTCTCTTGCTTTGTCTCCAAACTGTCCAACCTGAGCTGACCCTCTAATATACTGATTCCTAATCCTGTCCATTCTAGTCCCATCCAGTGCAAATCTTAACATCTTTAACTCTGCCACATCCAGCTCTGACTCCTGCCTTTTCGTCAATGCTACAGTCTCCAACCCTTATAACATAGCTGGTCTCACTACCTTCTTGTAGACCTTCCCTTTCATTCTTATTGGTACCCGTCTGTCACAAATCACTCCTGACACTCTTCTCCACCCATTCCACCCTGCCTGTACTCTCTTCTTCACCTCTCTTCCACACTCACCATTACTCTGAACTGTTGATCTCAAGTACTTAAACTCATCCACCTTTACCAACTCTACTCCGTGTATCCTCACCATTCCTCTACCCTCCCTCTCATTTACACACATATATTCTGTTTTAGCCCTGCTGACCTTCATTCCTCTCCTCTCTAAAGCATATCTCCACCTCTCCAGGGTCTCCTCAACCTGGTCCCTACTCTCACTACATATCACAATGTCATCTGCAAACATCATAGTCCACGGGGCCTCCTGCCTAATCTCATCTGTCAACCTGTCCATCACCACTACAAATAAGAAAGGGCTCAGAGCTTATCCTTGATGTAATCCCACCTCCACCTTAAACTTATCTGTCACTCCCACCGCAGTCCTCACCAATGTCACACTACCCTTGTACATATCCTGTACCACTCTTACATACTTCTCTGCCACTCCCGACTTCCTCATACAATACCACAACTCCTCTCTAGGCACCCTGTCATATGCTTTCTCTAAGTCCAGAAAGACACAATGCAACTCCTTCTGACCTTCTCTGTATTTCTCCAACAACACTCTCAGAGCAAATATTGCATCTGCAGTACTCTTTCCTGGCATGAAACCATACTGCTGATCACTAATCATCACCTCCCTTCTTAACCTAGCTTCTACTACTCTTTCCCATAACTTCAAGCTGTGACTGATCAGTTTTATCCCTCTGTAGTTACTGCAGCTCTGCACATCATCCTTATTCTTAAAGATAAGTACCAAAACACTTTTTCTCCACTCCTCAGGCATCCTCTGACTTTCCAAAATTTCATTAAACAATCTGGTTAAAAATTCCACTGCCATTTCTCCTAAGCACCTCCATGCTTCCACTGGTATGTCATCTGGGCCAACAGCCTTTCCAGTCTTCATCCTCTTCATAGCTGCCCTTACTTCCTTCTTGCGAATCTGCTTCACTTCCTGATTCACTATCCCCACATCATCCAACCTTCTCTCTCTCTCATTCTCTTCATTCATCGTCCCTTCAAAGTACTCTTTCCATCTACTCAACACACTCTCCTCACTTGTGAGTATGTTTCCCTCACTGTCCTTTATCACCCTTACCTGCTGCACATCTTTCCCAGCTCTGTCCCTCTGTCTAGCCAATCGGTACAGGTCCTTTTCTCCCTCTTTAGTGTCCAATCTCTCATACAACTCTCTATATGCCTTATCCTTAACCTTCGCCACCTCTCTCTCTTTGCCATGTGCCTCATCTCCTTATACTCATGTCTACTTTCTTCATCTCTTTCACAATCCCACTTCTTCTTCGCCAGCCTCTTCCTCTGTATACTCTCCTGTACTTCCTCATTCCACCACCATGTCTCCTTGTCCTCCGTCCTCTGTCCATATGTCACACCAAGCACCTTCCTAGCAGTCTCCCTTACTAGCTCTGCTGTAGTTACCCAGCTATTCGGTAACTCTTCATTATAATAACTACACTACTATAGTCCAATATATGCTAACCAACTAACAATGGTGCCACTATTACAGGCAGTACTGCAATACGCACAATAGTCCTGACACCCACATCACACTTATGGATAAAAATAAATATTTCTTTGAACTGCTCATCAGTACTGATAAAAAAATGTTTAGCTTACCATGTGCACATGATTCCAGGGTTGCTATGGAGGATGGTCCTGGAAGAAGTTAAGTAAAAGGTAAGGACACCATTATCACAATTAACAGTAACACAGGAGGTTAAAACTTTTTTGCCCTTTATATGTCCATTACCAAACTTGAGTGACACATCCAACCCAAGACCATGTGTAATCAACCAGAATGTGTTGTTAACTGCATCAATCTACAACTAGCCCCCTCCCCTCAAAAAAATAATGTTAAACAGAACTTGAGTATTACTGTCAATATTTTACTCTACAAGAAATAGTTAACACTGCGGTGGTGGTGCTGCGGTAGCGTTGTCGCATCACAGTTAGATGTTGCCCGTTCGATTCTCAGTTAGAGCGTCTTCTGTGTGGTGACATGCGTGAACGGGCATTCCTTCATTGAAGGTTGTGCGTTAGGCCTGGCAAGCCAGCACGTAAAACTCTACTGCCAATCATTAGCGGACCGGAGTTCTGCTGTGGTGACCCCTAACCGGGAAAAGCCGAAAGACACAAACAAACAAGAAATAGTTAACACTTGAGATAGGTAAGCCTACCTGGAAGCTTATCCTGGGAAATCCTTGTCCTCCCTGAAACAGCAGCACCAACATCAATCACATGCTGTTGTACACTTTCCACTAAGCTCTCTGGATACCTGACAGTGGAAAGGAAATCTTCATTTGGTGTCAATGGTGGTTGTTTAGCAGCCCCACTGGTAGTCATCCATCCATGGACCACTGCAGCTGCTGTTCTCCGGGCCGATGAAATCATGTCGGCGGCCCTATGATGCACCTGATCATATGTCCTACTGTGGTCACCTACAGGGTTAACATCATCCAGTATCTGCTGCCAAATTTGCATTCTTCCAGACATATCCCCACATCCTCTTTCAAGCAGAAAGGCACCATGTCACCTAAATGCTTTGACAATGACTTCACTTTCAGGGTCACTGAATGAGGGGTTGTGGGGATTGGGAAACCCGGGTTCCATAGTCCTAGGTGATGTAAAGCACAAAAGGTTAATACACATAAGTGTCACATAAATAGCCATCCTTAGATGTAACACATAAAGGGTAGTTTTTTGATATTACCTACTGGAAAAACGGTCAAGATATTCAAATATAAAAAAGGATTTATGTGGTTATAACATATTGCAGTCACACACAAAGCAAGGTTGGATCTAAAGCAAGGAAAGGAATAATAGCAAAGCAAACCTCTGTACAAACAATTTTTTGCCCCAACACAAAATTGGAACTTGGCTCCCCCACCCCCAAAATGACAGGCAAATGACACATTTTGCTAACAAATCAACAGGTATAAAACATTAGTGAACATCTTAACATGCTATCAAAGAAACTGTCCCAAAAACATGTGTACACATTTACCACAGAACATTTATTTGCCAGTCACCTTTACCTGTGGCCAGTAGAAGGCTAACATCTCAGAGTCAATGACAATATATGAAACATTTACCACAGAACATTCAGTTTTATGCAATTGCCAGTCACCTCTACCTGGGTTCAGCATTCTCCTTGAGGTGTCTATGGGCCATCCACGAAGGCTAACATTCCTGTGTCACTGACAATATAGGACATTTACGTTTCACTAAATTACAAGTAGAAGAGTATAAAGAGAAAAAACAATTGTAACATTAGCACTTGTGATGAAAGTTAATAAGGCTGTGCATCTGGGAAAGAAAAATGCCTATGTCATCAGTAAACTTCTAAGAAGTGCATACAGATAAAAGTAGCATTTGCTAATGTGTGTGTGTGTATGTGTGTGTGTGTGTGTGTATGTATGTATGTATATATATATATATATATATAATATATATATATATATATATATATATATATATATATATATATATATATATATATATATATATATACATATATATATATATACACACACACACACACACAAATATTTGTTCTCAGTGATGTGAGCATATCCAGTATATAACTGAAAAATGCAATCATATCATATCAAGATTAGTAGTCGATAAATCCAAAGTATTAGCAATCTTCTTCTTTATTAGCCCTATAAACAAGTCTCCTCACCTTCACGTTCCCTAGATACACTGTCCCATTTTTATTGTATAGTTTCAGAGCTGTGAACATAGTGAATATGCAAATAAAGTGTGAACTCATTAGAATTGCTGAATCCCAATTTCATATCTCAGTGTAGCAAATGTAAACATAGTGCAGGCAGCCCCTCAGTGCTTGTTGCTAATGCATTGCAACTGTGAATGATTACTAGTAGAGAGAATGAAAACACAACAGCAATTCAGACTCTCTTACATCCAGTGGGTGTGTCAGCCAGGTTAGACTTACAAAGTGTAGAAGTAATTGTATCAAGGTTTGAAATATAAGTAAGCAGCACGTTTCACAGTTTCTATTCAGTAACATCCAACCTCCCCTGCCCTGCCTTTGTTCACAACTGTATATTATTGCCATTTAATATTATCACACATTTTAAGCACAATGATACAACATGCTTTACAGACTGCATGTCTTAGATTAATGGTCAGATAAGAGAAGAAGAATGAGCAACAAATACAAAGAGGTAAGATAGAAGCTGCATTTCTGCAAGCAAAAGTCATAAATTGTTGTGTGATCACTCATTGCACTACATCTGAAATTAATACATGTACAAACAACTCAGAGGTGTACAACTGTCATATGTTTTGTTAATACTGTGGTTGGTGTTGCAGTTGCTTGTATGCACAATGATTTTCATTCTCTGCTGCAAAGCTGTTTCTGTGGCAAAGAGGGATAAGAAACCATTACTGTGTTTTGAAGGGTCATTGGAGTGAAAGTTCAAATCCATGCCATCCGTCCATAACAAATCACTAAATTTTTCACAGCACAAGGAGGTAGGCCAGCCCCAGTGGCTCAGCCTGCCCCTTCTCCACTGGGTCTGGCACCAATGCCCAGCACATCTGGGACTCAACCTGGCAGTACCGCTTCTGCTGTCCCTGCACTACTTGTACTACCTGAGGACTCTGCTGCTCCTGCACTATCTGCACCCTCAGGTAGCACTACCTCAGCAGTTGGTGCTGTGGTACCCTCTGGGAGCACTAGCAGAGGTGGGAATTTCATCACCTGCCAGGAGATGCCAGGGTTTGTGCATAGGGTGGTGCACAGCACCCTTGGTGTATGCTTACACTGGATGGAGAGGCTGCTCTCCCTCCTGGTCCATAGGAGGAGGATGCATCAAGCACTCCAGCAGCCAGTGGAGAAATGGGACGATGATGACAGTCCTGCAGGTGAGGACTAGATTCTCACTGTCTTCCTGTTTGATGGGCATGGGCTTGAGTTGCCCCCTCCCTCACCCCAATCATGGTGTCCCCAACCTTTTCTATCCCTCACCATCCCTGAGTCTTATCATGTGTGTCCTGTTTGCATTTGCTTCCTCACCTACCCAACTTACCTGACCCAGAAATATCAATGTCCTTTACTCACCATTCATCTGTTACTGAAGTAAAATTTTGTCCTAGCACCTGGAAGCTGCTATGGTCAGAGCAGTACCCCAAGACTCTCCCTAGCATGTATGTTGTACTGATATCACCAAACCAATTTAGACATGTGTCCGACTAGCTTTAAGCTAATCAAACCAGCAGGTCAAGTTTTTAGCTTAATAGAGATCTTAAGAGATTTTTATTTTTCAAAATCTTGCAAACATTCTCCTGTACAATCAAACAAAACAAACAAAAAAAAACAACATGGTGACTCTTGGTTCTTCTTCTTCAAATGAGATTCTCCTTTATTGAGCAAACTTTTCAGAAGTTAGGTTACTGATGTAAAAAAAAAGCAGGCACCTGTCCCACAAAAAATGAGATTCTCCTTTATTGAGCAAACTTTTCCGAAGTTAGGTTACTGAAGTAGGAAAAAAAAAAGCAGGCACCTGTCCCACAAAAAAAAATGTCCCATGCATAGCTCTCCATTTCACACATGTCTCTTCTTGAAACACTTAATTGGTCCAATTGGCTGTACAACATGATTGTGTTGTTGTCATCCCTCTTTGTGGAGGTGGCAGTACACATTCAGCTAATATTCTATATGCATTTTCATTTTACACTGTTGAAAAAATGAATAACTATAGTTCTTTCCTATATCCCTCCTGAACATTCCTATATTGCTTTCTCTTTGTTCTCACCCTGTTTGCCCCAATTTAATCATTTTCCTATCTATCCTAACACCTATAATCTAGTCAAAAAATAGAATCTCACACACACCATACATATGCAACAAAAAATGGATCCCTTTTTGGCCTCTGTGTTTCTATGGAGTTTTGCATTGCACACCAATGCTAAGCAATGGCGAATGGCTCTTCTGTGGTGTGGTTACCTCTGCACAATGTCACTTAAACATGCTGTGCTATGTCAACAGTGACACATGGTGAATGTAGTATAAAGAATAATTTCATGCATTATCACTACTTATTTTAAAATATTACGTACACCTGGATTTGAACCCTATATCATCTAGGCTCCAAATGAAATGTGTCAGTGCATTTACACATGCTGCCACAGACTCAGCTAAGCAGCAGGTGTGTTTCATACATTCACTACTGAGAACTCTCACAATTTTAGCAATGAGGCTCGTATTTGTACACTATTTAACTATGCACAAACAAGAAAGCAGTAGAAATGTGTATCTCACATGCGCAAACACTTTGCCATTGACTGCTCAAACCAGCAGCTCAATGTTACTCTATGCAAAGTGGACAATAGCATGTACTACATTTGTTTACTGTCCATTTAGTGTTTATGCCATGAAACTACATGTGGAAACACAAACAAAATAAAGGCATTCTCTAAGAAAATAATGCAGATTTACAATGCAGCCATCTGTTACCTCCACCATCCACTGCAACCTTGGTCCCTCAGTAATACTTCATAAATATATCAACTACACTATATAAATAAATAACAAATGTTGTCTTATATGCCATGCACATCTTTATAATGACAATACACATTCAGATTTTCTAATACTTGTAGTAATGTGGATAGCTGTTTGCATATAGTTTGTAAAGCTGTCTCAAAGTATACCTGCACATTAGAAACACAATAGGAAATACTATACATTGCACACTCATCCTACTGGTAATATGCAGAACTGTAATATTTTGACAGCTGGACATGACTGCCTATCCATTTCATGCAGGCCTCACAGCATATTTTCTCCAACATCCAGTGCTGGTGTCATCTACTAGAAATTGTCCTGCAGCCTTGTAACAGTCAGAATTGTGCCATAGGTAGGGGTTTTGTTCTCACTGCAGTCAACTGAGGTGTGTGTGTTTGTGTGTGTGTGTGTGTGTGTGTGTGTGTGTGTGTGTGTGTGTGTGTGTGTGTGCATGCACATGCACATGTTCAGGTGTGTCTGTTTGTCCTGCAGCCTTGTAAAAGTCACACTTGTGCTTTGGTGCTTTTATAAAATATTGAGTTCTCTAGTCTGAGTTCTTAGTTAGGTAGTGGTTCTAATCTCACTTCAGTCAACTGGGAGGTGTGTGTGTGTGTGTGTGTGTGTGTGTGTGTGTGTGTGTGTGTGCGCGCACACATGTGTGTATCTATCTAGTCAGAAGATCATAAGTGTGTATCCTACAGTTACTACTCCAATCCCATGGATTGCCAATATTTTGACACTTCCAAATGCCTACAATTCCATTTCATGCAGGCCTTTCAGCATGTTGTCTCCAACATCCACTGCTGATGTCATCCACTATAAAGTGTCTTGCAGCCTTGCAAAAGTCACACTTGTGCCATGGTGCTTGTATAAAATACTGAGATCTCTAGCCTGTGTCCTTAGTTAGGTAGAGGTTCTAATCTTACTGCAGTCAACAGGGAGGTGTGAGTGTGTGTGTGTGTGTGTGTGTGTCTATCTTCTCAGAAGACCATATGTGTGTATCACGCAGTTACTACTCCAATCCCATGGATTGCCAAGATTTTGACAATTGCACATGTCTACACATCCACTTCACTTAGGCCTCTCAACATCTTCTCTCCAACATTCACTGATGATGTCATTCAGTATCATTTGTCTTGCAGCCTTGTAAAAGTCATACGTGTGCTGTGGTGCCTGCATAAAGTACTGAGTTCTCTTGTCTGTGTCCTTAGGTAGAGGTTCTAATCTCACTGCACTCAACTGGGTGGTGTGTGTGTGTGTGTGTGTGTGTGTGTGTGTGTGTGTGTGTGTGTGTGTGCGTGCGCACACATGCATATCAAGTCAGAAAAGTATAAGTGTGTATCCTGCTGGTACCAATCCAATCACATGGATTGCCAATATTTTGACACTTGTACATGCCTACACATACATTTCATGCAGGCCTCCCAACATCTTCTCTCCACATCCACTGCTGATGTCATCCACTATAAGTTGTCCTGCAGCTGTGTAAAAGTCACACTTGTGCTGTAGTGCTTGTGTAAAATACTGAGTTCTCTAGTTGGTGTACTTAGGTAGGAGTTCTGCTCTCACTGCAGTCATCTGGGGGGTGTTTGTGCATTTGCTTGACATTAGAGAGAACATTTTACACCTGCATGTAGGAAGCTGATATTAACATCTTCTCCTCACCAGACTCTACTGATGTCATCAGTTATAGCCGATTTGTGGATGTGCAGTATTTTCATCAGGGCAGGCTCAGAGACTGGCCTGTAGGTCAGGCCCACATCACTTCATCCTATACAGTAAAGAATAGAGTGACAGGGCTTTCAGTCTATCCACATACATCATGGTATGGTTTGTAGGCCCTGAATTTTCCTGGTGAGAAACCCCTGTGGTCTCTCCAGCTGCTGCAGGTGTCTGGTGAGGTACATGCAAAAGGGAGCATTATACTCTATTAGTGTTCTAATGAGGTTTGAGTACAGTGCTGTTATAACATCCTCAGATCTGGATATGATGGCCTGACTCATGAGGTGCATGACTTAGCCTTTCCATACCCCTGTGAAGTTCAGAATGCTATCTACATGTTTTCCTGGGTCTTGCACCATGGTGGGTGGTGTCAATGCTGTAATTAGTGGGGAATCCCACTTTGCAAAAGGCAAACTTAATGGCACATTTTTGCTTTTATTTATAGACTGTATGGCTTTGGTACCAATCATTTCTCTGTATTAGCCCCTCCTGTAGTATGTTTTTTAACACCTTTATTGAATTATCACTTGTGACATAGGCAACTTTACATTTATATAAAAGTAATCAAACTGTATTAACAAGTTCACATTTACAAACATTATACTTCACATATATTGCTATATATCATATAACCTACGCAACATTACATAAATGATTCAATTCCTGCCTTTTGTAACAAGAAACATATTTAGTAAACAATCACTTACAACACCAGCAATCATGCATTTATATAAATGAAAACATGAAAACAAACCACGACAACACAATCCTAGTTGCAAGCATTTTACATCACAAACCATATTGACATACTCCCCAGTTGCAAACATTATACATCACTTATAATCTGCCCAGTCATTTTCAGTCAAACATTACATAGCTCATTTAAGTCCTGGGTTCTTTTAAACCTCATTCCTCCCCTGTGTGTATTGTTCTCATAACTCCCATTTGTTCCTATGTAGCCTTTCCTAAAGATCTTAATTCCAGTTGTTTCATCTCTGTTACTATATTCACTGCTTCTAGTATAGCTGGCTTAGATTTTGATTTCCATTTTCTAGTAATTGCTTTTTTGGTAGAGACCATAATTAGACACAGCAAGGCCTTATCATGTCTAGGCAATTCTGTTTCTGTATTATAGCTCAGGAAAATCATCTCCCTCATCACGCCAATCTGCTCACCTAGCAACGGTGACAGTGCATCCCACAGGAAATCCTTAAAGTCCACCAACTCACTGCACTCCCAGATGATATGTTTCCAATTACCTCTTTCTTCCCTGTCACACCTCCAACATTTGCTGTCTACCTGAGGAAAATTTCTCTGGAGTCTACTTGGGGTATAAAATATCTATGTAAACATTTCTGAGCAAAAATCCTAAATCTTCTAGATTTTGTTGCATATTTGGGAGACATACATATATCCTCCCATAGTTTCTTTGGGAATTGCTTATCCAGTCTCTCTTCCCAATCCTTAACCTCCTCTGATTAATTCTTATAGTTACCATACAATATTTTATAAGCTCTACTAATTATTCCTGTTTTAACGGCAGCTTCTGTTCTAAATTCTACTAAAAACTCTACTAGTGCTGGTCTTTCATTTAGGGTACCCCTATTTCTTTCTCTTTGCCTATACTCTGATATCAATCCTTCCATCTTTAACCTGCAGTCCAAATAAATTCTTGGTGCCCTCCCGCATTCTATCATCTTTTTCTCTCTAGTTATTTGCTCCCAATACCTTGGTTCCTTTGCCACTTTTCTCCAATATATTCCAGCTACCTCTTTCCTATTGTCTATATCCCTAATTGCAGCCATCCCTATTGGCAGAATCTCCTTTCTCCATTCCCATGTTGGCTTAGTTCTTAGGATACTTTTTGCTACTTTATGGATATAATATTCTGTATGATTGTTATTCTCCATAAAGGCCTGCATTCAAAATTCCAGTCTCTCCTTGTTTCTTGAGCCTCCCCCAATTTCATCATCATCCCTTTCCACTTGGAATTATAGTTTTCTGCTTGTGTTATGTATAGGAGTCTTAACTGTGCAGCTCTGAAGTACCCCTTCAAATCAGATAATCCCAATCTGCCCTGTTCTACTGGAAGAATCACCTTATCCCATTTGACTCTTGCTATCTTCCCCTCCCTTATTAAGTCCTTCAGCTCTATTAATTGCTATACACAACTTCTCCTCTGGTTGATAAAAATATGCCTGAACTGTGTATAGGACTAATGGGACTAAAGACATTTTAACTGCTTCCATCTTACACTCCATATCCATATAACAATTCTTCCATTTTCTCACTTTTTGTATTATCTTTTTGTTTAGTCTCTTTCCACATATCTTTAGCTACCACACCAGAATCATTTTAAATCATACTCCAAATGCCTCTTTTATCATGTTCTCCATAAATATGGATAATGCTAAACCAATTAGTGTGTGGGTACATAGTTTACCACTATTGCCTTTCTTTTAGCTTCATTAATTTTGTATCCTGAAAAGATTTGAAACTGTCTCAAAATTTTCCACAACACTGTAATGTCCCTTTCTAGTTTTGTCAGGTATAAAATAATATCATCTGTACATAGAGCCAGCTTTTCTTGATTACCATACCAATTACATCCTTGAATTTCTGAATTCCTTATTTTCTTTGCCAGTGATTCTAAATATGATGCAAATAACAGAGGGGAAAGAGGATACCCCTGCATGGTTCCTCTGCTCAAAGAGAAATTATCAGACAGGATCCTTAAATTTCGCCTCCGATGCCTCATATAAATCCTCCTAATCAACCATATAATTTTATCAGGGAATGCAAATACTTCCATTGCCTTGCTCATAAAGTCCTAGCTTACTCTGTAAAATGCTTTATCTGCATCAAGATCCACCAACAACAATGATATTTTCTTACATTCTGCTTCCCTCTGGATCATCAATATTCTGTTAATGTTGTCAAATGTTTGCTTCCCCTCCACAAAACCACACTGATCCATATCTATCAATTTTGGCCTCACATTTGCCATTCTTTTAACCATTATACACATAAACACTTTATAATCATGGTTTACTATTGAAATGGGCCTGTATGAAGCTGGGTCTGATGGATCTTTACCCTATTTAGGTATTACAGTTACCACCACTTTATTCCAGGATGTTGGTACTTCTTCTCCTCTTAAAATACTGTTAAACAAAATGTTCTAGATCTTTATCAGTTTTTCCCTCCTAGCTTCCAAACTTACACAGGAATACCTTCTATTCTTGGGGACTTTCTTGTACATTGGTTATACATCACCATTTTTATCTCATCTCATCCTATCCTGTTAGTAATTGAGCCTCATCTGCTCCTTAACCTTTGATATATTTAATTCTTCCATAAACATTTCCATTAGTACATTCTCTTGATTTCCATATTTCTCTGCTTTATATAGACTTTCATGGAATTTTTGAAATATTTCTAATACCTCTATAGGATCTCGTGTTATCTTCCTTGTTATAGGCTCCCTAAGTTTAGTGACAGCCACTTTTACTTTCTGTTGTCTGAGTAACTGTGCTAAAAGCTTCTGTGCTCTAGAGTTATCAAAAAAAAAAAAAAACAGTTGCATAACATTAATCTTTCTAAACTCATGCATATTATCAAGGCAATCCCTTATTTTCTGTTTAGCATTCTGCAATTGCTCCTCTTCTTGTTCTGTGAGATTCCCCCATTCTGCAGTACTTTAACATGTGTCAGTCCCTCCAGATAATTCACACTTCTTAACCATGTCTCCCTTTCTTTTAGTTCCACCCTATTTTTAAACTCCATTTTAATTTTATCCCACTACATACCTATATTTTAGAAGAAATTTCTATCTTCTCTAATAGTTCCTGAATAATTTCGACAACCCATTCTGTAAAGTCCTCTCTTTTCAACAGATAGGTGGGGAAGTGCCAATGTCTCATTTTTATTTAATTTCCCTGTGTTTTTGTTTTAATTATTAGTGGCACATGATTTGAAATAGTTACTGGGTGCATATCAGGACCTTCAATTAAATGCACATGTGCCTGTGAAATATAAATTCTGTCTGGCCTAAACCTGTTTTTGTATTCTGGGGATTAATATGAAAACTCACTCTGATCTCCTTTTACTTAATTCACATCTTTCATGCCAAATATATTCATAAATTTCTTCAAAAGTCTACCCTCCTTTGTTATACTTTCCATTCTGGGCCCCCCAGACACATCTTTACTGCTGCAAATCAAATTTCAGTCCCCACCTATAAGTAATATTCCTTGCTGAAAACTGATTATTTCTTCCAGAATTTTCTTAAGCTCCATTACAGCAGTTATAGGTGGAATATAAATACATGTCAGTATAATCCTCCTCCCTTGCCAGCAGCCCCTTAGTACTACAAATCTACCATTATTATCCGTTTCATCATTTTCTATCACTATTGGAGCTCCTCTTGCAATTAATATAAGTACTCCTCTTTTCCTTTGTCCCATGTAGTCTGCTGAATAACCATCCTGAAAAACTTTTTATTAAATTCACATGTTCACTTCTTTCCAAATGTGTCTTCTGTAGCATAACTATTTTCACTCTATATGTTTAATATAGCTCACTAGTCTCTTTTTTTTATTTATCTGTGAGCCAAATGACATTTAAAGACATTACAGAAAGCATCATTGTATTAATTTACCCCCCCCCCAAAAAAAAAACAATCACAATACCGGAGAAATGCCAGGCAACCAGCATTACTGCATTACAGGTTAAAGTTGCATTGTTCAAGACCAAGAATACAGCTTCCATGGGACCCGACAATATCCCTTGGATGTGTTCTACGTGAACTACAAAGTGAACTGGAACCACATTTGTGTGCCCTGTTCAATCACAGCCTCACCTCAGGATTTGTCCCTACTGAATGGTGCACTGGTACAGTCATCCCTCTCCATAAAGGGGGAGTAAATACAAACCCTGGGAATTTACACCCCATTAAGCTGATGAGTCTGATATATAAGGCTATAGAGCACATCATTATGGCCCTAATTAACAAGGATTTAGGGAATCTCCAAACTCTAGATCCCACGCAATTTGGTTTTGTGAAAGGTAGATCATGCCTGCTCAACCTGGTTGACTTCTTTGAGTTAGTCACCAGAACTGTGGATAAGGGCAAGGCAGTTCATACAGCCTACTTCGATCTGGCCAAGGCCTTTGATACCATTCCCCACGCAGGAATTATTGATAAACTCACCAAACTAGGTATTGACCCCTATATCACTAGGTGGGTTGCAAATTGGCTCACAGACAGAACCCACAGTGTGAAAGTTGAGGAATCCAAGTCAGACTGCTGACCAGTCAAGAGTGGAGTCCCACAGGGATCGGTCCTGGGTCCTCTCCTGTTTGGCATCTACTTTTCAGAAATACAGGCCAAAACGGAGGGAATCTGGCTGACCTTGTTCACAGACGACTGCAAGCTGGGAGCCATTATTAACTCCCCAAGTGATGTAGACATCCTACAGAAAGGTCTCATTGAGACCAATGACTGGTGTTAAAACCATGGCCTTAAGCTTAATGCCAAAAAATGTGTCATCATCCCCTTTCGGAAAAACTCAGTTCCCACTAATTACCACATTGATGGGAGCCCACTAAACACTGAAGGTGTTATAAGAGATCTGGGGACACAGGTTGACAGCAACCTCTCCTTCAACCACCACATTGCCACTGTGGTCAGAAAGTCCTTCCATGTGGCACATCTCATTACCAAGGGTTTTACATCCAGGAAGAAAGAGGTCATCATCTCTCTCTACTCTTCCCTCATTAGGCCAGTCGAATATAATGCCCCATTTGGCATGTACCTCACTAGACACCTGCAACAGCTGGAAAGGCCACAAAAGTACCACATGAAGAGGATCCTAGGCCTTAAACACATGTCCTACATTGACAGACTAAAAAAACTCCAGCTATTCTCTGTCTCATATCATCTGCTAAGAGGTGATCTCTGTTTGACTTACAAAGCCATGTCTGACCCAGCTCTGTTAGAAATGCTGCATCTAAAGAAATCCCAATCCCTCCACGTCACACACTCCAGAGACCTCAACCTCATTACACAATCAACAGAACATGGTGGAGGGACAGGTTCATAACCCAGAGACTGCCCATGCTCTGGAATATACTTCCCATACATGTCAAGCAGAGCACCTCACTGGCCCTCTTCAAGAGAAATTTTGATGAGTGGATGGGAAATAGAAAGTTCACTCTGGGGATCACTCCAGTGGCTCTACTTGATAGAGGCTCTGGGAACTAAGTCGGGCAGCACGATGCCAGGGTACTTCTATGGGCTAGACTTGTAATGGCTCCAGGACCATTAGTCTAGTAGACCCCTATGAACCTATAAAAAGTTATTATTCCTTCCTTTTACGTATAACAGCTTTTTTTGTTAAATGTCTAGTTCCAGCTTCTCTGTTACATGCATACACTGCTTGGCATCTTGAACTTTTATACAGATGTTTCGATTATATCAATTTGAGCCTATGTCACATCTTAAAAAACCTTTTGTTTTATTGAAAGCCCTCAAAAAAAACTCACCCCCAATAGCCCCTAAAACTATGCACAGCTTCATTTATTGCAGTTTTACCCTCCTAATAGGAATAAATGTCCCAAACTGACACCCATACTCACAGACTTTAGTCACCCTAAAAGAAAGATTATCCATGCTAAGACACATGGTGCAGCCTGTGCTTCTATTAAGTGCTGTCTGGTTTTCTCTTATCTTTATAACTCTCCCAGCTGGGAAAGCCCCTGAATGCTTTCGGAGAACATTATCTCATAGTCAGTTTCTCTTTGTTTTTTTTTTTTCCAGCCAATCACCTGAATTCTTTCAGACATAATCTCATAGCCAATTTCTCTTTTTTTCTCATCAATTTTTCTTTATTAGATTGTCTCCATGGAGAAATGAGGGCCAAATACAGAATTGCTACTAAGCATACATTTATTTATTGACAAATATTCTTTTCCATTTACTTACTTTCTCTTAAATCTTGTTACTAGATCAAGCTAAGGGCCTTAATGCAGTTATTCCCCCATACAAGAATGAGAAAAACACATTAATATTTCTTTTGTCAGGCTTTTTAACTAGACTTTTCTTCTTCGCGCTTTTACACTGCAGTGCCTACTTGTCTTAAAACTGTACAAGGAGAAAGAGAGAAGAAGGGAGAAAGAAAAAAATAGAAGAGAAACCAGGAGCACCTATTTACAACATTATCTCTATTACACTTAAAAAACTGAGAAAACTTTACTTTATAGCATGCAAAGAAAATTATGCACTATAAAAATAGTACTATTAAGAAACATGTTTATTTTAATTACACCTCCTCTTCCCCTCCCCTAAGTATTTTTCTGAACATTAATGACATGAAGTAGGCTATATGCTTTAGAGCCCCCCCCCACAAGTCCAACAAAGCCGAAAAAGTGAAATATTTCCAGATTTTCTTGTTTTGTCGTATTTCACAAATATAATTATTGCTGTGTAATCCCACATTTGTCATTTCCAATTTACTGGTTTTATTCCTGTTCATCTCCACCTCCCAAATCCTGTCTGCTTCATTTCCAATGTACTCCTGATTGTTCTACTCTACTCTCATGCTCCCTTCCTTCTCACCAGCATTTTCCATTGAAACATTGGAAAAGATTTCATTGGCACAGTCTGTCTGTGGTCTTTATTATCAAAAGAACAAGAAGCAGAATCTCCTTCTGTTTCACAACTCACTTTTTGTTGGACAAACTTTTGTATTTCCTCCTTCACCAAAAAATAATTTTGTCCTTCTAGGGAAGAATATTTTGAAGATAGCTGGGTCGACAGCTTGAATTTCATGCCTGCTTTTCGACATTCCCTGAATAGTGGAATAAATGTACTCCTCTTTTGCCTGGTGTACAATAAGTAATCATTCTCTGCAAATACTCCTGTGCCTTCCACTTTTAGTACTTTGTCCTTCTTCCATAGTTTTGACCTAATCAACTCTTCTGCTGGTAGGATTGCATCTTTACTATTAAAAGTCTAGATTGCTTTGTCATAGCCAGATTTGGAGCATACACATGATGTGCCCTTTCAACTAACAACTTCTGCTGTGGAATACCAATCCAGTTGCTTATATGTGATTTCATAAAATTAATACAGTCTGCTCCTTCCAGCTTTTCTGGTACAGCTGAAAATCTCAGGTTTTCCCTACATGCTGTGTCTTCTACTTCTATTATTTTTTGAAACATCTCTTCTTGTGCAGTCTCATATTCAGCCTTTTCTTCATTTCAACCTCTGATTTTTGCAGTTTTATCACCTCATCTGAACATCTGTTTAAAGCCGAATCCATTTTTCTATCCTTTTGTTGTTTGAGCTGATATACTCCATCAGTGTTTCTTTTATTTTAGCCAGGCTTGTTTAGAGTTGTCTTATACTTTGCTCTAGGTTACTGGAAGTTATATCTGGAGGTTGTACTGCTTTTTGCTGAACAGCTGCAGAACTTTTCCAGGTCAGTGTTTATTCCTCACCTTTTGTAGCAGATTTTCTTTCAGGTTCTCTGTATTTCTTTTTTTTTTTGGCATCCATCTACTAGCCAAATACTGAAACTTACCCAAAAACATACTGGCCTTGTCTGTTGAGTTTCTGTTTTCACACTGAAAGAGATAGAATTAAGCTATTACTCAAAGTGTAGCCATCTTGGAAGTCCTCTTGCTGCACCATCTAAGTAAAACATTTTTTCTTCTTATAAGTATTTGTATAAAACATTTACTGATATAAACTGCATGCCATATACAGTCAAATATTGTTGTGTAGTGTGCAGTAATGGGTATTTTAAATGTGGGGGAGTCTTTTTATTGACTGTTGTAAATGTTAAACATATTAAAATAAATGAGTACATTTTAGTTGTAATAAAAATAGGTTTTACAGTATGACAGGAGAAAAAACATGGACAAAAGTAAGCTTAATGTTCATATGATGTGATCTTGGGCTGCTGGGTTGGGGGTGGGGTGTAAAAGTGCATTGATTATATTATATGTAGAATTAGGATATTTTTTCTTTTTATTTTACAAGAGTGAATGTCTAGATTATTACCTTTGGCTTAAGCTGTAAATAGGTGTTTTTTTAAGCATGCAGGCATTAAAAATAAAACAAAATGATGAAAGCCATGAAAATGCTAAGCTTCTTACAGGTACAAAGATATTAGCTTGTTTGTTTTCTACTTCCAAATGTTGAGTGGAATTGAGATGTCTAAAGCTGAGGGCAGCTGTGCATTCTTTTATGAGTGAAATTTACAAAGACTCATTGTTGAGTACATTTCCATGGAGACAAGCTGTCTGTAGGTGCAAGCAGTTATTCTTGATAATTCTGACTTTTTTTTTGCTGTGGGAAATACAAAATTTAAAGGTACAAAGGCAAGAAGTTCAGCAAAAAACATAAGTTTGAAATAATAGGAAGTAAATAAGAGGTAACAACCTCCCTAGCACCCCTAATACTTTAATGCAGGTAATAGAACAGTGCACAATTTAATTTAGTTAAAGATAGCCAGTGCACTTTTTCTTAGGGCTAAAAGTTAATGTTTTCTGAAACCATACAAGCAGCTTTTCATATCTGGGAGGGGAGATAAGCAATGAACAGAAAGCAATTAGTGTAATTGGGCTGTAACATGCTCTTTAGCATGGATAACATTAATTTTGGGTTAGATAATGCCTGTAGGTGCAGCCATCAATTTGTAGCAATTGTTACCTTTTGGAGGGTTAAAGATGTACATAGTTTTGTGTGTTTGTTCCATGTTAATAGAGGATGGGGCTGTTTTGTACTTAGTTTCTTTGTATGAGGGTTTTCTTTCAAAACACAAAGTCTTGAAAATGTGACATAGGTTCAAATGGAGATGAGAAGAAACAACTATAGAAAAGATCAGCCTGCCAAACATTAGTATATGCATTTAACACAGAAGATGGAAATACGCATTCAAAAAACTGTTATGTATAATAGGTAGGAATGATAGATTTTTATCTTAATGGCTGTGCTGTCCATATTATCCTGGAAAAGTGAATTGCCTTAGGAGTAGAGATAAAAAGGAAAGAGTACTGAATTAAATTAATTAATGTAGAGCCCAAATATAAATGCTGCAGGAGGCACATTTGGAAAGAAATGAGCATGTAAAATTGACAGAGAGGATTTCAGAATGGATATTCAGTAGAATATCATTAACAGAGGAAAAGGGGAGTAATTATTCTAATTGCTAGAGGGGCTCAAATGGTGACAAATGAAAAATGATAGATGTGTAGTAGTAAGGGGCTATTAGCTAGGGAAGAGGATTACAATGATATGTATTTACATTCCACCAAAAACTGCTATTATGGAACTTTATAAAATTTGGGATGAAATAATCAGCTTTCAGAAGGAAATATTATTTATAGGAGGGGACTGGAATTTGATTTGCAATAATGAAGATGTAATGGAGATTAAGAAGGGTCAATATAACAAAAGAGGATAGAGTTCTGAAGTAAGTTTTGAAAATATTTGGTATGGAAGATATGAATTCAGTAGTAGAAACTTGGATGGCATTTACATATTATTCATCGAGGTACAATCTCAATATATCCACCCCTTCTATCAACTAGTTCACTAGGTACCTCTCCAACAGACAACAAGCTGTCAAATGGAAAAAAGCTACTTCCTCCTTTCTCACCACTCCTACAGGAGTACACCATCAACATCTTTATAAACGATTTCCATCTATCAATCCCCAAGGCTAATCTCATCCAATATGCAGATGACTTGACAATCACTTGCTCTGCCACTTCCATCTCCACGCTCTTAAAACTAACCCAAGAGGCCTTCTCTTCCACAGAGAGCTGGAGGTTAGAGAATCACTTAGCACTCAATGCAGCAAAAACTAAACTTAATGATATTCTCCCCCTCTAAAAAGACCATTGACAAGAACTCTTTTATTATTACCAGCGAAAGCAACACCTCTCTCGAGATAGTATCCCAAACTAAACTCTTAGGTGTCCTCATCAATGAACACCTTAAGTTTGACATCTACATACAAACAAATAAAAAAAAAAACACCAGAAACTGGGACTGCTCTACCGTCAATACTGCTACCTCACTCCCTCAACCAGGTTTCTTCTCTCTACTACATACCTTATTCCTTCTCTGCTATATGGTGCCCCTCTTCTCACTAAACTATTGTTGTTGTGTCTTTCTGCATTTCCTGGTTAGGGGTCGCCACAGCGGAACTCCGGTCCGCTAATGATTGGCAGTAGATTTTTACGTGCAGAGTTGCCAGCTCTGGCCGCAATCAGCGAAGTGCGCCCATTCACGCATGTCTCCACACAGAAGACGCTCTAGCTGAGAATCGAACAGGGCAACGTCTTACTGTGAGGCGACAATGCTACCGCAGCACCACCACAGCAGTATCTTCTCACTAAACTATATTCTTCACTAAAGGTCAAACTCTGTTCCTGTTACAATAAAATCTCCAAGTTTACCACCGGTAACAAATCCTCCACCCACCACGGTAAAGCCCTTCACAAACTAAACTGGCTAGAACTATTAACTTACCTACATCCAACTTACTCATGCCCACAAACTCATCTTCCATACATCTCACTGTCCCTCTCTTGCCTCATCATTTAATAGCCACCTACCCAACAGACTCCTGAGAACTAATAACCAAAACCTGATTGAACAACACAAGCCTGCTCGTCCACCAGGCAAACAACTTCTATCCTTTTCCTTAGCACGGCTTTGAAACTCCTTGCCACCTCTTATCCGCACCACCAATAACCACTCTACCTTTAAACCTTACTTCATTCCCACCTTATATCCCTCTGGGAATGTTCCTGCTCTCACCCTACATAACTATACTCTGCACTATACCCCGCTTCCAATTCCTCCTCCAGTTTCATCTCCTTTTTCTTATACTTACCTCTCCCCTTTCATCTTTCTTCCCACCCTTTCTTCATCCCTCTTAACCATTTCTTCTCACTATATCCTCTTCTTCAATTCATACTTAACTTCTATCTATCCACTAGAACTACAATATGATGCCTACACGAACCTCCTTCACCTCTTCATCTAGATTTTACCGTTTTAACTAAGATTTTTGTATATACTTATGTTTGTTTTTTCCTTACTCTTCTGTAAACTGTATACTATATTACTCATTTGTTATGATGCTTAAATTGTTTAATATTCTTATGGAGCTTTTCTCCCCGGGACTTCATTGAAAACGGGCTTTTCCAAGCCCAATGGACTATCCCGGTAAACAAACTGTAAAATAAAAAATAAATAAATAAATACAATAACTGGGCTATACTAGATATAAATTAAATTTTACAGGAACATGTACATTTAATTAAAAGCTTCAACACACAACCAGCAACTATTTCTGGTCATGTCCCTCCTCCCAAAAAAGATAAAATGTAGAGTAATGAAGTCAAAAAAATAAGACACTAGTTCTTTCCCACCAACTTTTTAAAAAGAGAGGAATTTAAGGAATGGGAAGTGGTAATTACTCAAAAGTTATTAAGGAAGATAAAAATATCTTTAGAAGTTATAGCTAGAGACTGGAATAAAATAACAATGGAGTTTAAAAACAGGCTCAAAATAAAAGAGAAAGATATGGATAAGAAGTAATAGAAATTACTTAGAGGGGCTGACAAAGGTTAATGTATTACAGAATAAGGGGAATCTCACAGGACAAGAGCAGGAGCAAATGCAGAGTACTCAAGAGAAAATAAGGGAGTATTTGGATATCATACATGAGCTTAGAAAGATTGCAGTTAATAAACTGTTTTTGATAACAACTTCAGAGCACAAAAACATTTAGCACAACAACTTAGGCAACAGAATGTTGAAAGGGTTGTCGCCAAACTTAAGGAACCTATGACGAGAAAAATAACCAGAGATCCTGCAGAGGTTTCAGAGATATTCTGGAAATTTTATGAAAAATTGTATAAAGCAGAGAAACGTGGAAATCAAGAAACAGTACAAATGGAAATATTTATGGAAGACTTAATTATGCCAAGGTCAGAGGTAGATGAGGCTCAACAACTAACAATTAACATAGAAGGTCTTCAGGAAAGTTTCCAGGAACAGATGGTATTCCTCTGGGAGCTTGGAAATTAGGAGGGAAGAAAGTGATAAACATCTGGAAGATTTTGTTTAACAGTATTTTAGAAGGAAGGGAAGCACCGATATCTTGGAAGAAAGCTGTTGTGACCAAGTTACCTAAAGATAGCAAAGATCTTTCAGACCCAGCTTCATATACACCAATCTCAATTTTAAATCATGATTAGAAAGTGTTTATGTCTTTACTATTTAAAAAAATGGCAAAGATGTTGCCAAAAAGAGAAAGAAAATATAATCGCAACCAAGTAAAAACAAAGAGACAATTATCTCCCATTCAGAAGAGCAATCTGAACATTTGATAGCTGCAGACAAAATAAATGACTCCTTACTAAGTAGCAGGACCCACCTCCTTCTATACATTCCATACATCTTTGGTTCAAGCAGAATAGTCCAGACAAAATTTTAAAAAAGAGAATCAGAGATGTAGTAGCAGTCTGTTGGCAGCCATCCTTTACCATCTTGAAAGGCATGCAATTTTAGCATTTTAATGATAACTTCATTTGAACTGATTCCACTTTATTACAATTATATTTTCTTTTTCTTTAAATGTAGACTATGTGATGAACTTTTAGTACCCATTAGCTCAAAAAGAAAGTTACACACTACTCTACAAATACTTATAATTTCTCCTCTGACTTTGCTATACTAGTGAAAACAATCCAAGTTTTTGTAACCTATTGCAATATCAAAGAATGAGCATTCTCTGTTATCCTTACAGAAAGTTGTCTGTGAATATTTTCAATTAAGATTGAATTCTACCTTATTTTTATGTTCCATATAACTACCTCAACTGTAAGATAAGTCTAACTAGACTTATAAAAAGGGAGACGAGATCATGATTCTTGGACTCCTACTAGATACAAGGTGGAGCACTCTAACCATCTTGCTTCTTGTTTGTGTGTAGAACTGCAAATAAGAAAAAAAGTACAATTTTCTTGTCTCATTAGCAATGGCATACAGAGGTGATATAGTTTTTTTTCTGTCTTTTGTAATCTACATACTTGGTTACGCTTAATGATCTTTTTCCAAAGTATTTTTTTTTTTTTTGTATGTTTGATTCCAGGGCTGCTCTCATGTCTACAGCATTCCTGAGATCCATAGTGTAGCTTCAGCTCCTACAACATTATTGATGAAGTGAAAGCTAGGTAATACCTAATGTAAAAAAAAAATTGAAGTCGTTTTAATGGACAATTTCAGGCCAATAAAGCCAAACCCCACTAGCTATGGATATGCATATTTCGGCCTTGTTATGACCTCGTCAGCATAGCATAAGCAAAGTGTTTAATTAAGCATAAAAAACACAGGATTGTTATACCCAGCTGATGTCCATTATCATTAGGGTGACTGCATGTGCCTCTGTTACAGGAGGTTTGGGAGGTCACTCATTGAAAGTTCTATCTTGTGCTGGAGTTTGCATTTAGCTTTTTCTGATTACTTTTTCCATGTGAGCTTCTAACTCTTTGTTTTAATTCGTTAGTTGGGATATTTTGCAGTCACCCTAATGATTATGGACATCAGCTGGGTATAAAAACCCTGCGTTTCTTATGCTTAGTCAAACAATCTGCTTATGCTATGCTGACGAGGTCATAACAAGGCCGAAATATGCATATCCATAGCTAGTGGGGTTTGGCTTTATTGGCCTGAAATTGTCCATTAAAACGACTTCAAATGTAAAAGTCATGGGCAATCAGAATCGCCATATAGCTGAAACACCTGATGTTCATAAGGATCATTTGCATATATCCCATGTGCCTCTGTTACAGGAGGTTTAGGAGGTCACTCATTGGAAGTTCTAGCTTGTGCTGGAGTTTTTATTTAGTTTTTTCTGATTGTTTTTTCAGTGTGACCTTCTAACTCTTTGTTTTAATGTAAAAAAAATAAAATAAAATAAAATAATACAAATAAATAAATATTTTGGGGTGGTGCACATATGGGTAGATACACTAATAAATCCATATAATGAAACAGATGGACATCTCATGGCTGACCCATAAAGCAAACACTTCAGAATACTCTATGAAACATTATCTTTTACTAAGAAATGAATATAAGAGGAAAGTCCAGCTGTGTAAAACTTGTTTCATATAAACACAGCAAGAAAAAGCCAGTCTGCTGGATTTTTGAAGGTGGATGTATATTAACTTTCAAGAAGACCAAAAGGCAACACAGATCTACTCATACTAATCCTTGGATATAAGAATCACAGAACTGGCAGTCTTACTGGGCATCTTTTAATGCAAAGACACAAAACACACAATGGCCTCATCAAAGAACTCACTTTATTAGAACTTTACAAGAAAAAGTAACCTATGGCTGGTGAATCCCATGTTAAGTACACAACAAAAATGTATATATCCAAGAAATCAGTAGAAACTCAGGAACCATGAATGTAGCTTTAATATATCCTTTAGCAACTCACACAATACAATACAATACAAAATGCTTAACAAGCTTTCACAAACGTTTTATCAGATTGTTATAAAACAAATATAAAATCAGACCTACGTATAAATACTGAATAATCATATGACTCAGTCTATCAATTAAAACATAATTAAAAGTAATTTACCTAAAGTGTCTGCTCTTTAAGGTCAGCTTTATACTAATCTATCCTTTTAACCCTGGCAGTTCATTTGCTCTTAATATATTAATACACTGGTATTCCCTATTCTCAGCTTCATGTTTTATATCACCCCCTCTCACTCTCTCATACACTATACTCAAGATAGAAAATTTAAAATGATGTACCTCATTTTCCTGTATATGATTATAAAAGGTACTGGTGCTTACGTACTTCCTTATATCAGACAAGTGACTAATTCTTTCCTTTAATTTTTTGTCTTTCCTACATAAAAAGGTAATACATTTCTCACAGTTTGCTATATATACTATGTTATAAGTGCTACAATCAGAATAAACTTTCAGATAAAGTTCCTTCTGTGCAATTGGATGATAGATTACCTAAGTTTTATTTATATACTTGCAGAAGCTACATTTGTAACAAGGACAAGTACCAGTCCTGTTACTAATGTTCTTATACCTACACTTTCTCTGTTCTTTCTAGCATAGTTTCTGTTTCAAATGTAATGTTCTTTTGTAAGTGAATCCAACCCTTTTGTAGTATTAGGATTTTATAGAATATGCAAATGTTTTCCATTATATCTTCTACTAAGCTAGTATGCTTATTAGATGTTAATGTCATCCCCAAACCTGTCTGTTTTATTATTTCTATTATACTGACCTACTGAAAATACAGATCCATGTCTATCTCCTCTATCAGTCATAATTACTGACCAATGTGCACCTAATATATTATAGCTATAACATCATTCATTAAGTTCTTGTATCATGTCCATCTGTTTCCCAAACTCATCAATCATATTTAGAGAAGAAGTACGTAACATTTGATATTGTACTATATTCCTATAAATAAACAGGGGGTGCATGCTTGAATGATGTAAATACAGGTTCTTTACTTCCTTCTTGAGTAGCCTGGTATCTAATTTTCCATCTGATGACCTTAAAATATTGATATCCAAAAAAATTAATCTCACTAGTACTTGACGCCACTTAAATCTTAAAAATTATATAGTTCCAGTCACATAACTTATAAATACACCCAGTTCTTCCCTTGTACCACCCCATATCAAAAAGATATCATCCTTAAATTTTTTATAAAATTAATACCTTATGCAAAAATTCACCAGTGGGTGATAATACATATTTATCTTCCCATATGCACATAAAAAGAAGTTATGTACTCACCATAACGTTCCATCTGAGTAGGTACTTCATTTGTCTGCAACCTGTGGGTATCGGATCCGACTTCAGATCTGAGACAGCAGCTTTCCAAGCTACAAGATCCAAGCTCCTAGCTCATCCCCCTACCCATAATCCCCTGCTACATGCTGTATTACCTCAGATCGATTTTTGCCCCATCACACAACTCATAACCTTGACAGAGGAATACACCAGATTTAACTTCCTGACAAGAGAATTTCAGGTGACCAGAGATCCTAACAAAGGTTCGGGGGATGGCAGGGGGGGTCGGTTGCAGACAAATGAAGTACCTACTCAGATGGAACGTTATGGTGAGTACATAACTTCTTTATCTGAAGTAGTTACTTCATTTGCTCTGCAACCTGTGGGACAGAGTCCCCAGCTACCTAGGAACAAACCTGGGTGGCCTTTACGAAAGGATATTCCGAAGCACCGTGGAGCCAAAGGAAGCCCTACCTCTCAAAATCATATCTAGTTTATAATGAGAAATGAATGTATGAGAAGAGGACCAGGTAGCTGCTGAACATATGTCGTCCAAGGGAACCCTGGACCAAAAGGCTGCTGAGGTGGCCATAGACCTTGTAGAATGAGCGTGAATTCCAATAGGAGCTGGTTTGCCTTTAGATATATACTCGTGAATTATGCACTGACAAATCCAATTTGCTACGGTCACTTTGGAAATGGCTCTACCCATGGCTGATTTTGCAAAGGACACAAACAACTGGTCTGACTTGCGAAAATCCTTAGTCCTGTGCAAGTAAAAACGCAGATGTCTGTGTACATCCAGTTTATGCTATTTGTATTCCCCTCTATTCTGAAAATTTGGGAAGAACACGGGTAAACTTATTGATTGATTAATATTTTACTCTGAAGCCACCTTAGGTAAGAAAGACGGGTTAGTCCTGAGGGACACTGTATCCTTGTGAAAAATGAGGTAAGGGGGTTTCATACACAGTGCTTGAAGTTCTGAAACCCTCTTGGCCGAAGTAATAGCCACCAAAAAGGCCATTTTCCAAGACAAGAATTTTAACGGAACTGAGGCCACAGGCTCAAAGGGTGGACTTGTCAGGGCTTGTAAGACTAAAGTCAAATCCCGTGGGGGTACCACAGCTTTCAAAGGCAGCTTCAAAAGAAAGATGCCCCGCAAGAAAGTTTTGCATGATTTTGTAGATGCCAAGGACCCTAAGCCATCTCCCACATGAAAATGGGAGATGGCTGCTAACTGCACCTTAACCGTAGAAGCACTTGCTCCCTGCCGAAAAATCAGCGACAGGAAGTCCAGGATAGTCAGAACAGGAACTGTAAATGGATCCAGGCCCTTGTCTTTAGCCCAGACGGAGAAACGTTTCCATTTACTATTGTAAATTTTTCTGGTAGCCGGCTTATGCGCCGCAACCAGTATGGCCTTCACAGGAGATGAGATACTGGGAGTCCTAGCCATCAGTGGAACTGGATCAACCAAGCCGCAAGCTTGAGATTCGCCAGGTTCGGGGTTTGGTATCCTGCAGGATGCAAGATCAGGTCTGGAATGGGATCCAGTATCCAAGGAGGGGTCACACTGCGAGACCGCAGATAAGGAAACCAGATCTGGCAAGGCCAAAATGGGGCTATGAGGATAACTCTGCTCCCCAACCAACAGGCTTTCTGTATGAACTTTATCATAAGCGGGAGGGGGGGGGATAAGCATAAAGGAGACTGGGAGGCCAAGCATGAACTAGAGCATCTCTGGGATTTTCCCCTTCGGGGGGAAGAATTGCGAAGTACTCGCTGAATTTTGTGTTTAATGGAGAAGCAAAAAGATCGCAGCGAGGCCAACCCCATTTGCGGAAGATCTGCTTCTCAACAGATGGATTGAGAGACCACTCATACGGAGTGAGAATTACTCGACTCAGTTTGTCCGCTAATATGTTGGACCGTCCCGGAATGTGCGTTGCTACCAGAAACCAGTTGGTGGATATCGCCCATTCCCAAACTCTCATAGCCTCTCGACAAAGGGGGTAAGACCTGGTTCCTCCCTGTTTGTTTATGTACCAGACTACTGACATGTTGTCTGTCTGGATTGCAATAGTCCCCAGAGGGAGAAGGTCATGGAGAGCTTGCAACGCTAGAAGCATTGCCCTCATCTCTAGGACACTGATATGCAAAGTGGTCTCTAGGGAAGTCCCCATGCCTTGGACGGTTCTGCCCGAACAATGCCCCCCCCACCCGAGGCGAGAAGCATCCGTGGTCAACGTGGCTTGGGGCGAGGGAATCACAAAGGGTCTCCCTTCCCTCAGTTCTCCCGCGTGGAGCCACCAAAGAAGGGAGTCCTTGCAAACTCTGCTCAGTGGTATCGGAGTGTTCAACAGGTGGAGTAATAACGACCACTGAACTTGAAGGGTCCACTGCAATACCCTCATCCGTAGAAGTGCATGAAGGGAGAGACAGATCGCCGCTGCCATAGACCCTAGTGCCCTCAGGACTAACTCTGCCGCTGGAGCAGGACTCTGAAGAAGGGCTAGTACTTGAAATGACAAGCTGCTCAGCCTGTCTGAAGTTAGAGTAGCTCGAGAGATATGGGTATCCAACCTGGCCCCTATGAACTCCAGGACCTGAACGGGGCAAAGAAAGGATTTCTGTAGATTCACTAAGATGCCTTGGCTCTGGGCAAGAGTCAGAGTGTAATCTCTTGCCACGCAGAGCTGATGCCTGTTGGCGGCGGTAAGGAGCCAGTCGTCTAGGTACGGGAAGACCTGAATGCCCTGAAGTCTCAGGTGGACTGCAACCACTGCCATGACTTTGGTGAACACCCTGGGGGCTGAGGTGAGGCCAAACAGAAGAACCCTGAACTGATAATGACTGGCTCCCAGCCGGAAGCGGAGAAACCTTCTGGATCATCTGTCCATCAATATGTGGTAGTACACATACTTGAGCTCTATAGAGCACATCCAGTCATTCTCCCGCAGAAAGGGGAGAATTGATTGGAGGGTGACCATCCAGAATTTTTCCTTGGGAATGAACAGGTTCAGAGCGGAAAGGTCTAGAATGGGTCTTAGGTCCCCCGTCGTCTTTGGCACCAAAAAGAACCTGGAGTAATAACCCAATCCAGACTGGTCTGGGGGGACGGGCTGGATGGCTCTTTTTTCTAGCAACTTCGACACTTCTGAAGCTGCTGCCTCCCTCTGATCGGGTGGCACATCGGGGAGGCATCTGGTCATGGGGGGAAGGTTTATGAAGGGAATGGAATAACCTCTGGATACGATACGGAGCACCCATCGATCTGTCGTAATGGACTCCCAATTTGACAGGTGCTCCGTCAACCGCCCCCCGACTGCCTCCAGAGAGGGACAGCTGGGTAAGCCCTCAGGGCTGCTGCATGGGTCTGTCCGAGAAAGGTTCTCTGGACCCAAAGTTACGCGGTCCCCCTCTGCCTCTGGGCCGGTGCCCACCTTGTCCTCCTCTGCCTCTAGAGGATGAGGGGTCCGAAGCTGGATGGGACTGCTGAGACTTGCAGAACCACAGCTTCTTTTGTCCCCTCTGATTCCTTGAAAAGGATCGTTGGGGATTAGAGAAGCGGACTCCGACGGCAGACAGCGTCTTCCCGTCCTTCTCGCTTTGGACCAGCATTTCGCGAATGGTCTTGCCGAAAAGCGAAGACCCGTCAAAGGGTGCATTCATGAAGGATGCCTTGAAGGGATCTGCGAAATCGCAAAGACGGAGCCAGGCTGCAAGACGACCCCGGCTCCCTCCGTAGCATGGGAGGGTAGCCGCATGGACGTGTTAGATATGGATTTCAGAGTGGCCATACGAGTCGAAAAAAACATTCTTGTCCTCGACCGACATGGACTCCGGGGGGGCTGCAGCATATTCCTTAATCAAGTCTCGCTGTAGCCTAATGGTATGTGCCATATAGTTCAGCGCCCTTATCGAAAAGGTCGCTAAAGCAAACATCCACTTCCCATTGCGGTCCAGCGCTCAAGATTCCTTATCCAGCGGGTGAACCGAAGAACTCTCCTGTGCGAGTTCTCTCTTGGTGGCAGCTGCCACCAACATGGCATCAACAGGAGATCCCTTGGCCCAAGACGGTCTATCCATAGGGGGGCTAAGGACCTTGTCGGGTCATCTCAGGATTGGCTCCATGGTGTCGGGCTCCTTCCACGCCCTGGTAGTAATTAAGTCTACCAGGGGGTCAGCCGGAGGAGACACCCAGGAGGTAGACGGGCCTGCCTCAAATGCCTCCAGGAACACGGATTCATCCAAGGAAGGTTTTTAGGCAGACCACCCCCCTCTAATACGCAACATTTCCTTGATGTCTCCGAAGGAGACATCTTCGGGGGGTGACCTTGGGGAACCTTCCCCTTCATCTAAATCTGTGTCAGTGGTGACGGACTCAGGGGAGTCCAGGTGCCTCCTTTTACACCTACGTTTATGAGGGACCTCCTCGGTGGGACTGTCCGAAGAGGGCTCATCAACGGGTTCTTGTTCCTCCAAGGGAACCAGCTGGAGGGCTTGAGCAGGCTGTCCCAATGGTCGGATGACGGAGGATAGACCCACATGCAGCGGGGATACGGGAGGAACCAAAGCCCAAACCGGGGACCTGGAAGACCTCGACAGTATCCTCTCCACTACCTCAAAAGCCAAAGGAGAACTATTCTCACCAGGCTCTGAAAGTAATCTCCTCGGCTCCGAGGAAGGGATCGGGGTCGGGGCCGATGCAGTCGGAGCCGAGAGAGAGGTATGCTCCAAACCCAGTGGCGCAGAAGACACACCAACTCCCACGGATCCGACGCTCAGCCCTCAGCCCCGAGAACTCGGATCCAACACGCTCGAGGGCACAGTTGGCGTCGAAGTGACCGGAGCTATCAGCGCCGATGAATCCCCGACTCCGAAAGGGCCCGGATCCGATGACTCCGAGACCCGAAAACGAGTTGGAGAAGGAGTGATCGGAGCAAAAATGGGGGCCTCCCCAGAGGAGGCAAGAGCACCCCCATCTGCATTTGGGTCTGTATGAATCGACGCATCATCCGATCCATGTTCGCTTCGGTGAGGCTTCTGGTCGACCTAGAAGAAGTCGTCAAGGCGGGCCAGGAGGGCCGCCTCAATGACCTCGAGGGAGACCGATACTCCTCCTCCGGCTCCAGCGAAAAACATGGCGAATGGCGCCGAGAGGGGGAGGATCCGGAGACCCTCGAGGGAGACCTAGCCAGCTTAGATGGCGGGGCTGAGGGTTGAGTCTCAGCCTGCCTTTTCTGAGACTTATGCCCTTCCTTGTCCTTGTGCCTCTTCTCTTTGGAGGAAGAGGCACCAGAGTCCCCTGAGCTCAAACCCAAAGAGGGAGGTTGAGTCCCCGGTTGAGCAGGGGGCACAGAAGGCACCGGGGCTGCCGAGGCAGCCTGAGCGGGAGAGGAAGAAGAAGCCGATTCCTGGGGAAGCAAGCCCGCCAGGATCAGCTTATTCTTCCTGTCCCTAAGTGCCCGGGGGTTAAAGGCCGCACATATTGGGCAGGCCGTAGATAAATGGGCCACCCCCAGGCATAAAACGCACTGAGTGTGGCCATCAGCCAGAGAAAGCTTATGGCCATACTCAGTACACTTTGAAAAAACGGCTTTGGACCCTTCAGCCATGTTGACTAAACACTCATACACGCACACCCAAACACTAAGGGGGGAGGGGTGTCACAGAGAAAACACTAACTCTAAAAAAAAAAAATGAGTATCTAAATTATGACTAAAAGAACCCAGGGATACTACTCACATGTACACTAAAAAATACAATCTTCCCAGTTGAGAAAAAGTTTAAGAAAAGGTAACGATCTCACCAAAAACCAAGGAGCTCTTCAAAGGTAGCTGCTTCAGCCGCGGCAAAAAACGATCTGAGGTAATACAGCATGTAGCAGGGGATTATGGGTAGGGGGAGGAGCTAGGAGCTCAGATCTTGTAGCTTGGAAAGCTGTCGGATCCGATACCCACAGGTTGCAGAGCAAATGAAGTAACTACTTCAGATCTATATTTGCATACGTGTTAGCAATGGGTGCACCATTGCCATTCCTTGTTTCTGTAATTATTATCATGAAATAAAAATGCATTGTTCATAGGAATTAATGGTACTTACTTATTATCACAACCACATTCTAAACGACTCGCAGCTGATGTACTGTGGCAGGCCATCAAGCTATCATTTCCTTTGGGAAAGAACATCCACCTTTTTTAGGATGTAATGTTTAAAACACAAAGTATATGGATATTGAACACATGAAGATGTTTTACAATGTTATGCTAGTCAGCATGCAAGTCGCACTGTATGATCTGTATTTTTCTGACAGAAACTCCTGCTGATGTTCAACTGTGCTTTCAGTTAACCTTTTCTTCCACTTCTTATGTAAAGCCGTTTGATCACGGCAACGTTTTAATTGCTGTAACTCCTCGTGTTCTTCAGGGTTGTTTATAACAGAATAAAAAATATGTGTTAAAACAAGAAAGAAACATGCTGGTAGACCCCTGAATAGTAATGTCATCAGGAGGTAGAAGTTTGATGAGCTACTTCAAGAATAGTTTCTGTTTCTGATGAACCACAGTATCTTTCAAACACAGTTACACATACCTCCAAACCTCTGAGTTCAACATATCTGCCCAAACACAAAACATAATAGTGGGGGACAGGGTAGATAAAAGAAAAAACAGGCACAGATTTTTAGACATTGCTGGTACAAACTTGGAAAGCTGCTACAATAACACAGTTTGTGTTAGCATGCATTTTCTTGAATGATAGGAAGTCTGCATTAAAAGGTATGTCATTACTTAGGCACTTCAATCCTCAACGATTGTCAGAAAACCAAATATTTTATTAGGGAAACCCAAAAAAAAAAAAAAAACTGAGGATTCGATCCTCAACAACTGCCAGAAAACAAAACACTTTATTAGGAACAACCCGAAAATTATGGGGTAAACATCAGCACAGTCTGCAAAATTACAGAAAAGTGCGATGTCGTTTAGAATGTGGTTGCGATAATACGCAAGTACCAAATGAATTCATTCTCTCTCTCTCTCTCTCTATATATATATATATATATATATATATATATATATATATATATATATACACACACACACACACACACAATAGTTATTAATCATATTATTTGCAAGGTTGGTGTATCTACTGAAAAAGCTCTTACAGATTCTATACTATAATCATTTGGTATTTTTATAAACACTGAATCAACGTTCATTGTCACTAATGTGTATTGTTTTATATTACTGTGCTCAAATCATACATATAATTTTTGTAAAAAATCTTTGCTATCTTCACATAACTTGAGATGCCCAATAAAAATTCTTTCATTTGGTTTTCTAAGTAGTATGATATTGGCTACGTTATTGGATGCATAGGTGGATTAGTTGTATCCTTGTGCATCTTTGTAACTCTATAATTTACTGGAACTGTTAGTTGTGATGCATAAAAATAATTTAAGCCTTCCATTGTAATGAAACACCCTAGGTACAGTTTAAGTGTAAGAACATTACTAACAGGACTGGTATGTGTCCTTGTTATAAATGTAGCTTCTCTGCAAGTATATAAATAAAACTAAGGTAATCTATCATGTGATTAAGCAGAAGGAGATTTATTTGAACATATATGCTGATTGTGACACACATTTCTCACAAGTTGCTATATATACTAGACTATATTTCCTTTTATATAGGAAAGACAAAAAAATTAAAAGAACGAATTAATAGTCATTTGTCAGATATAAGGAGGTGTGCAAGCACTAATGCCCTGTATAAGCATATACAGGACAATGAGGTACATCATTATAAATTTGCTGTTTCGAGTATAGTATATAAGAGAGTGAGAGGGGGTGATATAAAACATAAGAATTAGAATAGGGAATACCAGTGGATTAATATGTTAAGAGCAAATAAACTGCCAGGGTTAAATGGATAGATTAGCATAAAGCCAATCTTAAAGAGCACACACTTTAGGTAAATTGATTTTAATTATGTTTTAATTGATATATTGAGTCATATGATTATTCAGTATCTATAAGTCTGATTTTATATTTGTTTTATAGCAATCTGATGACAAATATGTGAAAGGTTGCGAATCTTACTGTAGTGTGATTTGCTGAGGAAATATTAAAGCTACATTCATAGCTCCTGAGTCTCTGTTTCCTTAGATATATACAGTGCATTAGTGCTTTCATCTTAAAAAACAAAACTTCTTTAGAAATAGCAAAGCTATAAGAGACACTCAGTTTTAAATATACAGTAATCATGTGATGAATGTCATGTGCTAAAAAGTAAAAAAATCTGGTGATAAGAACAGTCATATAACATCTATAATACAAAATTATATACAATAGTTGACATTTTTGTAAGAAATTTTTAAAAACAGAAGTAAATATTGCAACATTAAACAATCATTTCTGTTCTCACTGCCTTCATTTTAAGAACACTAGTGATACTTATAGATTCACTCAGACCTGGAAGTGGTTGGAATAAAGTCTGAGCTGACAGTAAAAGTTCACGGTATTCACAAAAATGTTCTCAACTTCCCCTGCCCAAAGTCATGTTAATTTTTACAGCACCATGAAATTTTACTTGGAAAACATCTTGCAGAAACCAGCATGTTTACTTAACACAATGTTAGTTGAAACCTCTCTGATGTTGCAGACATGCTCATATATTCTTGAACTTATGCTCACTCGGATTTGCCAACATAGAACATATCACAGGATGAGCAATTAGCTAAATAAATAATCGCTCTGGTCTCACAATTTGCCCTGACATGTCAAATGTTAACTTCTAATGCTTCGATATTTAACTACACCCATTGACAATAATAAAACTATATAACTTGCAGTGACCACATTCTCTGGTTCTACCCTGCTCTATGTCAGCCTTAAATTCATGACATTTTTAATATTAGATCCTATCTTGTAAATAAATCCAGGGGTAGTTGCTAATGTCTCTACAATGTTGTCAAAATGATAAATTGGCCTCCAATTAGTATGGATTATTTTTAATGTCACTCATATTGCTGCTATACATTAAAATCATAAACCTCTCAAAATTAGTTGATTATGAGTGGTTTACACCCATGAAACTACAAAAGCTATAAGACATCACTTTAAATCAAGGCAACACTTACTTGTTAACCTCATAATCATAAATATTCCCAACAAAATCACTAATCATGATGTCCTTCTAACCTTCTTTAGTGACCGCTGCCCCATAACATTAAGAATTCCAAACAGAAAACACAAAATTACATACCTTTCACCCAAAGCAAAATAAAAATCCTAGCCTTAAATTAAGTGCTGTGAAAAACTAACTGACAGCCAGTACAATTAAGGGAAGAACCATCTACACTTACACTCAGTCTACTGTTTCGACAAGATAATTATTTTCCCGAAATCCCCAGATTTGTTAAACCTAAAGAACTGAAGGCTATTTGCAAATTATGACATGCAACCTGGTATCTATGTAAGCTTCACCCATCCACAGGATAGGTTCAGTTTTGCCCTTTTAAAGGATTTTCTGCTATAAAAGCTACCAGAAGATACAATGTCAACTACCTCTAGACCACACCAATATCTCTCCAGAATAATCAAAAATACTGCTGTGGCCTAGCCCACCTAAAGAAGATACCATTGTAACCTCTTCCAGAAGTAGGTTTCCTCAAAGAATTTTTGACAATCCCATCAATCCCTGCAACTAACCCATTCTTGATCTTGAAATGACCTCTGTATACTCCACCATTGTGCTTTAAGGCAACAAGATCTAAGGACATACATATACTAACATTTGGGATCCCACCAGATGATCCCATGGCAGGAGATAATCTACAACCCTGGTTTATCCTACTTTGTAAAAAAATAAATAAACAGCATATCATGGTCCATCCACCTGCCATCTCTACAATCTCTGCCTCACTATGAATAGTATACAAGCAGAATAGAAATAGGCCACTGTCAGAAGCTGGACAAACTCTCTAACAAAACAGATTTTAGATCTAATATCCACATGGCTAACCAGAGGAAAGATTTTTGAAAAATGAATGTTTGTTCAACTCACTGATTACATTAAAAATACAGTGTATTGTCACTTCATCATCAAGGATTCAATCTAGAATGAGCACTGTGACAGCCCTTTGCATCCTCACAGATGATATCCTTCAGAATATGGATATAAAATGCTTGACTGGAGAAGTATTCCTTGTTCTTACTGAGGTGTTTGACCTAGCTGGTCCCTCATTCCTGCTAAACTCTCTAATTAAATCAGGAATAAGCACAAACGTCCTCCCCAGGGTTTAAAGACCTTCTACAACATATATTTTAAAGTACAAATCTGTTCTACTACTACTCCATGCTCTCTACTTTCCAAGGGTAGTCCATACTAATCAATATTGTTTTCCCTTATTATTCCCTACATTTATCAATAAACTCCCTGCAGGCCTCCCTCATATTTCAATTATTCTGTTTGTAGGTCAAATGGTCATGCGTATGGCCAATACCTCTCACTTCATCAAAAACAAGCTGGAAAAAGATCCTTCTGAGCTCTCTAATTGGTTATTACAAAACAGACATATTCTGATTGCCAAAAGAAAGATAATAGCTTTGGTTAAAATAGAAGATATCATCAGTCCCACAACACTAGGCGCAGTGTGCAATAATCAATATCCTATTGAAATTAGCACACACTTCACATATCCAAGTGCCTGGTTAGTTCATGCTCTCAACTCTCAATACCAAGTCTACACAACCAAATCAAACATAAGCAAACTATTACTTTTGGGGGAAAAAATTCTCACTGCCTACTCCATGCAGGAAGAATGGGCTAAGTAAATGTATCCTTCTCACCTACCTTTAAAGCGACTTAGCCATTGCTTCAAAGCATCCAAGACACACCTGCTATCTCTGCAAACTACCCAAATCAACAACATTTTCAGAATTGCCACCCTGGCAATATTATTTTCAGTTCTAACTTCTAGTTAAAGTAGAGTAACTACCAATGAAACAGTGATGTGCACTATTGGTTCATAGGTTGATACTAGGCTATCTGCCCTAGGGCATTTATAAGCCTAGCCAGAGTGTGTTTGGCTTTCGGCATCCTTTTAGATTAGTTGACTGTGCCTCTGTATAGGAGGTTACAGAAGGTAGCCCTTTTAAGGTTAGTTTACTGTACCTCTGTCAAGCAGGGACACAGAAGAGATCCCAGGGGTAAACTTATGATCTCCCATCCACTCGTCAAGATTTCTCTTGAAGAGGGTCAGTGAGGAGCTCTGCCTAACATGGATTGGGATTTTGTTCCAGAGTGAAGGGAGCTTCTGGGATATGACTCTGTCCCTCCAGCATGTCCTATTTATTTCTGTGCTGAGGTTCAAGTCCCTGGAGCATGTAGCTCTAAGGGATTTGGATTTCCTGAGGTGAAGCATGTCCATTAATTCTGGGTTGGACATGACTTTATACGTCAGACACAGATCGCCTCTGAGTAGGCAGCACGCAACTGAGTAGAGCTGGAGTTTCTTTAGCCGAACTGCATAGGGCATCTGTTTGAGCCCCTTGATCCTCTTGGTGAGGTACCTTTGGGGTCTTTCCAGTTGCTGCAGGTGTCAGGTAAGGTACATCCCAAATGGGGCATTGTATTCAATTATGGGCCTGATAAGTGATGAGTAGAGGGGCACAATGACCTCTCTTGATCTAGATGTGAACCCTTTTGTGATAAGGTGGGCTATATAGAAGGTCTTTCTAATCACTTTGGCAACGTGATTGTCAAAGGAGAGATTGCTATCTACTTGGGTCCCCAAGTCCCTAACTACTTCTTCCATACTTAATGGATTACCACCTATGTGGTAATTTGTGGGCACAAGGGGATGACTATGCACTTTTTGGCATTTAGCTTTAGGCCATGGCTCTGGCACCAGTTATCCATCTCTGTGAGACCCTTTTGGAGGATGCTTGTGTCAGCCAGAGAGTTGATTATGGCACCCAGTTTGCAGTCATCTGCGAACTGGGTCAGCCATAGTCCACCCGTGTTAGCCTGTACCTTGGAGAAATATATACCAAACAAGAGAGGTCCCAGGACTGAGCCTTGTGGGACGCCACTTGTAACTGGTTTAGAGTCTGACATGGCACCTGCTATTCTGACCATGTGAGTTCTATCCCTGAGCCAGTTTGCAACCCATCTTGTGACATAGGGGTTGATATTTAAGCTGGTGAGCTTATTTATGATGCCCGAGTGGGGTATTGTGTCGAAGGCTTTTGTGAGGTCCAGGTAGGTTGTGTGGACTACCTTCCCTTCATCTATAGCTTTGGCAACTGTTTCAAAGAAGTCGACCAGGTTCAAGAGGCAAGATCTGCCCTTAACAAAGCAGAATTGGGTAGGATCCAGTGTCTGGAGTTTCCAAATGTCTTTGTTTATGACTTCCATGATGATACGCTCCATAGCTTTGCAGACCAGGCTAGCCAGGCTTATAGGGTGATAGTTTCTGGGGTCTGTTGTGGCACCACCTTTGTGGAGTGGGACCACTGTTGCTGTATGCCATTCCTTGGGTACATATCCTGTAGTAAGGCTGAGATTGAACAGTGACCTTATATGAGGGTTTAGTTCTTCTTGGAGCTCGTGTAAGACGCAGCCCAGGACACCTTCTGGTCCCATTGATGCTGCGTTTTTTGCTTTGGAGAGGGCAGCTCTCACCTGTGCATCTGTGATCTCAGGAAGGCTACACTCTGTTGGGATAGACATTTGCTTTTGTGGGGGGACAGGGGGAGAAGTTTGCACTGAACCTTTCTGCCAGGATGTTGGCAATGTCTGTGGGTTCAGTGTTTTTTTTGTCATTTTGCACTATCTCAGAGCATATCTGGGAGTTGCCTCCCAGGTTTCTGACATAACTAAAGAAGGCCTTGTGATTATCTTTAGTGTCTTGTGCAATTTTTCTTTCGAAGCTGGCCTTAGATGATTTTATGAGGGATCGTAGTTTCTTACTAGTACTGACCAGAGACGCCTTCCTTTTTTGGGATTTTCCTCTATCATATAGTAGCTTTCTCCTTTTGTTGTATAGATTATTTATGGCCGGGGTCCACCAGACAGGTCTCCTGCCTTTGGAGGAGTGAGTCTTGGTTTTATTTGGGATAGCATGCTCCATGCATTCCTGTAGGTGTCCATAGAATGCTTTTGTAACGGATTCTGCATTTTGGGCCGTATTTTCCACTGGCCCAGGGGCTTTGAAGGATTTCACCTCAGTTTTGAGAAGTGTGAAGTTTGCTTTTGAGAAGTTCTTCACCATGGTTACCTTGGCTGGGGGTGGGGATGGAATATGGATGTCCAGTGAGATTAATTTATGGTCTGATCTTACCAGTGAGGGGTATACCTCTGGTGTGGAACATAGAGACCCCATGTTGGTGATGACCAGATCCAATATGTTTTCCCCTCATGTGGGAGTGGTGACCAGTTGTTCCATAGCATTTGAGTTTATAAATTCTAGGAACCATTGGGCGAGGGTGTTTGGGCTTCAGTAGTTTTCCCAATCAATGTTTGGGTAGTTGAAGTCACCCAATATAATGGTGTTTGGAGAGACCTTCATATTCTCCAGTGTTCTCAGGAAAGCCGAGTGAAGTTTCTGTGTTTGAGAGGGTGGTCTGTAGTAGGCTACAAACTGAAAGGCAGTTTTGCCCACTGTTAGTTGCTCATGGATGGTCTCTGATGCTTCGTGCAGTGCCACTAACCTGGAGGTGTGGGTATCTTTGATAAATATGGATACTCCCCCTCCTTTCGTCGTTCGGTCCGAGTTTTGGGGCCGAAAAGCATGGTATGAAGTATAACCTGTTAGTGCTGAGGTGCTCTCGGGAGCCTTGAACCAGGTTTCTGTTACTGCACAGATATCGATATTCTCCATACTGAGGAGAGTCTTGAGTGCGTGCATCTTGAGGTTTAGACTTCTGGCATTGAGCAGCATTGCCCTTATTTTTTTTTTCTTTGTGTTGTCTATGGAGGTGGGTTTGTCTTTTGAGCCTTGCCTAAAAAAGGCACTATGGGGGAGGCAAGAGCCTTGGCCAGTATTCGCAAACCCAGGGGTGACAGGTGCAAGCGATCCCTAGCGAAGCAACGTGGCTTGTCGAGCATGTCATCCCAGGCTGACAGACACTGGATCCCCTTTGAATGACACAAATACTTTAGCCAATTGTTAAAATTGATCATTTTGTCTTTATACTGTGGCATCATTCTTAGTGAGGGTAAGATGCTACTCAAGGTCAGGATCATACCGGCCTGGGCTACATGATCAAAGAGCTCCTCTATGTCTCTTTTCATGTAGTCCAGGGAGGTATGTCTCAGGTCATTCACACCAGCATGGACAATGACGGAGTCATATTTGTACTTGCTTTGGAGTGACCTGAGTGCTTGTGTTATGTGGCGGATCCTGGCACCCAACAGGCAGCTTAAAGTGACCTTCTCCATGTTCAGCGTGGTGAGTGGGACATCAGTGTGTCTGACAACAGAGTCACCTATTACAAGTGTATTAGGTGTGTTGTTTAGCCTTAAGGGCTGTGACTGTGTGGCACACTGACTTTGTGAGCTATGTGCTACGTGGGTATTGTTTCGTGGTAGGGGTTGCTTGGATGTCTGCTTTGGAGGTCTCTGCTGCTTAGGCAGATTTTTTATTTAGAGCCTCCAAGTATGTTTTTGTGTGTTTATGTGTTTGGTTTGCTGATGCGATAGGTCTATGTGAGACTGGATTTGTGGTGTGTGTGGTTACCTTCTCCTCCTGACAGACTGTGCCAGTACTGGGTTGAGAGAGCTTAGCCTCCAGTTTGGCTATACAGTTGCATCTCTCACATATATTTGAGCTTCTTGGGAGGAGGAGAGGGTGGTCTGTATACATAAGACAGTTGTAACATTGCCTCAAGATTCCCAGATTCACCAGCTGGACTGGAGAGTAAACCCGAAAATGACCTTTGGACATGCCTGAATAATATAGGGAACTACTTATTGACTGATCAGAAAGAACCAATAGTGAGCAAGTACTTAAAAGGAGTATAAGAGTATGTAGTGCTTAAGTTTATTAGTGTTTACCTATGAGATTACTTATACGAGCAAGTGCAGGGCTTTAGAATGAAAACAGAGTGCTTATTTTGAGATTTAGAGCAGTTCTAAGGGAAAAAGTGAAGAGCAGACTTTGTGGAGCCGGGAATAGTTTAAACCTGTTTAATCGGCGCTGCCCGACGCTGCTCTGTGCGCAAGACCGCGCAAAAGAGATTTCTAGTACGCCAACGCTGTTGACTTCTGACACAAAATTTCTTTCTGCACTCACTGATGAGATGAATAAAGATAGCATGATTCCTAAAAACCTAGAAAATTCTGCTGTCCTTGAGAGTTTATCATTTCTTTCAAAATTACATTAAAGGGTGCTGATCCTTTTATGGTATCCATCTCTGACTTGTATATTCCTTAATGGGTGGTATTTCTGTTGAGGTGTTGTGAGTGAAAATTATATTTGATCTTTGATACCAAGCCTAGGCTGAGTTTGGCTCCATCTTGGCTGGGTGTTTAAAAAGACGGATAAATTTCTTCATTGCAAACTACTTTTTCACATTTAAGTTATTTATTAGACAATATAAGGACAACATGAATCTTACTAAGGATTAAACAGGCATTCATGCTCTGAGGTGTGTGTGTGCGTGTGTGTGTGTGTGTGTGTGTGTGTGTGTGTGTGTGTGTGTGTGTGTGTGTGTAGAGAATAATGTAGCCAAATGCTAGTCTTTATTATAACAGTATTTTTATTTCTACATCTTTTGGCTAGTTGAGCCAGTCTAAGGGAGTGTGGTCAGTGAAAAAAGGGGAACTCCCTATTTATCAGGTAGTACCTTAAGGACCCCAGTGCCCAAGTTACAGTCAAGCACTCCTATTTGATGGCAAAATACTTGGCCTTCATTCTAGTCAATTCTCTACAAAAATGGCAAGCAAATATGATGTTCCTCTCTACCCAACCTGTAAGACAATACTGCTGCCAAGCCCACATTGTATACATACATGAAAAGTATGAGGTGCTCAGTAAAATCAGAGAATACCCAGATGTGTTCAGAGCCAGGATGTTATTTAGTTGTAGAAAGGCAGTCACTGCCTTGAATGGTCCAGTTAATCTTTGTGGGCTCTGTGACATCCCCTTTCTGTGCCAGTAATCAAGGAGCCGGAATCCTCACCACTGACACTGAATAAGGACATTCATTTTGAACACAAAAGGATACACCCAATATTTCCAGATGCAGCTCTCTGCATCAAGAAAAATATCCCCTAAGAGCACAGAGGGAACACACTCAGTCCAGGGTCTGGATTTCTCTCTCTGTCTCCCTCCAGGTCCCCAATAAGACTCCCCTTTGGCACAACTACAGAGTTGAGTCCTCAGCCGAATGTCCAAGCCAAGCCCTCCAGCACCCTCTCTGTGAAACCAGTGCATCATGTCCCTGCTCCAAGCAGCTGACACACACACTCTTTAAGATTTGATTCTCACACACACACACCCTGGGAAAGGCTGGCACAGATTTACTAGCTATGCCCCCTTCTGCCCAGCCTATAAGGTAGTTACTGCCACTAGACACTCCAAAGCCAGCAACTCTAAGGATCTTACAAGAGTAACCAATTATACTGAGTGAAATTAATATTAGTACAAATGGTAGTGTTTTGACCAATGCAGTAAGGCTTTCAGGAGTAGCCACAGAGTCACCAAATAGATATGAGTACTCTCAAAGGTTAAAATATTTTCTAAAGGACCAGCTACAATGAAAAGTTTAAATATATTTAATAATAAACAATAAAAAACATTAAAATACTAAATATCTATTTACAATAAACACCAGAGTTTCATCACAGGAAATATTAAAATAACACAGAAGAATAGATTCAACAGATACAGAAAAACAGTATTTAACTAATCTCACTATATTTTCCTGACTGATCTAAAGAATTACTATTCCCTGGTTCACTTACTACAGCAAGGCAAGATGAAGTAGGTAAGAGATCCTTCTTTGTTAGGTTACAAAAACAGACTGCCATAACACTTCAGTCTTGTCTAATATTAAAATATCATTGCATAGCTGGCTGACAGAATGACATCATGCACATTTGATCATATGACTTCTGGCTCCCATACTATCCCCTTAGCTAGAAGCTGCCAGAAGTTAGTACATATATGTCAATAATACCCACCCATAAAGCTTTGCTAAGATCTTTTATAGCTTCCAGAAGTCATAAAACAATTTCATACTTCTACCCTTCCAGAACAGCAATTAGTTCACTGCTAAAGACAATATAGAAGGCTTCCTAGTACTTGTTTTCCCAGACATTTTGTCTCTGGCTGCAATTAGAACTGTAAGATACAATTTGTATGGCCTAACTTAAGTAATTTAATTTTTTACTATTTTTCAAAGTTAGCTGGACTAAAATGAACCTCTTCTTGTTTAGTATCCTCTGTTAAAACATATACATTTAATCAGTTACAACACAGTCAGGACCCACTGTTGGTGCATTTTTTAACACAAGCAACTTTACAAATACACTTTCAACACAAGCATCTGTACAAAACAGTTTGCTATACAAATGACATGTAATTCTTTACAAACTTCCAGCTAGCTGTGCTTGCATATGTTACACATCCATTGCCCTACTTCTCCTAGCATAGCTGGCAATACCTCACATCATCACATCTCTCCTACTTTGAAGACTCAAGCTACTTTCTCAAGTGACCCTTGGGAAACATTGCTTGTATAGAATAAGCCTTTCTGGGAATGCATTAACCCATACCCTGTCTTGAGAGTCCATCTGCACTGGCACTGCTGACCCCATTATGTTGCTGCACTTTCATATCATAGGCCTGCAACCCTAGGTTTCACCTTGATAACTTGGCATTTTGCTGGCTGGCTTGATGTAGTCATGTTAATGGATTGTGGTCTGTAACTACAGTGAATTTCCTTCCGTACATATAGGGTTGACGTTTCTGCAGTGGCCATACTATGAATAGACATTCTTTTTCAACTGCTGCATAACATTCCTCTCTATGCTGGAGTCCATGGCTGAGATGTACCACTAGGTTCTCTTCTCCCTCTGAAGAAACCTGGATGAGTAAAGCCCCTACCCCATGGTTCGAACCATCCACTTGCACAACAAATTATATGCTGTAATGTGGACTGGATAACACGGGGGGTCCTCCCAAAGCCTCATTAAGCTTTTGGAATGCCTGCTCACAGGCTGGAGTCCACATTACCTTGTCTGGCCTGTTTTTCCTCATCAGGTCTTTGAGGGGAGCAGCTATTGTACTATAACTGGGAATGAATTTTCTATAGTACCTCACTGTCCCCAAGAATGCCCTCACCTGCATTTTGGTAACAGGGGCAGGCCAGGCCTGAATAGCTTCCACATTGGTAGGTTCTGTCCTGATCTTACCATTCCCCACTCTATGTCCCAGGTAGGAGACCTTATACCCACCTGACACTTACTAGGCTTAATAGTCAACCCTGCTCTTTGCAGTCTGCCCAGGACCTCCCTGACATCCTGGAGGTGCTTATGCCATGAATGGCTATAGATGGCAATATCATCTAGGTAAGCAAGGTTATAATCTCCTATTCCTGCTAGGATATGATCTACTAGTCTCTGGAAGGTTGCTGGGGCATTTTACATCCCAAAGTGCATCTTTGAAAACTCACATAACCCAAAACGAGTCACAAAGGCTGACCTCTCTCTAGTGGTGGGAGTCAAGGGCACCAGACAGTAGCCCTTGGTCAGATCAGTGGTGGTCGGATACTAAGCCCCATCCAGCTGCTCTAAGGCTTCATCTGTCCTAGGCATGGGGTAAGCATCTGACTCTGTGTGGCTATTTAGTTTTCTGTAGTCCACATATAATCTGGTGCTGCCATCTTTCTTTGGCACCAGCACCACTGGGTAGGCACAGAGACTCCTGGACTACTGGAATACCCCTATCTCCAACATTCCCTGTATCTCCTTCCTCAGAGTCTGTCTGCTTCACTCAGGCACCCTGTAAGGGGCCTGTCTGACAGTCCCTTAGGGTCCCATATTCACATGGTGCGACCCCAGGTGGGTGCACCCAGGTTTCCCATTGAACATGCACTATAAACTCCTGCAATACTGTTCAGCTTTCTCGAATCTGGGTAGGGGATATCCACTGGGACATTACTACCCCTTCCACTGAGGTGTCAGTCTGAACTTCACTGAGATCAGTCACCAGATCCCCCTTAGACTCCTCCTGCCATCCACTGCAAATACTCAGCATCAGGGTCTCTGTGTCCTGGTAAGTCTTCATCATGTTAACAAGGTACAACCTGTGCCCCGGCCTAGCAGTTCTAAAATGTAGTTAACATCACTGACCTTCCTTACCACTTTGAAGGATCTCTCCCAAGCTGCCTGCAGCTTATTGTGTCTGACAGGAATGAGAACCATAACTTGCTGTCCACAGCATACTCTCAAGCTCAAGCACCTGTCATACCAGACATTTTCCTGCTGTTGGGTTTCTGCCAGGTTTTCTGGGCCAAGCCCATGAGCTCCCTAAACTTTCTCCTGAGGCTTAGGACATATGCCATAACAGATTCCTTGTGGAATTCACACTCACTCTCCCACTCAACAGGAATCAAATCTAAAGGTCCCCTCACCCTTTGCCCATACAGCAAGGGTGAACATCTGTGGATTCCTGGGGTACCTCTCTGTATGCAAACAGCAGATGGGGCAAATTATTTGCCACACTCTGCAAATGCCTGTAGCATTGTCTTTAATGTAGAGTTTAACCTCTCCATAAGACCATTAGTGTGGGGATGGTAGGGGTGGTCTTTAGGTGCTTCACCTCACAGCATTTCCACAGACAAGCCAGCAGGTCTGACATGAAATTGACACTCTGTCAGTCAGAATTTCTCTTGAAAAATTTACCCTGCTGTAAATCTCTTTCAAAGCATTTGCCACCTTCTCTGCTTCAATGGAGGAAAGAGCCACCACCTCAGGATATCTAGTAGCATAATCTACTACCAACAGAATACACATATTCCCTGTGGAACTTGGAGTACTCAGAGCCCCCACAATAGCTACCCTCTGAAATGGCTCCTCAATCACAGGCAAAGGCCCCAAAGGAACTTTGATCTTGTCTCCTGCCTTGCCTACTTTTTGGCACTGCTCACAGGTCCTGCAGTACCCTGTTACATCCCTTGCAGTCCCAGGCAAGTAAAAGTTCTGTATAATACATATCCTGGTTCACTTTCATATGACCTGAAAAAGGAATGTCATGGACTATAGCTAGAAGTGCCAGAAGATAGGCTCTGGGCACTACCATATCCTGTTTCCTCAACCTCTATCCCTCCCTCAGGGGTCCACTCTCTATATAGTAATGCTTTGTTCCAGTATACAGACTCCCCTTTTCCTTGAGAATCTGGTGCACCCTTAGCTAGCTCCCTCAAGCCTCTTAGTGTAGGGTATGAGAGCCAGTCTCAACTCTGTTTTTGTAACTCTTCCCAACTCCCCTTCCACATGAAGTCCAGTATCCTCTGACACCAGTGCCTCACTGTTAGCCTGGATACTGCCACTCACCTCTGCCCTTGCAGTCACTCTGTCCAAGGGAACATCAGTATCTACCAGCAGCTCCAGCAGCTGTGGCTCACCTTCAGGTAGCTCCCTCTCTGTAAAGGCCACCTCACCAGCCCTGACTTCAGGAGTGGGGTCTGTCTAGGTCTCCCCCAAGCTACCAGCCCCACATGCCTGTCTCCAAGCCTGACTGTGTATAACTGCATGCACACAAGGTACTGCACTATCAAAACAATTTCCTATTAGAACATCTGCAGGGATATCCACAAACACACCTACTTGACTGATACATTTTCCACCTTCCTAGTCAAGGTGAACCCTGGCCAAAGGCATTTGGAATGAGGTCCCACCTAAATTTCTGACTGGAGTGAACTGCCCAAGTGAGCACTGTTCCTCTTTATCCACTGCAGGCTTCATAATGGTTATGTCAGAGGCTGTGTGTCTCTTATCAGTGGCCTGTTTTCCATCCACTACAATTGGATATAAACTCTGGTGATAGTTTGGTTCCCCTCTTATCTCCAGACAACTTACCACTAGCATACTGTTATTCCCACTTGCTGGCACCCCCACCTTTTTTCTCCACCTTGCTTCCATGGACATCTATAAAATACATGGCCCCACTGGTTACATTTAATCCTTGATCCTGGCCATGTACCTGAACTAGAGGCTCCCCCTGTTATTGATGGACTCTGTTGGGGTGGTTTAGGCTGCCCATCAGGGGTTCCCTTATATCCATGTGCAGCACTGGGTATCCTTTTCCTGTGCATAGATGCCCTGCTTAAGTAGAGATCCCCTTTTTCCCCAGCTCACCTGAAGAGTTAAACTCTTGGTCTCCCACCCGGATTCTCATGTCCTCAGGCAAAGTGCTAAGGGCTTGTTCTCTCACCAAAAGGTCTGCTAGCCCTTCAGAAGTGGTGACCTGACACCCACTCACCCACCTATGAAAATAAGTGCTTAACTCATCAATATAATCACATACACTTTCATCTGCCTTACATCTATGCTCACAAAACTTTTTTTTTCTGTAAGATTCAGTGTTAACTTAAAACATTCTTGTAAACAATATTTTACTCTATCATAGTTTAAACAATCAACATAAGACCATTTAGAAATAGCAGTTACCATGGAGTAAGGGGGTCAAGAACCATACCCAGAGCCCTTGGCCAACATTATACTGTTTACATACTCTTTCAAATATATGAATAAAACTATCAAAATTATCACCCTCTGTAAACTGTGGAAGAAATTTACTGCCCTTTATTGCTTCTGGGGTTTGGTTATTCCCTTCCCCATTACCCCCATGACCCTGGCGAACAGTCAGAGTCTCCCTTTCATGTTGATGCTGCCTCTCATTTTCTTCGGCCTCCAAACACCACAGCCTCTCATTTTCTACAGCCTCCAAATGCTGCAGTATCTCTCCTGATTCTAATTCCATCTGTTTTGCCTGCTGCATAGGTTCATAGGCTGGTACTAGGCTATCGGCCCTAGGGCCTATACAAGCCTAGCCACAACAATTCCCTGGCTATTTCTTCCCACAATATTTACTTCTCTGGACCCCTGTCTAGCAGGGCGACTGACATGATCCCCGGGGTGAATTTCCTATCTCCCATCCAATCATCAAGGGTCCTTTTGAAGAGGGCCAATGCGGCGCTCTGCTTGACATGTATGGGCAGTCTATTCTAGATTATGGGAAGTCTCTGGGTCAGGAACCTATCCCTCCAGCATGTTTTTTTCATTGTGATGACAAGGTTTAGATCCCTGGAGTGTGTGGCTCTGAGGGATTGGGATTTCTTTAAGTGGAGCATGTCCAACAGCTCAGGGTTTGACATAGCCTTGTATGTTAAGCAGAGATCGCCTCTGAGTAGACGATATGCCAGAGAGTATAGCTGGAGTTTTTTTAGATGGTCAGCATATGGCATCTGCTTTAGGCCTGTGATTCTTTTAGTGAGGTATTTCTGTGGCCTTTCCAGCTGTTGCAGATGTCTTGTGAGGTACATACCAAATGGGGCATTATACTCTATAATGGGTCTAATGAGGGATGAGTACAGTGGGACAATGATGTCCTTTTTTCTGGATGAAAAGCCCTTAGTGATGAGGTGTGCCACATACAAGGATTTCCTGACTGTTGTGGCGATGTGGTTATTGAAAGTGAGACCAATGTCCACCTGTGTCCCTAAGTCTCTCATCACACTTTCAATGTTTAGTGTACTGCCACCTATGTGGTAATTCATGGGTACATGTTTTTTCCAAAGGGCATAACTATACATTTCTTGGCATTAAGCTTAAGCCCATGGTTCTGGCACCAGGCATCTGTTTCTGTAAGGCCCTTTTGTAGAATATCCACATCATTTGGGGATTCAATAATGGCTCCCAGTTTGCAGTCATCTGCAAACTTTGTTAGCCAGAGTCCCTTAGTGTTGGCCTATATTTTAGAGAAGAAGATGCCAAACAAGAGTGGTCACAGGACTGAACCCTGAGGTACTCCACTTGTCACTTGTCTGGAACTGGATTTGGAGTCGGCTACTTTTACAGTCTGGGTTCTGTCAGTAAGCCAGTTGGCAACCCATCGAGTGACGTAGGGATTTATGCCCAGCTAAGTAAGTTTATCTATGATTCCAGAGTGGGGGATGGTGTCGAAGGCCTTGGTGAGGTCCAGATAGGCTGTGTGGACCACCTTACCCTCGTCCACAGCTCTGGAGACTGATTCAAAGAAGTCAATCAGATTCAGGAGACAAGATCGGCCCTTCACAAACCCAAACTGGGTGGGGTCCAATGTCTGAAGGTTACCAATGTATTTGTTTATAAGTTCCATGATAATATGTTCCATGCCTTTTCAGATCAGGCTTGTCAGACTGATAGGACGGTAGTTCCTGGGATCCAAGGGGGATCCCCCCCTTGTGGAGTGGGATAACTGTAGCTGTGCACCACTCAGTGGGCACGAAGCCTGAGGCGAGGCTATGATTAAACATGACACTTAGGTGAGGTGCCAGTTCATTTTGTAGTTCATGTAGTACACAGCCTGGGATGTCATCTGGTCCCATGGTTGCTGTATTCATAGCTTTGGAGAGTGTGGTTTCTACCTGTGTGGCCGTGATTGCCAGAATTTGGCAATCTTTTGGTACTGTGATGGGCCCTTTAGGGGGTGAGAGGAGGGTGAAGTTGGCACTAAATCAATCTGCCAGGATATTGGCAATATCCTTGGGATCATTATATTTAATGCCATTCTGTTGTAGCTCAGAGCAGATCTGAGCATTGCCATTTAGATTATTGACATAACTATAGAATGCCTTGTGGTTGTCTTTGAAATCTTTGGCAATTTTATTTTCATAACTAGCTTTTGATGATTTTTATGAGGGATCTCAGCTTCTTACTGAGGCTGATGAGGGAGTTTTTTGAATCCTGGGATTTTCCTCTTTTCTGCAACAGTTTCTTCCTTCTGTTGTATAGTTTGTTTATAGCAGGGGACCACCAGATTGGCTTCCTTTTTTGGAGAAGAGCATCTTGGTTCTATTTGGTATGGCATGATTCATGCACGAGTGGATGTGCTCGTACAGTGCCTTAGTGTAGGATTCTGCAGTCGAACTTTCAGATCCCATCTGCATGGGTGTCGTGAAGTTTGTCACTTCTGACTTCAGTAGTATGAAGTTGGCTTTGGAGAAGTTTTTTAAGGAGGTTTCCTTACTGGGGGGTGGGGGTGGGATGTGGATGTCAATGGTGATTTGATTATGGTCAGACCTGACCAATGAGGGGGTGACCACTGGTGTAGAGCATCTATCTCCCATGTTGGTAATGACCAGGTCTAGGATATTGGAGCCCCTGGTGGGACACTGGATTAGTTGATCCAGGGCATTGGAATTTATGAATTCCAAGAACTATTGGGAAAAGGAGTTGGTACCAGAGTAGTTTTCCCAGTTAATGGCAGGGTGGTTGAAATCACCCAGTATTAGGGTGTTTGGTTGTATCTTAATATTTTCCAGTATGTTTAGAAAGGTGTAGTGAGAATCTTGGGGCATGGTGGGGGATCTGTAGCAAGCTACAATATGGATTGCAGTCTTACCTAGTGTTAGTTGCACCTGGAGAATTTCAGATGCATTGCGTTGGGCAACTAGCCTGGAGGTGTGAATATCCTTGGTGAATATGGACACTCCTCCACCTTTAGTATTTCAACCTTGGTTTTGTGGCTGAAAAGTGTGGTAAGAGTTGAAGCCTGGTATTGCAGGGGTGCCCTCTGGAGCCTTCAACCAGGTCTCAGTTACTGCACAGATATCGATGTTCTCCATTTTTAGGAGTGCCTCAAGAAAGTGCATTTTGAGGTTTAGACTTCTAGCATTGAGTAGCATTACCTTCAGATTTTGCATGCTTGTATCTGTTATGGTGGTGGTTTTATCCTTTGAACCTTGCCTAAAAAAGGCACTATAGGGGTGGCAAGAGCTTTAGCCTGTAACCTGAATCCCAGGGGTGCAGGTGCAGACAATCTCTGGCAAAGCATTGTGGTTTGTCGATCATGTCTTCCCAGGCAGACAGATACTGGATCCCCTTTGAATGACACCAGAAGCTTAGCCAATTGTTGAAGTCAATCATTTTGTCCTTATACTGTGGTATCATTCTGGGCAAAGGCAGGATGCTTCTCAGGTCTAGGGTCATACCTGCCTGGGCCACATGATCCAAGAGCTCTTCCCTGTCTCTTTTCAAGTAGTCCAGGGAGGTACATCTCAAGTCATTCACTCCAGCATGGACAATGACAGAGTCTCTCCACTGATTCTAATTACAAACACTTGGCCCTCAGTTCAAGTTTCTTTAACCCCAGATGAATTTGATGTCCTCTGAAGAAAATGTGAACTGTCTTGCATCTAAGGGCTGCAAGTTCCCATCACCAATCTGGTTATCTTCCTGGTTGCTGGCCTGAGCTGTGACTAATGCTGAAATCATTTCCTCTTTAGACAGGTTGGCATGCGCCAGTCCTTTGGCTTTACACACCATGACCAATTGGTTATTTGCCAGCTTGCCATAATCCTTTGCTAACATCTCTTCCTGCTTTCCCTGACTAAACAAAACTAACAAAAAAATAAGTAAAAACTGTTGTGAAAATGAAATTCTTTATGTTCACCATGTGGCTGCTTGAGAGTACACTCAGTTTCAATGACAACTGCCTACAGACTAGAGAAGTTCAATTAACATCCACACCATTGCTCACCAATATGTGACATCCCTTCTCTGGGCCAGTAATCAAGGAGCCTAAATCCTCACCATTGACAGTGAAGAGGAACATTCACTTTGAACAAAAATGGATACACCCAGTATTTCCCAAGGCAGCTCTCTACATCAACCACAATTTCCCTTAAGACCACACAGGGAACACACTCAGTCCAGGGTCTGGATTCCTCTCTTTGTCTTCCTCCAGGTCCCCAGTAAGACTCGCCACTGGCACAGCTATAGAGATGAGTCCTCAGCCAAGTGTCCAAGCCAAGTCCTCTAGCACCCTCTCTGTGAAACCAGAGCTGAGACACACACAGTTTGAGATTTGATTTTCACAGACACACACACACACACACACACACACACACACACACACACACACACACACACACACACACACACACACACCTACCTACTTGGGAAAGGCTGGCACAGATTTACTAGCTATGCCCCCTTCTGCCCAAACTATAAGGTAGTTACTGCCACCAGACACTGCAAAACCAGCTACTCTAAGGCTCTTACAAGGGTAACCAATTATAATGACTGAAATTAATATTAGTAGAAATGGTAGTGTTTTGACCAATGCAGTAAGGCTTTCAGAAGTGGCCACAGAGTCACCAAATAGATATGAGTATTCTCAAAGGTTAAAATATTCTCTAAAGGACCAGCCACAATAAAAAGTTTAAATATATTTAATAATAAATAATAAAAGAACATGAAAATACTAAATATCTATTGACAATAAACACCGGAGTTTCAATCATAGGAAATATTAAAATGACAGAGATGAATAGATTCACACAGATACAGAAAAACAGTACTTAACTGATCTCACTACATTTTCCTGACTGATCTAAAGAACTACTATTCCCTAATTCACTTACTAGAGCAAGGCAAGATGAAGTGGGTGAGAGATCCTTCTTTCTCAGATTACAAAAATAGACTGCCACGAGACTTCAGTCTCATTTAGTATTAAAATATCATTACAAAGCTGGCTTACAGAATGATATCACACACATTTGGTCATATGACGTCTGGTTCCCATACTACCCCCTTAGCTAGAAACTGCTAGGATTTAGCAGATACGTGTCAACAATACCCACACATACAGCTTTTCTAAGCTCTGTTATAGCTTCTGAAAGTCATAAAGCAACTTCAAACTTCTAAATTTCCAGAGTACCAATTTATTCACTGCTAAAGACAATACAGAAGGCTTCCTAGTACTTGTTTTCCCAGACATTTTGTCTCTTGCTACAATCAAAATTGTAAGATAGAACTGAATTTTATTAAACTTTTTATGGTTCCCTAAAAGGAACAGAATAACTTATATTTATCACACTAGATCTTGGGATAAAGGCAGCATAAAATTCCCAGATGTAGAAACTTACATAAGAGCCTCACTGCTTAAGGATGTCATAAGCTAGGTAGACCAAAATTATACTTCTATTTGAAGTATTGGCACTTATTTATATTTTTAAATGAAAAAACACTATTATCAAAAGGTTTTATTAATGAATCTTCTAATAAATTTTGGTATTTTATTTGCCACGCCGTACAATGCAATGTCGCAAAACCTACAAAATCGAATATCATAAACAACACCTTTAATAACTTCAGAAAGATAAACTCCAATGCAGACATTACAATTTGGTTTGATTTACTTGTTCCCCTCAAAATTACAAAAAATGTTCCGGATATGTTTCATTTTAATCTTTTAAATGAATGGGAGAACAATAAATTTGTATGCTGGAAACATTGCATAAGAGACTTAGAAGTTTTAACTGTGCAATACATTATTAAGGAATTCAATCTACAGACACAAGACTGGTTACTATTACAAAGTATAGTGAATTATTCAAAATATCTAAGTAGAATTATTAGTAACACTTCCTATAAAGACCAACTACTTTTAATCTGTTACATATTTGAATTATTGTACAATAATTTTAACTTTAACAATATAATTTCCAAACTGTATGATATACTAATAGGATATAAATCTAAACTAACAAATAAACATTGGAATTCAATAACTAAGGCTTTCTCTCTTAATTATACTTCACTTGAGAAATCCAAATTATTATCTTCTATAAAATTAACATCCCGGGGACAGTATTGGAGTACTTTTAGGTGGAAGTTCCTGCAAAGAGCCTTTTTAACTCCTGAGAATGTTGCAAAATTTAATAAAACTGACAACATTATTTGCTGGAGATGCTGTTCCCCATGTAAAGCAGATTGGATCCACATTTTCATGAATGTGCCTGTTTGAAACAGTTTTGGAATAATATTTAAGTTTTTTTAAGCATTATTTATAGATAATTTTTCGCTAACTAAATAAATAGGTTTATAGGTAGGTACTAGGCTATCAGCCCAAGGGCCTACATATGCCTAGCCAACAAGGTTCCCTGGCTTACGCCACCCAAGAAAGTTATTTTCCTGTGCCACTGTCGAGCAGAGACACAGAAGTGATCCCCGGGGTGTATTTCCTATTTCCCATCCACTCATCAAGATTTTTCTTGAAGAGTGCTAATGAAGAACTTTGCTTGACATAGATGGGTAGCCTGTTCTAGAGTATGGGAAGTCTCTGGGATAGGAATCTATCCCTCCAGCATGTCCTGTTTATTGTGGTGACAAGTTTTAGGTCCCTAGAGCATGTAGCTCAGAGGGATTGGGATTTCTTTAGGTGTAGCATGTCCAACAGCTCTGGGTTTGACATAGCTTTATATGTTAGGCAGAGATCACCTCGGAGTAGGCGATACTTTAATGTAAATGAAGGTTATGTAATGAGCAATGCCAACTCATACTTCTTAGGGACAATGGAAGTCCACCACCTCTCCCCTATGGAAAAGTTTCTAACCCTCCTTGAAGAAGTGACTTCCACAGAAACAAAAACAAAAGAAATGAGAATATTTCAGTTTGTTAATAACCCTTGGATAAAGGTTTCTTTCTTATTTAAACTTTTCATAAAGACCCTAATTCTTTCTGAATTATCTGATGTTTATTATGCATACTTTTTACTACTGTTTTATAATTGTATCCATTTTAGGCCTCTGTAAATAGTATATATAGTTGTAGTGTGTCTTTTTCATTGTTCTTTTATGTTTGGAAATTTTATCCATGATGTTCATATTATTGTTAGGGTCTATATTAGAACATCAAAGTTTCAAAACTTCAAATGTTCTAATATCGGACCCTATCCAGAGAAAGCTGAAAATATCGAAGCAACAGAAAACCGAATTTTTTTCCTAGGGAAAGAATTCAGTTGTCCGTTTCTGTTGCTTTGGTATTTTCAGCGCTGTGATGGAAAGTTACGGGTCGGGTTCAGGTAAGTGTGCAATTGAGTGCGGGTTAGGTTGGTTAGGGTGTGGGTTAGGTATGTGTGCGATTGTGTGGACGTGAGGGTTAGGATGGGTTAGGTGAGTTAGGGTTAGGGCGTGGGTTAGGTGTGTGTGATTGTGTGGACGTGAGGTTTAGGGCGGGTTAGGTGAGTTAGGGTTAGGGCGAGGGTCAGGTAAGTGTGTGTGTGGATGTGAGGGTTAGGGCGGAGTAGATGAGTTAGGGTTAGGGTGCGGGTGAGGTTAGTGTGCGATAGTGACGAACCTTAGGGTTAGGGTTTGAGTTAAGGTAAGCGGACAGTTAGTGGTGTGTGTATAGTTTAGTGTAGGGTTAGGTGTAAGATTTTAGGTGTGTGTGTGTGGATTGTTGTTTGGTGTGCTTGTGTTGTGTGTATGTGTTTTGGAACAGCAAACTTTTTCCCTAGGAAAAAATTCGCTGTTCTGTATGTTCGATGTTTTCAGCTTTCGCTGAATAGGGTTCGATATTAGAACATTCAAAGTTTTGAAACTTCGATGTTCTAATATAGACCCTTATTGTTAAACTTATCATTTTCTTATTTCAATAAAAATATTCGATTAAAAAAAGAACTGTAAGATACAATTTTATGGCCTGTACAAATCAGTTTGATATACAAATGACATATAATTCTTTACAAAATTCCAGCTAGCTATGCTGTGATATGTTCATAGGTTCATAGGTTCATGTTACACATACATTGCCCTACTTCTTCTGGCATAGCTGGCAATACCTCATATCATCACAGGCATATCTGTAACTTTCTCGCCAGTGTTTATTTCAATGGGATGTTTAGTTAAGTTAATTTTACCGAGCAGTTCTAAGAATATTTATTTGCTCTTTAACAGAAACTGTTGTACTTCTAGAGTTTTGACAGTAAGTCATATACCAGTACTTGAGGTATGGACAACAGTTTTTCACCTTATCAAATTTCCTGACCTTAGTTGCTGACTTACCACAGCTTCCTATAGCTGTCTCTGGAGCTTCAACACACTCACATAATACAGTTGTTTGGAGATTCGCTTTCCTGTTTAATTCTATAATTTATGTCACTTAACTTCTCTGTGACCATAAAGGGTCCCTGCTACACTGCTAAAAATTTGTTCAGAGCAAAGTCAGCTAAAACTAATAACTGGTCCCCAACCTGAAACTCGGCTTATTGCATTTCTGTTGTATACTCCCTGCTAGGTGCATTTTCCATATTCATTCATATTATGGGCATTACCAGCATTACTACTTTAAATCTTTCTACTTTCTGTGTCTCTTTGGCAATGTCTAGCAACGACCCTAGGGTGTCTGCCTTACATAAGTTGAAAAGGACTAAATCCCTCTGATACATGTGGAACTCTTCAGATGGCAAATAGGTTGACCCAATTCTTCCCATCTTCCTCAATGATCGTTTGGCAGTTGGTGAGTAGGGTTAAGGCTGTGAGCTATACTCTCTTGTGGTACAAGGTATCATTCCCTTAGCCTTCATTTACCTGCTGTGTCACGTTGAGCAAATCACTTAATCAGGCATTGCTCCTATGACATCCCCTGAAAAGGGGCTGGTGCCTTTCCCCCAAGTTTTTGGGGGGGCATACCTTTGTACAGGTTATTTACTATTTACCGCTTGTACGTTAGCAATCACTTAATCAGCATTGTCTGATCCCTGAAAGGTGTTCATGGGCCACCTTTAACAAATGGTATTAACTTCCTTGCTTAACCTTAAAATGTTAGGCTCATCTTGGCCTTGACCAGGAGGAAGTCGATTTCTAGGTGCTAAGGCTGGGCTAATGTCCTAGGGAATATAGAAAACAGTTACCTGTGATTCTGAAGCACACACAAGTAAAATACCAGACAATTACTGGCATCTACCTGTAACCCTTGAATTTAAAATTATTTCCATAATATTGTAATATATTTACAGATAAATATGCCACTATGCTTCTTTCCAAAATTTTATCATTATGCTTTGTATCAGTATTGCTGGAAAAGCAGGTCATAATTCATAACATCTGCAGACAAATAGCTGTTCAGTGTTTTAGAGATGATTACACTGAGACAGGAAGTTCTTATATTCATGCTCACAGTTTGTGCTATGGAAAGGTTAGTGGTGTAGTGTCATAGCCAAGGACACTTTCATTCATAGTGGCATTCTGTTTTTTTTTATTTTGTAGGGTGACTCAGTGATTGTCAACAGAAGCACTAGTAAACACATGAAGAATCTAAGAGACACTGATACTATGCAGTACCCTTAAATGTGCATTTTGTACTTCATTGTGCACTTCACTGTCAATCAACAGACAGCTTAATTGCATTTCTGATAGTGAAGCACTCAACACCAAATCCTTCCATGCATTCCTATATCTCCGATAGGCAGATAAACTGAAAAAATCATTATTCTGCTTATATTTTGCTTCATTATAATATAGCAAACATGTCTTTGGGAAGAGGGTGATTATAAACCCAAGACTGACCCAGAAACACATAAAACATTATGATCTGGTAAAGAGTAGATTTTTGAACAACCAGTTAACATGCTGTTTGTGCTACATAACTAGTTAAACAAGCATAGAAAACATTTTAGATTTTCATAATCAAAGTTATGCAGTGAGTTTCTGGATACATTCTAACATTATTTTGACTGTTAAGTAATTATACTAAAGTGAGTTTGAGATAGGGATTGTTTAGACTATATAGATTAGAAAGATCACAGAAGGGATGTGTACAACTTGCAAATTATTTATGTTTTATGTACTTAATTTTTATTTGTTTGTTAACCTCCTGTGTGGAGTTAGCATGTCCTCCTTGTCCAAATGGGTATTTGCTGAGTGCTCTGTCTTTTCCTTCCCATCCTAAATGCATGTATTTTGGTAAACTGGAAATCCTTTAATTTGCCCTTAGGTATTCATGTGTTACATATGTGTATGCATGAACCCTGTGATGGACTGGCACCCCATTCAAAACTACTTGTCTCTGCCTTGCATCCATTGCTTTGAGATAGCCTCAGGCTTCCTGTGGCTCTGAATGGGATAAATCAGTTATCTGAGAATGAATGAATGTTTCTTAAATGAGTGGGTGGGTAGGCTGCATGGAGTGTATGTCAAACAATGAAACACATATATATATATATATGAATGTTTATTTCGTAGTGCTAGATTGTGTTGCAGTTCTTTTTGCTTGTATGTGTTTTGGAACAGCAAACTTTTCCCTAGGAAAAATTGCTGTTCTGTATGTTCGATGTTTTCAGCTTTTTGAATAGGGTTCGATATTAGAACATTCAAAGTTTTGAAACTTGATGTTCTAATATAGACCCTTATTAAACTTATCATTTTCTTATTTCAATAAAAATATTCGATTAAAAAAAGAACTGTAAGATACAATTTTATGGCCTGTACAAATCAGTTTGATATACAAATGACATATAATTCTTTACAAAATTCCAGCTAGCTATGCTGTGATATGTTCATAGGTTCATAGGTTCATGTTACACATACATTGCCCTACTTCTTCTGGCATAGCTGGCAATACCTCATATCATCACAGGCATATCTGTAACTTTCTCGCCAGTGTTTATTTCAATGGGATGTTTAGTTAAGTTAATTTTACCGAGCAGTTCTAAGAATATTTATTTGCTCTTTAACAGAAACTGTTGTACTTCTAGAGTTTTGACAGTAAGTCATATACCAGTACTTGAGGTATGGACAACAGTTTTTTCACCTTATCAAATTTCCTGACCTTAGTTGCTGACTTACCACAGCTTCCTATAGCTGTCTCTGGAGCTTCAACACACTCACATAATACAGTTGTTTGGAGATTCGCTTTCCTGTTTAATTCTATAATTTATGTCACTTAACTTCTCTGTGACCATAAAGGGTCCCTGCTACACTGCTAAAAATTTGTTCAGAGCAAAGTCAGCTAAAACTAATAACTGGTCCCCAACCTGAAACTCGGCTTATTGCATTTCTGTTGTATACTCCCTGCTAGGTGCATTTTCCATATTCATTCATATTATGGGCATTACCAGCATTACTACTTTAAATCTTTCTACTTTCTGTGTCTCTTTGGCAATGTCTAGCAACGACCCTAGGGTGTCTGCCTTACATAAGTTGAAAAGGACTAAATCCCTCTGATACATGTGGAACTCTTCAGATGGCAAATAGGTTGACCCAATTCTTCCCATCTTCCTCAATGATCGTTTGGCAGTTGGTGAGTAGGGTTAAGGCTGTGAGCTATACTCTCTTGTGGTACAAGGTATCATTCCCTTAGCCTTCATTTACCTGCTGTGTCACGTTGAGCAAATCACTTAATCAGGCATTGCTCCTATGACATCCCCTGAAAAGGGGCTGCGTGTCCAGTGGGCCTACCTGTTTAACAAATGGGTATTAACTTCCTTAAATGGTCTTTAAAAACCTATCAAAATGCTGCAGTAGGCCATCTGTAGGGGGTGATATACTAATGTTATCAGCTCTGTAACTTTAAAGCACTGCCATAGGTAATGCATACATTTGGATATAAATGGGATCCCTGAGTCAGTAAGTATTTATATTGGTATCCCCAGCCCATATAATAGCAAAACCAGCTCTCTTGCTATAACTTTTGAGTTTGTTTTAGGACATCTGGATATTTAGTGTCATAGTCTAGAATTACTAGTGTGTGTATATATATATATATATATATATATATATATATATATATATATATATATATATATATATATATTATATATAGGAATTCATTACTTCATAACAAATAAACATTATGTGATAGAGGGAGAGAGGCATCACTTAGCACCTCCCCTCCTCTGAAATAAATTTCCTCTGCGGGTTAAAGAATATGATTCAATACCTTCCTTCAAAACTTAGATGACTGGATGGCTGTTCTCAAGTTTACCCTGGGAGTAACTGCCCTCTCCTTCCTTGAGAAAGGATGTAAAGCCTGAAGGTTAGAACTGCCAAGGCATAAGTAGTCTTTGGACTAAAATTCTTGAAATGCCTATGAAACATGAAACAGCCATCCAATGATTCAAAAAAGATTGGAGTCATCCACTTGGGTTGTAAATGAGCAATGAAAAAGTGACCAATGGGTAGAAAGGAATTTAAAAATCAGCTAATGAGAAGTTGGCCAATAGGGTGCCATAAACAGAAACAGCTGTGGAGTGGAGTTGAGACAAACCAGTCCATGCTAGCAATACTTTCAGTGGTTCAGTTTTCTAAGTTTAAGTAATTTTAATTAAAGAATATTCATAAGTCCACATCAGTAGCACGTGTTAAACATGATTTCCAGTACAGTTATTTTCCTCAGGTATGAAACTGTGTTTTTGCAGCACATTATTCCCAAATGTTCTTCTGATGGTGTTGAGGTGCTCATACACACAAGTCCCACATTGGTAGATAGTTTTAGAAATATCAAACTGTCAATATGAGAAGCTTATGGGAACACAGACATCCCGTGTGATTTTATAATGGTTAAAGTCCTCAGCAGGTTTCTCAAAATGTCTTAACTGCACCAGGACATGCTAGTTTAGACAGCAAATTGGCATGCTGCCATGGCATCCAGTATGTATGCTAACAGTTCCAGTTCTGTCCCCGGCCCTGCCCACAAGTGGAATTTGTAAACTGATAGCACAGGTAGCCAGTGCCATATCTGTGAAGTTTTTTTTTTTGTTTTTTCTTTTAATTTTACCTCTGGTTGCATTGTGCCATGCTAGTCTCTGCTTTTGGTGGTTTTTGGCTTGCTTTACAGCACAATTAAGATATCAGATATGCTGGTGGCAGCAATAGCAAAGAACTTGTAGAGACAGGCAGGATATCACTTCGTGGGTACACTGAATGCATGTAAGTAGCAAGTAATTATAAACCTGCATAACTATTCAAGAATTCTCAAGAGTCTGTGAGCAGACATCACAGATAAACTGCACTGACACAGCTGCTGTCTTATACAGCTTATTTTGATTTACTTAAAAAAGTTTTTTAGGCTCATCTTGGCCTTGACCAGGAGGAAGTCGATTTCTAGGTGCTAAGGCTGGGCTGGGTAATGTCCTAGGGAATATAGAAAACAGTTACCTGTGATTCTGAAGCACACACAAGTAAAATACCAGACAATTACTGGCATCTACCTGTAACCGGCCTTGAATTTAAAATTATTTCCATAATATTGTAATATATTTACAGATAAATATGCCACTATGCTTCTTTCCAAAATTTTATCATTATGCTTTGTATCAGTATTGCTGGAAAAGCAGGTCATAATTCATAACATCTGCAGACAAATAGCTGTTCAGTGTTTTAGAGATGATTACACTGAGACAGGAAGTTCTTATATTCATGCTCACAGTTTGTGCTATGGAAAGGTTAGTGGTGTAGTGTCATAGCCAAGGACACTTTCATTCATAGTGGCATTCTGTTTTTTTTTTTTTTATTTTGTAGGGTGACTCAGTGAGATTGTCAACAGAAGCACTAGTAAAAACACATGAAGAATCGTGTAAGAGACACTGATACTATGCAGTACCCTTAAATGTGCATTTTGTACTTCATTGTGCACTTCACTGTCAATAGGCGCTTAACAGACAGCTTAATTGCATTTCTGATAGTGAAGCACTCAACACCAAATCCTTCCATGCATTCCTATATCTCCGATAGGCAGATAAACTGAAAAAAAAATCATTATTCTGCTTATATTTTGCTTCATTATAATATAGCAAACATGTCTTTGGGAAGAGGGTGATTATAAACCCAAGACTGACCCAGAAACACATAAAACATTATGATCTGGTAAAGAGTAGATTTTTGAACAACCAGTTAACATGCTGTTTGTGCTACATAACTAGTTAAACAAGCATAGAAAACATTTTAGATTTTCATAATCAAAGTTATGCAGTGAGTTTCTGGATACATTCTAACATTATTTTGACTGTTAAGTAATTATACTAAAGTGAGTTTGAGATAGGGATTGTTTAGACTATATAGATTAGAAAGATCCACAGAAGGGATGTGTACAACTTGCAAATTATTTATGTTTTATGTACTTAATTTTTATTTGTTTGTTAACCTCCTGTGTGGAGTTAGCATGTCCTCCCTTGTCCAAATGGGTATTTGCTGAGTGCTCTGTCTTTTCCTTCCCATCCTAAATGCATGTATTTTGGTAAACTGGAAATCCTTTAATTTGCCCTTAGGTATTCATGTGTTACATATGTGTATGCATGAACCCTGTGATGGACTGGCACCCCATTCAAAACTACTTGTCTCTGCCTTGCATCCATTGCTTGCTGAGATAGCCTCAGGCTTCCCTGTGGCTCTGAATGGGATAAATCAGTTATCTGAGAATGAATGAATGTTTCTTAAATGAGTGGGTGGGTAGGCTGCATGGAGTGTATGTCAAACAATGAAACACATATATATATATATATGAATGTACAGGCATCAGTTTATTTCACGTTACGTCTAAAGAATTGCTGTCTGCAAAAGCTGTTCTATTTTGGCAGCTCTCACTGGGCCTTTGCTCTGGCTTTACTGAAACTTTCAGCCAGGTAGCTAAGTTAAGAAATAACAACTGATTGTGGCCTTATGTCATGTTTAAGACAAAAACAAAAAAAAACATTACTTACCTATTTGTGGGCAGGATTAGGATTTGTCTATAAACATAACTGATAACATAAATGGTAGGCAGTAACTGCCTAGCTGTGGTGGTTGTGATCACTAAAAAAATCTGTATAATTTATGCAAATTAAGTGCCCCTGATTTTAGCCAGGTGTCCCTGATTTGGACAGGCTTTGTTCCTGATTCTGTCATCTGGAGAATGAGGTATGGTCCTAATCCTTGAAGTTTCTGCTGTCCAGGGAAGAAGTGAAACTGTCAGGGATGTTTATTTAGTGGCAGGTGTAGAAGGCACCACAGGAAAAGGAGTCAGGCGATAGGCCGACATTCTCACTGGTGCCAAGATAGTAGCTAGGTTGTTCAGGCACGCAATGTTGGAGACTTTTCTGTTGACAAATACATTGCCTGTTTCCAAGGGTGCTCAAAAATTCTTATTACCTTTGGTAATCTGCCAATTGTCTTCAGGAGATTTTGTCTGACAGTGACAGAGGTGGAGAACTCAATTCCATTCTTGAGAAAAAATAATTCCACTGACAAATTAGGCGTATAAGAGTTGAGACAATGCATATAGTTTTTCAATCAAAACTTAGAAAATTGAACCATCAGAACTAGCATGGACTGGTTTGTCCTAATGCAATTGGCAGCTCTTTCTGCTTTTAGACTGTTTTAGCTCAAATTCTCATTGGCTTCTTTCTGGAACTCCTTTGGTCCCACTATTAAATTTCTCATTGGTTAGTTATAACCTTAGGGCTGACCCCATTGGATAACAACCCACTGCTGCACCCACTTGTTTTGCGAATCCTCACTGGCTCCTTGTTTTTTTTCTATGTTTTGTCTCTTCAATAGTAGTCATTTCTTGTACATTTCATTTGATTCCTTGTATGTGCTTTGATAATTTTCCCTGGGAGCAACACTGGTATTGCCCACAGTTCCAAACTTGATAAAAAATAAAAATGCAGCTAGCAATTTAAGCTTAATGCCTGGTGCAAGCTTTTTTTTCTTTCATTGAAGAATTTTGATTACCTCAGCCTTAGGGATTGACTGCACAGAAGTTGCACTATTTACAGTGTAAAATGTTTGAGATATAGACCATGCTGTAAAATACAGCCAGCTTTAGGCACCAGTGAACCTTGCAATCTCTGGAGGCCCCCAACCACAGCAAGTTATCTTATCTTGATATTTTGTAACATGTCTGTCAAATCAAGTGGGTAATAATAATTGTTATTTATATCTCCTTTAAAACTCAAAAAATATCTCTGGTTATAGTAACAGCGTTGTATCAATTTACAGGCTTCACAATTCTATTAATATCTTACCAGTGACATTGTGCCCCTGGTTTAGTTAAATCCTACTGATGGTTATTCTCTCCACTAAAACTAGCAACATAGCCAGGTTTAAGTACATGCAACACCCATGGCTGGGGGGGGGGGGGTAATCATCCTTGACTGTGTGGGGGACCCCACAAAAGCTACTGCTGATCTGGGAAAAATGAGGAGAAAAAAATGTATTAATTTTCTGATTACACTCTTTAACCTGAACAGGGCTGTGATATGACCCGGTTAGGCTAAATCTAATAACAAATATGAACAATACAAACACTAGAGAGATCAGTAGCACAGAGTGACTGACCTCAGTCCATACCTTGGATTTTAAGAAGAAATGATGCTTCCAGTCTTCAAGGATGGTTTTCTATTTCAGGAAGTTTTATAAATACTGGCAGAACACCAGATACTATAACTCTCAACTTCTTTGTTCAAGAAGTCTGAACAAAGCCAAAAACAGTATTGACCATACCTCCCAACCGTACCAAATTACTTGGTAAAAAACGAGTTTGGGGGGTCCAAATAATGGGGTGCCATGATTCCCGAGTGGCACCCCTTAATTCCCGATTTCCCAGCACTTTTATTTTGAAAATTTAAATCCTGGCTTTTTTGAGCTGACGTCATCGCACACGTGATGACATCAGCCAGCCTGCCAGAATCAAGCTCAAAGGCTCAACATGCACTCCTTTCCAAATGTTTAGCGGGAATGAGCGACGCGAGTCTGGATGTGGATCTATATGAGCTTGAGCTGCAAGATCTGTTAAACCTAGCACTTGCTCCTACAGTACTTATTACCTTGATACGGCACTCTTGTCATAGATAGTACCCCAAAAAGGCAAACCCCCATTTCTCGGTCACCCACGTCCCCCGGAATCTTTTTTAAAGTTTTTTTGTCTATTCCTTCTAGCATGTCGAGGGATCAGTTGCTAGCGTCCTCTCCTGCTCAGCTGGTGAACCTGGGAATATTGAGGCAATGTTACAATTGCCTCATGTACACAGACAACCCTCTCCTCCTCCCACAAAACACAAATACATGCGAGAGATGCAACTATACGGCCAAACTGGAGGCTGAGCTCTCTCAATATAGGACTGGCAAGACCAGTCAGGAGGAGAAGGTTACCACACACACTATAGACCCAGTCTCACATAGTACCATCACAACCTCAAATCATACACATAAACACACAAAGACATACTCGGAGGCTCTGATCAAAATCTACCAAAACAGCAGAGACCACCAAAGCAGACACCCAAACAACCACCACCTCAGAACACAACACCTGCAACACATAGACCTCACAGTCAGAGTGTCAAACAGTCCCACAGCCCTTAAGGCCAAACACAATGCCAGACACACTAGTCATTGGTGACTCCATAGTCAGACACACTGGCGTCCGCTCACCAGACTGAGTAAGGAGAAGGTCACAGTAAGCTGCCTGTCGGGCGCTAGAATCCGCCACATAACGCAAGCACTCAGGTCTCTCAACAGCAGGTACAAATACGACTCAGTCATTGTCCATGCTGGTGTAAACGACCTGAGACGTACCTCCTTGGACTACATGAAAAGAGACATTGAGGAGCTCTCTGATTATGTAGCCCAGGCAGGTATGACCCTGACCTTGAGCAGTATCCTACCTTCACCAAGAATGATGCCACAATACAGAGATAAGATGATCAGCTTTAACAATTGGCTTAAACACTGGTGTCATTCAAAGGGGATCCAGTGTCTGTCTGCCTGGGATGACATGCTGTACAAGCCACGCTGCTTCGCAAGGGACGGCTTGCACCTGTCACCCTGGGATTCGGATATTGGCAAAGGCTCTTGCCACGCCCATAGTGCCTTTTATAGGCAAGGCTCAAATTCTAAACCTACCACCCTAGAACACAAAAAAGGAAAAAAATTAAGGGTAATGCTGCTCAATGCCAGAAGTCTAAATCTCAAAATGCACGCACTCAAGGCCCTTCTCAGTATGGAGAACATCGATGTCTGTGCTGTGACAGAAACCTGGTTCAAGGCTCCTGAGAGCACCCCAGCACTATCAGGTTTTACCTCATATCATGCGTTCCGGCCCCAAAATCCGGACAATACCAAGAAAGGAGGGGGAGTATCCATATTCATCAAGGACACCCACACCACAAGACTGGTGGCAACGCACGATGCATCGGAGACCATCCAGGTGCAATTAACCATAGGCAAGACTGCTCTGCAAATTGTAGCCACCCTCACAAACTCAGGAACCTCACATGGCCTTCCTGAAAACACTAGAGGGGATAAATGTATCACCAAACACCATCATACTAGGTGACTTCAATTACCCTAATATAGACTGGGAACACTACTCAAGCCCAAACACCCTAGCCCAAAAGTTCCTGGAATTCATAAACTCAAATGCCATGGAACAACTAGTCACCATCCCCACTAGAGGAGATAACATACTTGATCTCATCATCACGAACATGGGAGCACAATGTTCAACACCGGAAGTATACCCCTCACTGGTGAGATCAGATCACAAACTAATCTCGCTGGAGGTCCTCATCCCACCCCCACCTGAAATAAAAAAGACCACAGTAAAGAACTTCTCGAAAGCCGACTTCACACTTCTAAAGACTAGTGTGGTCTCCTTTAAGGCCCCCGAGCCGGCAGAAAACAGTACTCAAGCCGCTGAATCACTTACAAATGCCTTCTACCAGCACCTGCAGGACTGCATGGATAAGGCAATCCCAAGCAAAACAAAGACTCTTTGTACCAAAGGCAAGCGTCTAGTCTGGTGGACCCCAGCCATAAACAAACTCTACAACAAAAGGAGGAAGCTACTACAAGATAGAGCAAAATCCTTAAGAGGTAAGACACCCTTGATCACTATAAGTAAAAAACTAAGAGCTCTCATAAAATCATCCAAAGCAAATTTTGAGAGAAAAATAGCTAAAGACTCAAAAGACAATCATAAGGCCTTCTTTAGCTATGTTAGAAACCTGGGAGGAAACTCCCAGATATGCTCAGAACTAGTTCAAAATGATGTGAAGATTACTGATCCTACAGACATTGCCAACATACTGGCTGACAGGTTCAGTGCAAACTTCTCCCCTCCCCAAAAGGAGAGATATCTATACCAAACGATTGCAGCCCCCAAACATCTCCAACGCCCAAGTGAGAACTGCTTTCTCCAAAGCAAAAAACACAGCATCCATGGGACCTGATGGTGTCCCCGGCTGTGTGCTCCACGAACTCAATGAGGAATTAAACCCACAGCTAGGACAGCTGTTTAATCAAAGTCTTACCTCTGGATACGTACCCAGGGAGTGGCGCACTGCAACTGTGGTCCCACTTCACAAAGGCGGTGCCTCCACCGACCCTGGAAATTACCGGCCCATTAGCTTGACAAGCCTTATCTGCAAAGCCATGGAGAGGATCATAATGGACCTCATAAATAAAGACATATGGAATTTGCAGACTTTGGATCCAACCCAGTTTGGCTATGTCAAAGGCAGATCATGCCTTTTAAACTTGGTCGACTTTTTCGAAACAGTCACCAAAGCCATTGATGAGGGAAAGGCAGTCCATACAGCCTACCTCGATCTGGCGAAGGCCTTCGATACAATACCCCACTCGGGTATCATTGAAAAACTCATCAGCTTAAATGTTAACCCATACATCACAAGATGGGTTGCAAACTGGCTGAGTGACAGAACCCACAGGGTCAGAGTTGCTGGCGCCATGTCAGACTCAAAGCCTGTCACAAGTGGTGTCCCACAGGGCTCAGTCCTGGGCCCACTCTTGTTTGGCATCTACTTTTCCGAAGTACAAGCAAACACAGGAGGGTTATGGCTGACAAAGTTTGCAGATGACTGCAAACTGGGCGCCATAGTAGAAAACACATCTGACGCAGATATCCTTCAGAAGAGTCTCACAGAAACGGATAACTGGTGCCAGAGCCACGGCCTAAAGTTAAATGCCAAAATGCATAGTCATACCCTTCGGGAAAAACAAGGTTACCCCTAGCTACCAAATAGGTGGCAATCCACTGAGCACAGAAGAAGTTATCAGGGACCTGGGGACCCAGGTTGATAGTAGTCTGCCATTCGACACCCATGTAGCTAAAGTAGTTAGGAAGACCTTCTACATTGCCCACCTTATCATGAAGGGATTCTCATCTAGATCAAGGGAGGTCATAGTCTCCCTTTACTCATCACTCATCAGACCAATGATTGAGTACAATGCCCCATTCGGAATGTATCTGACCCGACAATTGCAGCAGCTGGAGAGGCCACAAAAGTTCCTCACCAAAAGGATAAAGGGTCTCAAAAATCTGTCCTATGCTGCCCGACTGAAAGAACTCCAGCTCTATTCAGTCGCTTACCGCTTGCTCAGAGGTGGCCTTTGCCTAACATACAAAGCCATGTCAAACCCAGATTTGATGAATATGCTTCACCTCAAAAAATCTAGATCCATCAGAGCCACAAGGGCGGGAGACTTAAACCTCGACACGGCTATTAATAGGACGTGCTGGAGGGATAGATTCATCACCCAAAGACTCCCTATGCTGTGGAACAAAATCCCGGTATATGTGAGGCAGAGCACCTCGCTGGCCTTGTTCAAGAGAAATCTTGACCAATGGATGGGAGATCGCAGATATACCCCAGGGATTACCTCAGTGTCACTGCTCGACAGAGGCACAGCAAAATAATGGGTATAGTTCCCCATACTAAAGGGGTGGCGTAAGCCACAAAACGATGGGCTAGGCTTGTAAATGCCCTCGGGCAGATAGCCTAGTATGAACCTATGAACCTATGAACCTAAGACTGGAATGGAGAGATGTGAGCTGAGCAGCGCTACTGCCGATAAGAAGGAAGGGGGTGTGAGCTGCCGATGGAGGAATTGAACAGCTGCCATTTCATATGCTGCAGAGTGTGTGTGTGTGTGTGTGTGTGTGTTTGTGTGTGTGTGTGTGTGTGTGTGTAATGCCCCAGGTAAATATACCTGGTGGCTAGAGGAGGTACTCAGGCTCAAACCTTGTGCCTTTGGTACAAGTGACAAGAGCCTAAACTCCATACCCACCACCCCTTGTGAAAACTCTCCATAGTTATGCCTCATATTTATTCTGTTCCTCATAAAATCTGTGGTTTTATGGCTTTTTGTGGCAAGTCAGTGAAGGATTGAATTCAGTAAATAATGACAGGCATTTGACTTTCAGATTTATATTCTACAGAAAATAAAGGGTAACACAAAACCTTTTATTCTAGCAATTTTCTAAGCTTATAAGATAAATATTTGAAATTTGCCCCTATTTTGGGGGCTGTAGTGTATTCCCCTATTATTGGCTTTGTCCGGGTTTTGTTATGTTAACAGGTTGAGAGCTATGATGAGAAGTGAGAACTGAATTCTGTATTCCCCATTATTAGCATTGTCCATTTTTTGTGTTAAGAGGTTGAGAGCTATGGTAAGAAGTGAGAACTGAATTCACTAAATGACAGCCATTTAAGTTCAGGAAACTGCTGATCTGTCATAATGGTATGTTGCTCTGACTGTAGTACACAGGGTCCTGGGTTCATAACTTGGCAGTGAAAGGCATGGTGGCAACACAACATTTTATTCTAGCAACCTTCTAAAATTATACAAGCAATGTTTAAAATGTGTCCTTGGTTTTCGGGTTTTTGTCTCCCCCCCCCCCCCAATAAATTTTGACTTTTTCCAGATTTCTTGTGCTGCCAAATTGAGAGATACAGTTGACTACCAAGTGAATTTTACAAGGAGATGACAGCTTCAGGGGAAGAGGTCTAGTGTTGCTTATGCTGAGTCTGCTTGCATTGTTAATAGCATAAGAGGTTAAATACTTGCTTTTGATGCAGAAGGCTGTGGGTACTACTACCACAGTATTTAGATGCATTGCTAATACTGTACTGTGTTGTACTTTTAAAGGGTGTAACAAGTCAAGGGTGTAGCCAAAGATACAACAGAAGTGAGAAAATGTCATGCACAAGGGCATTTGTGCCTCAGTGGAAAGTGCAAAAATATCATTGACCTAAATTCAGGAACAGAAAATCATAATTATGTTCTGTGCTGCATTTAAACAAGTACAGTACATTTTCCAACATTCAAGATAAAACACATATTTTCCACTGCAAACAGCGGAAAAGCAAGAGTGGCCAGTTCATAAGTGTGTACTAGGCTAATGGCCCTGGTGCCTTTACAAACCTAGCCCATAGGATTACCCTGACATTGTGCCACCCGACCTTAGTTCCCAATGCCTCTGTCGAGTAGAGCCACTGCAGTGATCCCCGGGGTGAATTTTCTATTTCCCATCCACTCATCAAGGTTCTTCTTGAAGAGGGCCAGTGATGTGCTCTGTTATGTATGAGAAGTCTATTCCATAGCAAGGGCAGTCTCTGGGTTATGAACCTGTCCCTCCAGCACGTTCTGTTGATTGTGGTAATGAGGTTGAAGGCACTGGAGTGTGTGCTGCGGAGTGAATGGGATTTCTTTAAATGTAGCATTTCTAACAGAGCTGGATCAGACATGGCTTTGTATGTCAAGTAGAGATCGCCTCTAAGTAGGCGATATGAGACAGAGAACAGTTGGAGTTTTTTGAGTCTGTCCAAATGTTTAAGGCCTAGGATCCTCTTTGTGAGGAACTTTTGCGGCCTCTTCAGTTATTGCAGGTGTCTAGTGAGGTACATGCCAAATGGGGCATTGTACTCGATGACTGGCCTAATGAGGGAAGAGTAGAGGGAGACAATGACCTCTTTCTTCCTGGATGCAAAACTCTTAGTAATGAGATGTGCCACATAAAAGGACTTTCTGACCACAGTGGCAATGTTCTGGTCAAAAGATAGGCTGCTGTCAACCTGTTCCCAGATCTCTTATAACACCTACTGTAGTCAGTGGACAACCATCGATGTGGTAATTCATGAGAACCGGGTTTTTCCCAAAGGGGATGACGACACATTTTTTGGCATTGAGCTTAAGCCCATTGTTCTGACACCAGTCGTTGGTCTCAGTGAGACCTTTCTGTAGGATGTCAACATCACTTGGGGAGTTAATAATACCTCTTAACTTGCAATCATCTGTGAACTTTGTCAGCCAGAGACCCTTTGTGTTGGCCTGAACTTCAGAGTAGATACCAGACAGGACAGGACCCAGGACTAAACCCTGTGGGATCCCACTCATGACTGGTCGGCAGTCTGACTTAGACCTGGATTACAATGATAGTTTTGATGCTTCAGGATGAATGTAAAAGAGGGTCTGTCAGTACTTGGACTAAAAATTGGAAGTCTTAAAACATGCAGTTCACCTAGTTTATTTTGTTGTGCATTTACAGCTATTGAGTTGGTTTGATAACACAAATCAGAGTGAGTCAAGCAAAAAACTGAAATTGAAAATAAGTTTGAGAAGCTGTGTAAGATGTCTGTGGCTTACACTACTGTTATATGTATGCATATGTGTGTGTGTGTGTGTGTGTGTGTGTGTGTGTGTGTGTGGAAGTAAACTTTTATGATTGAAATGTATTTAATAAAATCAGGAAGATGTGTCAAAGAACACATGTATGTTTCTTGTTTTGTATGATTTGAAAAAAGCCCAAAGGTAATGTTTATCCACCACTGGCCAAATACATTTTCTTTGGATGTGGTGTGGGTTTCAATGCTGTTTCAATGAATGTGAGTTTCAAGGGCAGATAACGTTTAATGCTAAGTCTGTTTTCATTGTGAGATAGTATTGTTTTGTTTAGCAGATGCCTATTAGTGTTTGTGCACTGTGCTATAAAATGTAAAAGTAAAATCCAAATAATCATTGTAGAAGTAAAGCAATATGCACATTAGTGTTTATAGTAAATGGGGCAAAATAGCCAAGTAATGGGACATTGGAATGGCTGCAAGGGAACTCTGGTGCCATTTTTTGGTTGTATGTTCTTCAGTTTGCGTTTGAAAGTTGGTATCCCACAATTCCACTGGAATGGGTGGAGTTACATAATTATGTATGCAAGCTGTATGTTAATCAGTGTACAGATTTGTACCTATTTTTCAGAGGCCTTGTCCAGATTTTTGATGTTTCCAGGTTGAGAGGTATGGTACTGACTGAAAATCAGGAACACATTTTAAATATTACTCTAATTCACTTACAAAGTTAACAGAATAACACATTTTGCATCAACATGCATCTTTTGGACAATAAGAAGAATAAAAGTGTGATCTCTGGATTTATTAACTATTTGTAATCCTGAATGATTTACCAGCATGTCAAACTTTTTACAAGAAACAAAGCAAAATTACGAGGCAAAATCATGGATGGTCTTTACTCCTCAATGAGGTAAATAAAAGTGACTAACCCCTGCTGCTATTTGACAACTGCTGAACAATAGTAACCGATCAATTGTGGCAGTACCAGTGTTGTACAATGTATTGCTATTTGCAGAAATACGTGTAAAACTAGTATTGCTAGTGTGTGTGTGTGTGTGTGTGTGTGTGCGTGCATCTCTGTGAAAAAAAATCATTGATTTTTATCTATGTACACACCCAATAATGCCAGAACATATCCATTACACTTCTGGGTATAAGTACAAAATGCAGTTAAGTGATTATATTTCAAAAGTAAGGCATAAAATATATCACAGAACATTCAGACACTTGAACCTTTTAGGAGTCTGGTGGCCCCCACTCCCCAGACTTTATAAATGGATTTTGCAATGGACTTAGTGGGGCTTCTGCTCTCAACCTCACCCATTCTAAAACCAGCCCTGCTCATGTGTATAGAAGGTTGCTGTAGGTTTTATGGGGGCCGGGGATTGTGTGGTCATTACTACTTTAATTTCCATCACAGTCAAACCTTAGAGGTGTGCACAGGAGGTCATTATAGCTTGTGTTTGGGCTGAGGACAGTAAGGACATTATTTCTTTTACGTTTCTTACAAACCTCAGAAGTGTGCAAAGAAGGTTACTATAGCTTGTGTAGGGGCAATGTACTATCTAGGAGCAACAAAGTGAAATACATTACTGCAATCATTTTTTCACTTTCCTTACAATCACACCAAGAGGATCACTGGCCTCAAACAGATGCCCTATGCAGCTCGACTGAAGAAACTCCAGCTGTATACAGTTGCATACCGCCTACTCAGAGGTGATCTATGCCTGACATACAAGGCCATGTCCAACCCAGAATTGATGGACATGCTCCACCTAAAGAAAACCCTATCCCCTCGAGCCACATGCACTAGGGATCTAAACCTCACCACAACAATAAATAGGATGTGCTGGAGGGATAGATTCCCGTCCCAGAGACTTCCCATGCTCTGGAACAAGATTCCAATATACATTAGGCAGAGCTCCTCGCTAACACTCTTCAAGAAAAAACCTCGACGAGTGGAAGGGAAATAGAAAGTTTACCCCGGGGATCACTTCAATGGCTCTGCTGGACAGAGGTGCAGGGAACTAATCTAAGGGGGTGGCGAAAGCCAACACAATTCCGGCTAGGCTTATAAATGCCTTCTGGCAGATAACCTATTACCTACTTATGAACCTATGAATGTAAATGTGTGGCTGCCTTTGGGAGGGGGGGTTAGGGGTGAGGAGGCATGTTATGTATATGTACATCAGCAGTCACTTGAAATACATGACCTTGGCTATTTGAAACTCTGCTTTCATCCCAGTATAACATCATATGGGTAAAGAGGCAGTGACAGTCTTTTATGCGGGGGGGGGGGGTTAGAGAGGCAGGCAGTATTCCCAGATAAGATCTGTGTATCCTCACAACAGTCTGTTTATTATGAGCTACTAGTTTGTCAGCTTTGAACATTAGGTCTTGAGCAGAACTTGTGCTTTCCTTGAAAGAAAAAACAAATAAAATTGAAACTCTTTTCAAACTCATGATTGTTTTAGGCCACCACTGGATTAAAAAGTTGGGAAAGTGCTCCTAAATGCATCCCATAGCATCTATAACCCTATTGGCTTCTGGCCCTGGCTTAATTGAATTTACTGTGCTGGTTTTGGTCAGAAAAGGTGTGCTGAAATAATGCAAGGAAAACTAAAACTGAACAGCTACAGTGAATTTATTCCTTAATCATAATTTTTGTTCAAGCCATCACTGGAGAAAAGGTTGTGTAAAAATAAAATGTTCTTCAGGACATATAGAAAGTCATGACTTCTTGAAAAAAACTAAAATGTTAAGGCAAAATCTGAGAAAAGGAAGGAAAAAGTAATGTGAATGGTATGGGGATCCCAAGATAGGGGAAATAGAGGGGAGCACCAGATAGTCTGTGTGTGTTTGCAGGTGTGTGTGTGTGTGTGTGTGTGTGTGTGTGTGTGTGTGTGTGTGTGTGTGTGTGTGTGTGTGTGTGTGTGTGTGTGTGTGTGTGTGTGTGTGTGTTGGCAGGGTGAAACAGTAGGCAGTGCCTAGGGCACCATTTCATCTAAGCCCAACCTTACACATAGAGTCATTGTTGCAAATAAATGCCAGTAACTGTGAATGTCCCTCTGTGAGATGGGCAAGCATAGTATGGTGCACAGTCCTGTTGTAACACAAGAGCATTGAAGCTCCAGGTCAGTTTGTGCATACTACTCTTAAAAGGATGCAGCATGAAATAAAAGGTTGCTTAGTAGGGGTGTCAGTTATAGGGTGATACTTAGACTTGGAAGTGTCCAGGAGGCCCCAAACGTGATATTTTCTGGGGGGGGGGGCCCAAAATGCTAAAAATGGCCCTATGTAAAAATAATGATAAAATGGTAAAAGTATTCTACACAATATTTATTTTTATGTTGTTAAAATGTATTTGTCTACATTCCTTAAAAAATAAAATGTTTTATACAAATGTAGAAATTGAATCACCAGTACTACTGTTAGCGTAGACTGATTAGCCACACTCCACTGGACTGCTCATTTTGCTTCCAGCATTCCCTTGGCTGAGACCAGAAACCTTTTGTTCCTATTGGTCAATGTATCTTTAGTTATTTGCAGCTCATTTCTGACCCTATAGCATACAGCTCATTGGAATACCCAGCTCCCCTCTAAATCCCCATTAGCTCAGCCACTCCCCTTCCCTATTTTAGTTTTTTTACTGTGTATAAAAATGGTAACATTTTAAACTTGTAAGATACATCTCATAAAGTCTGTAGTGAAGAAAGCATGAAAGCAGTTACTGTTTATCTAAATCTGTACACACACGTGTGTGTGTGTGTAATATGTAGTTAGCGCAGAGGACTAAGGATGTTAACAAGCTGTTTCCTTGGTGCAGGGTTTGATTCTTTCTACTTCAATTTGCCTACTGAATGACTATGAGTTATTTTAAAATATTGAAAGCCCATAACATTGAAATTCAAAACATTGAGACCAAAATCTTGAAAATTCAAAACACTGAAAACTCAAAACTTTGAATTGCATAAGACTGAAAATATATAGGAAACCAACATTTAATATATGCCAGCACAATTACATACAGAAACAAATAAAAAACAAACCATATTATGCTTTTCCAACTATAAGCAGGGGGGAAGCCCCCTGCACCCCCCATGTGGGTGGCTGTGCCCCCACACCCCCCAATACTTAAATATATCAAATCTGAGATCGCACTACACAGAAAAAAAAGCAAACATACCATTCTGCGCTTCATAACTGCCTGTTTAAATTGTAAAAAAACTTTCCTCAACCTTCTCTTAGAAACAGTTAAACATTACAAATTACGATATATCTCTGCGATATTTATCGGAATTTCATAGGTAACCTCAGTCATGTTCCCTTCTATACTACAACATAACACATCTTAGTGCATTGTAGTGTGACCTCGGATATGATAGTTTTACGTAGCAGGGGGTGTGGGTGGTGTAGGGGGCTCCCCCCCTCTTATAGTTGAAGAAGTGTAATATGGTTTGTTTTTTATTTGTTTCTGTACGTAGTTGTGCTGGAATATAGTACATGCTGATTTCCTATGTATTTTCAGTGTTATGGGATTCAATGTTTTGAATTTTCAAGATTTTGGTCTCAATGTTTGGAATTTCAGTGTTATGGGCTTTCAATGTTCTAAAGTGATATATATATATATATATATATATATATATATATATATATATATATATATACATACATATATACACAGTGGATATAAAATGTGTACACACCCCAGGTTTTTGTGATATAAAAAAATGAGACCACAATTAATCATTTCAAAACTTTTCCCACCTTTAATGTGACCTGTACAATTCAACTGAAAAACAAACAAATCTGTTAGGGGAAAAATATAAAAAATAAAAAAACATACAATATGCTAGTTGCATAAGTGTGTACACCTTTAAACTAATACTTTGTTGTGTGTGCACACCCTTAAACTAATACTTTGTTGAAGCACCTTTTGATTTAATTACAGCATTCAGTCTTCTTGGGTACACACCTGCCATCAATTAAAGAGACTCTGATTAACTCCAAATAAAGCTCAGCTGTCCTATTAGGATTTTCCTGATATTTACTCAGTTGCCTGCTACAGCAAAAGCCATGGTTCGCAGAGAGCTTACAAAGCAACAAAGGGATCTCATTGTTGAAAGGTATCAGTTAGGAGAAGGGTAAAAAAAAAATTCACAGCATTGGATATACCATGGAACACAGTGAAGACAGTCATCAAAAAGTGGAGAAAATATGGGACAACAGTGAAGTTGCAAAGAACTGGACGTCCCACCAACAGTGATGAAAAGACAAGACGAAAACTAGTCAGGGAGGCTGCCAAGAGACCTACAGCAACACTGAGGGAGCTGCAGGAACTTCTGGCAAGTACTGGTTGTGTACTACATGTGACAACAATCTCCCATATTCTCCATATGTCTGGACTATGGGGTAGGGTTGCAAGACGGAAGCCTTTTCTTACACAGAAAAACATCCAGGCCCAGCTTAAATTTGCAAAACAATACATCAAGTCTCCCTAAAGCATGTGAGAAAATGTGTTATGGTCTGATGAGAGCAAGGTTGAACTTTTTGACCACAATTACAAAAGGTATGTGTGGCACAAAAACACTGCATCATCAAAATAACACCATCCCCACAGTGAAGCATGGTGGTGGCTGTATCATGCTTTGGGGTTGCTTTTCTTCAGCTGGAACTGGGGCTTTAGTTAAGGTATGGGAATTATGAACAGTTCCAAATACCAGTCACTTTTGGCCCAAAACCTTCAGGCATCTGCTAGAAAGCTGAAGATGAAGAGGAATTTCACCTTTCAGCACGACAGTGACCCCAAGCATACATCCAAATCAACAAAAGAATGGCTTCACCAGAAGAAAATTAAAGTTTTGGAATGGCCCAGCTAGAGCCCAGACCTAAATCCAATAGAAAATGTGTGGAGTGACCTGAAGAGGGATGTGCACAAGAGATGCCCTCGCAATCTGACAGATTTAGAGAGCTTTTGCAAGGAAGAGTGGGCAAATATTGCCAAGTCAAAATGTGCCACGCTGATAAACTCCTACCCAAGAAGACTGAATGCTGTAATTAAATCAAAAGGTGCTTCAACAAAGTATTAGTTTAAGGTGCACACACAACAAAGTATTAGTTTAAGGGTGTGCACACTTATGCAACCAGCGTATTGTCCGTTTTTTTATTTTTTTATACTTTTTTCCCCTAACAGATCTGTTTGTTTTTCAATTGAATTGTACAGGTTACATTAAAGGTGGGAAAAGTTTTGAAATGATTTAGTGTGGTCTCATTTTTATATATCAAAAAAACCTGGCATTTTAACAGGGGTGTGTACACTTTTTATATCCACTGTAAATATATATATATATATATATATATATATATATATATATATATATATACACACACACACACACACACACACACACACACACACACACACACACACACACACATACAGATATGTACAAATTTGGTCAGTATGTATCTCTCTAATGAATTCTGTTTTATACATAGTTTGGTATAGTTTCCTGAAGCGTTTACAAAATATGACAAACTTAGCTTCCCATATTTGCCCTTACTATTTTCCACTCATATATTATGTTTTTTTTTACAAAATAATAGTAAGAATGTAATGATAAAACCCTGTCTCCCAAAATGAAAAAAAATTGGGTTAATGGAACTGTAGTACTGAGGCATCTGTTTTATGACAGGTTTGCCAGACATAGCAAAACTTGCTTCCTTCAACTATAGCATGGATATTTGTGGAATTTGCAGAGATCTGGAGTGGGCTAAATTAAAGTTAAGGAACTGTTTTCCTTAAAAAAAAACATACAAATCACTCATTGTAAAATAGAACTCCTGAACATTGGAAAGTAAGGTACATTGTGTACATGACTTAGACCCCATGTATAACACTTGTCCATGTTTAACAGTCCCTGTGCATTTCAATGGGACTGTGACTCCCGTGCACTGGCCCAGTAATCAAGGAGCCTCAATCCTCGCTACTAACACCAGTGAGGGATGTGCACATTGGGAGGATGACAGGTACACACACACAGTAAAATACAATTTCCCTTAAGAGCACACAGAGATTACAGTCAGTCTGGGGCTGGTTTCTCCCTCTCTCTCTCCACATCCCAAACAAGACTCCCACTGGCAAAGCTATAGGGTTCAGATCTCAGCTGAGTGGTCAAGCCAAAATCTCCAGCACCCTGTCTGTCCAACCAGTGCTTCGTGTCCCTGCCCAAGCAGCTGACACACACTCACACCCCCCCCGGAGAACTCAAGTTAGTTTTTCAAGTGTCCCTTGAGAATCATTGCTTGAGAGGATTGAGCCTATCTGGGAATACCTTACCCTATTCCCTGTTTTGAGAATCCAGCTGCCTTGGCATTGCTGACCCCAGTACCGTGCTGCACTATCCCATCATATGCCTGCAACCCTAAGCTCCACCACAGTAATTTGGTATTTTCCTGGTTGGCTCCCTGTAGCCATAGATCCCCCTCAGACTCCCCCTGCCTTGTACTGTAAATACTCAGCACAAGGGCCTCCCTATTATGGTAAGGTTTCATCATGTTAACATGTTACAGTTTGTGCCCCTGCCTCCTGCCTAGCAGTTCTACCATGTATTTAACATCAATGACCTTACTTACCACCTTGTAGGGTCCGTCCCAAGCTGCCTGCAACTTATTATGTCTGACAGGAATGAGAACCATTACCTGCTGCCCTACAGCATACTCTCTAGCTCAAGAATTCCTCTCATACCAGACCTTTTTCTGCTGTTGGGCTTCTGCCAGGTTCTCTTGGGCCAAGCCCATGAGTTTCCTGAGCCTTGTCCTGAGGTTTAGGACATATGCCATAACAGACACCTTGTGGGATTCACACTCACCCTTCCACTCATCTCAAATTAAGTCTAGAGGCCCACTCACTCTATATGCCCATACAGCAACTCAAAGGGTGAAAAACCCGTGGATTCCTGGGGAACCTCTCTCTAAGCAAACAACAGATGGGGCAAATATTTGTCCCAGTCCCTCTTAAACTGACCTGCAAATGCCAGTAGCATTGTCTTGAGTGTAGAGTTTAACCTTTCAATAAGATCATTAGTCTGGGAATGGTAGGGGGTGGACTTTAGGTGCTTCACCCTACATTACTTCCACAGACAAGCCAGCAGGTCTGACATGAAATTGGCACCTCTGTCAATCAGTATTTCTTTTTGGAAACCTACCCTGCTGAAACCCTCTAACAAAGCATTTGCCACCTTTTCTGCCTTGATGGAGGATAGAGCCACTGCCGCAGGGTATATTGTAGCATAATGTACTACCACTAGGATATACATTTTCCCTGTGTAACTTGGGGTACTCAGAGGCTCCATATTATCCATAGCTACCCTCTGAAATGGCTCGTCAATCACATGCAAAGGCATCAAAGGAGCTTTCACCTTGTCTCCTGCCTTGCCTACCTTTTGGCACTGCTCACAGGTGTTGCAGTATCCTGTTACATCTCTGGAAATCCTAGCCCAATAGAAGTTCTGCATAATATGTCTCTTTGTATATTTTATGCCCATATGACCTGCAAAGGGAATATCATGGGCTATGGCTAGAAGTGCCAGATGGTAGGCCCTGGGCACTACCAACTGCTGTATTCTCAAACCCTCTAGCCCTCCCTCAGGGGTCCACTCTCTGTACAGTAACCCTTTGTCCCAGTATATAGATTCCCCTTTCCCTTGAGAAACAGGTACCTCCCTAGCAACCTCCCTCGGGCCTTGTAATGTAGGATCTGAGAGCTGAGCCTGTCTCATCTCTCTCTTTGTAACCCTTCCCAGCTCCTTTTCCACAGGAAGTCTGGCATCCTCTGACAGCGGTGCCTCACTGTCAGCCTGGGTACTACTAGTCACCTCTGCCCTTGCAGTCACTCTGTCCAAGGGAACATCAGTACCCACAAGCAGCTGTGGCTCATCTTCAGTCTCACTGCTACAGGGTAGCTCCCTCCCTGAAGTAACCACCTCACCAGTCCTGGCTGCAACTGTGCAGTCTGTCTGGGTCTCCCTCAGCCTACTACACCCACATGCATGTCTCCAAGCCTGACTGCGTGTAACTGCATTAATGCATGGTACTGCATTATCAAAATCATTCCCTAGCAGGACATCTGCAGGGATATTCTCAAACACATCTACTTTCTGGCTTCCTTTTCCACCCTCCCAGTCAAGGTGAACCCTAGCCAATGGTATTTGGAATGGGGTCCCTCCTAAAGCTCTGACTGGAGTAGACTGCCCAGGCAAGTAGTGCTCCTCTGTAACCAATGCAGGCTTCACAATGGTTATCTCAGAGGATGTGTCTCTTAGCAATGGTCTCTTTGCCATTCACTAAGATAGGCTATAACCTCTTGTGGTAGTTTGATACCCTTGTTGTCTCGAGACAGCCTACTGTTGGCATTTTGGCATTCCCACTTACTCCCTCTCCCACCTTCTGTTCCCCACCTTGCCTCTGTGGACATCAATATGCTACATGGCCCCACTGGTTGCATTTAAAACATTTAACCCTAAGTCCTGGACATGTACCTGGACTAGTGGCTTCCCCTGCTACTGGCAAATTCTGTTGGGGCAGTCTGGGCTGCTCACCATGGGTTCCCGTGAACCCATTAGCAGCACTGGGTGCCCCTTTCCTGTGCAGTGATGCCCTGCTTGCTAGGTATAGGTCTCCCTTCTTCCCCAACCCATCTACAGTAAGGCATTGTCTATCAGCTAACCAGATCCTCATGTCCTGAGGGAAAGTGCTAAGGGCTTGTTCCCCCACAAAAAGGTCTGCCAGCCCTTCAAAAGTGGTGACCTGACATCACCTCACTCATCTATGAAAATAAGTGCTTAGTTCAACAACATATTCACACACACTTTCATCTGCCTTGCATCTATGCTCACAAAACGTTTTCATATAAACTTCAGGTGTTAGCTTAAAACATTCTAGCAAACAGTTTTTTACAACATTATAATTTAAACAGTCAACATCATATAGTTTGGAAAGAACATTTACAGCTTTAGCATGGAGTAAAGGGATCAGGAACTGTACCCAGAGCTCTTGGTCAACATCATACTGTTTACATACCCTCTCAAACATAGGAATGAAACTATCAAAAGTATCCCCCTCTGTAAACTGTGGAAGAAATTTGCTGACCTTTGTTGCTTCTGGGGTTTGGTTACTCCCTTCCCCATTACCTCCATGACTCTGGCAAACAGTCAGCATCTCCTTTTCATGTTGCCTCTACCTCTCCTTCTCCTCAGCTTCCAGATGTCTCAGTCTCTCTGCTGCTTCCATTTCAAGTCTCTTTAGCTCTGGATGGATTTTTAAGTCCTCTGTGGAAAGGTTGCGCTGTTCATTTTCTGACAGTTGTACATCCCCACGACCAGTCTGATTCTCCTCCTGGTTGCTATTCTCTGATGCAGCTGTGACTAAAGCTGCAATTAGGTCTGCTTTAGTCAGGTTTCCATGCACCAGTCCTTTAGCCTGGCACATCTCAGCCAACTGGCTCCTTGTCAGCTTGCCATACTCCTCTGCTGACATGCTTGCCTGCTCTCCCTAACTAACTAAGCTAACAAAATAAATAAAACAATTGTGATATGAATTCTGAATACTCACTGCATGACTAATTGAGTATAAAACCACCTTCGGTGATCACTGTACACAAGCTACAGGAATTCACTATCCATACCACTACAAGCCAATTAATAAATGATGTGGTTAACTCACCACTATCAACCAATTAATATCTGATGTGGATATCCCACCACTGCCAAACAATTAATATGTGATGCCCGTGCACTGGCCCAGTAATCAAGCAGCCTCAATCCTCACCACTAACACCAGTGATTGACGTGCACATGGGGAGAATGACAAGTACGCACACAGTAAAGTACAATTTTCCTTAAGGGCACACAGAGATCACAGTCAGTTTGGGGCTGGTTTCTCTCTCTCTCTCTCCAGATCCCCAATAAGACTCCCCACTGGCACAGCTATAGGGTTCAGATCTCAGCCGAGTGGTCAAGCCAAAATCTCCAGCTCCCTTTCTGTCCAACCAGTGCTTTGTGTGCCTGCCCAAGTAGCTGACATAAACACACTTTAAGATTTAATTTATATACAAACACACAACCACTCCTGGGGAAGGCTGGCACAGGTTCACTTGCTATGCCCCCTTCTGCCCAGACTATAAGGTAGAAATCACTGCCACTGACCACTCTTATTTATCAGCTACTAACAAGGCCCTTCCCAAAGGGTGACCAATTTTACTGTGTAATGTTACTCTTATCCAAATGGTAAGTGTGACTAAGACTTGAAGGCTACTGGAGTGGCTTGTACAGTACCACCAAATACATATGCAAGTACTTTAAGAGCTTAAATATCTTTTAATCAAAACCAGCCACAATTAACAGGTTTAAATATATTTAATAATAAAAGCACAAGACAATACTCATTAACTCACCACAGTGACAATAGAGTTCGCAATCACAGGAAATACTTAAAAATAACATAGCAGGACAGTCTCACATAAAAACAGAAAACATCTAACTAATCTTGCTATATTCCTATTTGTCACTAAAATAAATATTTTCTAAATAACTTACTTACAGAGCAAGGCAAAGTCCTGGTGATGTGGTCAGATCCAGAACAAAATACAAAATACACGGACTTTCTCTCTGATAGATCTTAAATTAATAATACACATTACTGCTGAATAATCTCATATTACATCATTCTTGTCACCTCTGCCTAAGTTCCCAGGCTAGCAGGAACTTAAAATTTAACACGTCTCTGTTAAAAATACTTCTCTCTCAGAAGCTGACACTTCTTAGAAGCTTGCCTGAAACTGGGAGGCGTAAAACAATTACCTTGGAAACCTGTAATTACCTCTGTTTCCAGACAATAGAAAGAAGCCCCTAGCCTAGACATTCTGTCTCTTAGCTGAGATAAACTAACTTTATAACACATTGTAAAACTCTTTACTTAGCTTATTGTCTTGAGGTTTTGAAAGTTAACTCTGTATGTTCCAATTTCTACTATGAAAACATACATTTGCATTGACATATAGTTTATACACATTTCTACTCTTCCAGCAGGGTGCACTGTGGTTACAATCTTGAAGCTCAGTTCAGAACATATAGTTTTCTTACATTTTTAAGGCAAACGTACAAATTATATTATTCACAAACGACAGAATTATTTACAAAATTCTATCTAGCTGGGCTGGCAGTGTCACATTTCCATATAAATCATATTAATATTTTCAAATGACATATAATTATTTACAAAATTCCAGCTAGATGGGCTGGCAGCATTTCAGTTTATCACAGGGACACTGTAATTATATTATTTACTTAAGTTGTCTGTTGATTACAGTTTAATGTAGTAGCCATAGATTTTTGGGACTGGACCTTCTTGTGGGTAAGTTTCTACTTAAGTTCTGAGGTGATTTTAAATATATTTTTTCTTGTGTCAGGTAAATGGTTTTGTATTAGTTTAGTATTGTAGTGAGGGTTACATGTTTTAAGTTGTTTAGTCTTTTTAATTCTGCAAGAGTGGGTCTATTCTACAAGTAATGCTGTTTTCTGGTTGGTGGTTGTGGCTTTATATTATTTTATGTTTTACTGATTTATTTAATTTTTAAACTAATACCAAATTCAGTATCTAAGGGTTTGGTTTATATGGGTGTTATTGTTTGGTGGAGTGTTGTGTTTATTTTTAAAGCATACATCGGAGGCAATTTCCTTTAGTCTTGCTTAACTGCAACTGAGATAAGGGTTTGGATTAATTGTTAAGATTGGATGGATCTTTGATAATGTGCACAGGATGTAGATGCATGCTTTGGTGATGCACATTTTAAATAAAAATATATACATCCTGTGACAAGAATATGGATTTACGTAATGGTGATATGGGGCACTTCATTAGTATAGTTTTTCTTTGGTATCGCAAAGTACGTCAGTTAAAGTTCTTTATTTATACATTTTTGGTCAGGGTGAGTTTTCCAAAGATATATATTGGGGTCTACTTTCATTAAACGAAAGTGGAATCTGTCTAATATGAATCCGTCGACGCATAAACAGCGAAATGCAATAACGGCGAACACGTAAAACCATGAAATTTAAACATCGAAACCGCAATAGCCAGCCAACCCCACCACCTGTAAAATACTACCTACGCAAACACAACAAAAAATGCATACATACACTAACCAAAACCCTACTACTAACCCTAAATTAAAGCACCAAAACCCCCCTACACTAAACCCCACATACACAACTATCTCTGCACTACCCTTAACCGCTCCCTAACCCTAAGGTCCGTAACTACTGCACACTTACCCTACAGAACTATACCCATACAAAGTAAATATTCCACACACATACACTTAACAAAACCCTACACTAAACCTTACATACATTACCTATCTATGCACTTACCTTAACCCGCACCCTAACCCTAAGGTCCATAACTATTGCACACTTACCTTATGGAACTATACTGCAGACGGGCCAACCATGACAATTCGACATTTCCGATTTCACTATTTAGTGCTTTTGACATTTCCACGTTTCGCTGTTTACGTGTCGACGGATTTGTATTCGACGGATTCCACTTTTGTTTAATTAAAGTAGACCCATATATTGTACTGTGTTGATTTCCTTGGGGAAATTTTAGTATTTATGCTGTATCTAGGACAGCTGAATCATGGGGAAAATCAAAATGAAAACATGCTCTTTAAGGTACATTCTGTGATTTCTCCAAGTGAGATCCTAGAATTAGGGTATATAGGTAAAGGTATGGAAACACAAGGACATAGGCGCACACAGTCACACACAACGCAAACATCTGCACATACAAATGAATGATCAGTGTAATACAGTACACCTACCTCATCAGCATCTTACTAATACTCCCAGCTATCTTCTTCATTCCTGCCCAACTATATATCACACCCTGAACATCACTACAGCCACTCGCTCCAACATGTGTTTCAGTAGAATATTCCATTTGTTCAACACTCTCTCCATGAAGAACTTCATTTCATTGGCTATCCTGGTCTCTTTTCACTCCTCTTCTTGACTTTTTTTTTCATTACAATGCACTGTTAATGTTTTTCTTATCAGATGAAATCATATAATTCTAAGACAAATATATATACATTAAATATTATAAAATTAAGTAAACATATAAATGCATTTATCCTAAACTGTTTAATAAGATTTGTGGTTAAATACATAAGATGTGTAGGTATACCTTTGGAATGGAATTACACAGAATTCGATAACGCCTATACTAAGTGTACACCATTCTAAGTGAACAGACAATACAGGCATAACTCATACTTTCTTCCTCCTAATCTTAGTTTTCCTACTGATTTTCTTGCAGCTTTAAATATTGACAGGGATTCATAAAGGTTACCACAAAGTGTAGACTACATGTACACAATGTAATCTTCCTGAGTGAGTAGAAAGCACAAAGAATGTGGTAGGGATGTTCTTGAATACATATCATGTACACATAGCTGGTACTAGTTACCCGCAGCCATGGGGAGCCCCCGATTATCTCCCTGAGTATGAGCGCCCCACATGAAGCATCCGTGGGTTTCACGATCTCTTCCGCTCCTTGCTCAGTGCCTCATTCATTTGGCTGTATAGCACCATTGTGCGATTCTGTTTTTTTTTTTTTCTGAAAGAACTTGCTTTCTTGACTGCTGTAGCCAATCAGATCCCCTGCTTCACTTGTAAGCTGCACTCAATCAGGTCCGCTTCAGTGAATCAAGGGACCTGATTGGCTGCAGCAGTCAAGGAAGCAAGTTCTAATTTCCTGATTGGCTTTGCTGTAATCTGTGGTCTGTTGGGTCAGTTCTGTGGATTATCGGCATTAGGCACACCTCTAAACTGCCCAGAATTTTTGCTTCATATTTTTGGTTTGTTTTTCATAAAATTTGTGGTTTTCTTATAAATCAGTGAGTACTGAAATCACTAAATAATGGCAGACATTTAAGTTTCAGACTTTATATCCTTCAGAAAATGTATGCTAAAGCAAAGCATGAAAGCAAGTTTGTAACTTTATATGAGCAATATTTAAAAAGTGTCCCTATTTTTAAGCCTTTGTACCCCCAATATTTTTGGCTTTGTCCAGATTTTTCATGCTAAGAGGTTGAGAGGTATGGCATGAGGATGGATGGAGGATGCAAGTTTTTCTGGAATGACCATGGGACCAGCAAAGCAGCTGTATTTTAACTGCCCTTCTAAAGGCATTTTCTAAAAGATCTGAAAAACTGTCCTTTTGTGGGCAATTTAAAAGGGCTAAACTGGTCTGGTCTGTGTGTAGGAGAAGCAAGCAGAGGATTAGTAGCAGCCTTCTATCAACTGCAGAAAAGGTTAGTTGCTGGGTTTATTTTTAATTTTATCTTTTGCTGGAGGGAGCGAGGAAACCTAGGAGAGGATTGTATAACTTTTTTTCTGCAGAGTTCTTATGGTAAGATGATTGGGGGGTGAAGGGCTGTGGTTGGAATAATTTTATTTTACCTTTGTCCAGAATTCTTCTGCTAAGTGATTGAGGAAGCAAGGGTTGTCTGTAATTAACGTCCAGATTTTATGTAGTTTTTTTTAGCTAGTCTTGCATAAGAATATTCATTAATGCATTTTTGTTTTGTGTACAATTGTGCTAAAATATTGATAGTGGGGGGACAGAGGTTGTGAGAATGCTGCAGAATGTACAGATGTTTTAATGTATACCAATGCAAACCCTGTTCTGCTAGTATATTGTGTGTATACCGGCAATGTTCACAACTATGCCTGAAGCTACACCTTTGTTCTATGACAATTTTTGATCTGTCCAGAATTATTGTGCCGAGAGGTTGGGAGGGGAGTTAGCAGCTGTGAGAATGTTGCTGAATGTACAGCTGTTGTTTTAACATATATTAATGCAAACCCTGTTATACTAGTATTGTGTTTAAAACTATCCCTGATGGTACGCCTTTGATCTATGATCATTTTTTTGTTTTGTCTGGCATTATTGTATTAACAGGTTAGTAGGGGGGTTACGGGCTGTGAGAATGTTGTGTAATATTTAGATGTTTGCCTTGTATTTGTCTCTTTTCATTAAAACATCTGGGGTTACACAATGCATTTTACTGCAAAATTTGTTATTCCAGCATCTTTGTTTACTCATAAGCACACTGTTTTTAATGTTATGCCTTTGTGTTTTTATTTTGCTTTCACTTCATCTAGATTTATTGTGCTGATATATTGGGAGGTAGGGGCTGTGTGAATTCTGCAGAATGTACTGATGTCTTAATGCATGCCGATGCAAACCTTGTTCTACCATCCAAGTTGATCATAGCAAAGTTTTAAACTATCCCTGCTGTTACGCCTTTGTTCTGCAGTTTTTTTTGTTTTTTTTTTGGCTTTGTCTGGAATTGTTAAGCTGAGAGGTTAGGAGAGGGGAAGGGGCTGTGAGAATGTCACACAATGTTTAGATGTTTGACCTGTATTTTTGGTCTGTTATTCATCAAAAATGTGGATTCATACAATGCATGCTACTGGAAAAATCTGTTATTTTACCATCTTTATTAGTTCATAAGCACAGTGTTTTAAATCCCTAATGTTACGTCCTTGTCTTTTTTTTTTTTATTTTGTTTTTACCTCCTCTAGAATTGTGCTGAGACTTTGGGGGGGGGCTATGGGAGTTCTGCAGAATGTACTTATTACTTTAATGAACGCCAATGCAATCCCTGTTATTCTAATATCTTTGTAAGCTTATAGTAATGTTTGTAACTATCCTTGATGTTACACCTTTGTTCTGCAATTATTGTCGGCTTTGGAATTATGCTGAGAGGTTAGGAGGTTGGTAGGGGCTATGAGAATGTTGCACAATGTACAGATGTTTGTTAGTTTTGGTATGTTCATCACAAATGTGGGGTCACACAATGCATGCTGCAGCAAAATCTTATTCTAGCATCATTATTAGTTCATAAGCAAAGTATTTTAAATTCTTAATGTTCAGTCTTACTGTAGGGCTGTCTTCATCATGTGTGGTTGTCTATGTCCTGTGTGCTAGTCTGTGTAGCTGTCTGTCTTGTGTCTCTGTACTGTGTAAGGGAGTCTCTGTGGATGTCTTTGTGTACCTCTGTGGGACTGGCTACCTTGATGTAGTACACAGGCTTGCCATAATGTAACAACATTACTACTAAATGCCAGACAGTGTGTGTGTGTGTGTGTGTGTGTGTGTGTGTGTGTGTGTGGCTACCTTGCTGTGGTACACGGGGTTGTCATAATGTAACATTGGTACTAAATATCAGTCAATGTGTCAACCTCTGTGTATGTCTACCTTGCTGTGACAGGGGCTTGTCATAATTTATTGGTACTAAATTTTATTTAGTTTATTTATTTAACATTTGTTGGCCGGGAAAGTCTGACTATGACAGAACCTATTTTCAGCAAAGGCCCGGGGAGAAACGCTGCAGAAGCATGTCTTTGGAATGTGGGAGGAAACCCACATGAATGCAGGGAGGACATGCAGACTCTGCACAGAGGACACCCCAGCTGAGAATCGAACCGGAGAACCTCTTGCTGAGGGGCAACAACGTTAACTGCTGTACTTCTGCACAGACCTAGTCAGTGTGTGTTTGTACCATTGTGAGTGGCTACCTTGCTGTGGTACAGGGGCTTGCCATAATGTAACATTGGTACTAAAATGCCAGTCAGTGTGTATCTTGACATTTCAACCCTTTTCAATGGTCTGAATGTAGTAACACTACACACTGATTGTTAAATGGTGCTGCATGAGCTTGTTAGGGAAGGGGCATGATGGCAGTGTGGTCACACTTTTTATATTCTCCTGAGTAGGGCTCCGAACTTGAAACTTGCTGGAGGCCTCCAAAATGCTAGCACCGACCCTGCATGTGCACTTAGTGTAAAAGTAGTGTAAGCTTTATTGAATGTGGCCCAGTAAGCTGTTTTATTTATTTATTTATTTGCATTTGTTTACCGGGATGGTCCAGCTGGACCAGAAGTCCCCATTTTCAGTGGAGTCCCAAGGAGAAAAACTCCACATATATAGACATTTCATGTACAATACAGAATTCAAATTAATAAAGACATTTAGTACATATTATTGGCAGCTTATACAATTGATGAAAAAAACAGTACAGAAGTAATCATTCTCAAATCAAAGATATTATACAAGCAATACAAAGTATTTACATAAGAAAATTCCATATGTGTAGTTTTCAGCTAGCAAAATTTATATATAGGACACTTCATGCAGTGGGTGCAAAGCAGATATAGGAATTAGTTAGAGACTAGGTAATTAAATTTTTCACACGTTTAAGAGGTGTAATAGCTGAGCAATAGGCTATATGAGTCATGCTGCAGGAATTAGCAAAGTCGGTGGATATTGTTAGAGATACAAGTGGTGGTATGATATAAAGGTAGGCTGTGAGAGTACCTGAACGTCTCGCCTGGTTCAATGGTAGGTTTATAAGGGTTAGGAAGAGAAGGAAGTAGACAGGAGGGATCAATGGTAGGACAATGAGAGTTAGTAGAAGAGGGAATTGGACAGGATGTAGAGGTGAGTAAGTAAAAAGACAGGTGGATGTGAAAGGATGCCAGAGTAGTAGAGTTGGGGTGAGAATAGTTGTGATGGTTGAAGTTAGGTTATATGAGATGTGGTGTTAGCACATGTGCACAGCCAAGATGAGGAGAGGTGTTGTTTCAGAGATGTCTTGAAGAGGGTTACTGAGCGGGTGGATCTAAGTGTTGGGGGGAGGGAGTTCTAAAGCTTTGTGATGGTAAAAGAGTAAAGCATCTGGCAAGCTGAAAATTTGTTTTTTTCTACATTTACGAGCACTTGGTTGTTGGATCGGAGTGGTCTGTTAGAAAGGTATAAAGTAAGTATAGAAGATAGAGCAGGGCACATGGATGGTTTATGAATGAGTTTGTGAGGTGTAGTTAGTTGGATAAAGGTGAGAATGTTGGGGAGTTCAAGGCATTTTAGGTTGTGTAATAAGCAGTGGTGGGATGAGTAGGAGGTATTAGTTACAAACTTAAGTTTGTTGTAGCATGAGTCTAGTTTGGACTTTAGAGAGGCCTGAATGTTGGTGAGGAGGGGGGCACTTTATAAAAGAGAGGGTAATAGAAAAGAAGAGGTAAGGGAATGTCAGGCTGATGCACTGAGTAGATGTTTGTGTTGGTAGAGAGTGCCAAGCTTTTGATGTGTCTTTTTGACATTGGACTGGATGTGCAGGTCAAATGTGAGGTTTTCGTCTATGATGCAACCTAGGTGTTTTGTGATAGGTACAATGTTGATGGTAGTACCATTTAGGGAATGAATGGTGAAGTTCTCTTTTTGTAGGGGTGTGGACATTTTCGGGGCAAAAATTACTAGTTTGTTTTTTTTGGGGTTCAGGGCAAGATGATTATTAGACATCCAAATTTCAGTGGTGGTGAGGGCGTTTTGGGTGAGTTGGTGTAGCTCTGAAAAGCTGTTTGCAGTGCAGATGATAGTGGAGTCATCTGTGCACTCGATGACTGAGTCTTGAGAGAGTGTGGTGTGGAAGTTATTGATAAATATGCTAAATGGAAGTGGGCCTTGAGGAACACCAGTAGTGGTGTTTAGGAAAGGGGAGTTAAGAGTTCTGCCATTTAGTTGATTGTTGCCTGTTAATGAGGTAATTAGTGAACCAGTTTAGCGTTTGAGGTGAGGTACCTATGTTAGAGAGTTTTGTTAGAAAGACAGAGTGGGATATAGTATCAAAAGCTTTAGAAATATCAAGAAATAGTGGTGATACAATTTTGCCAGCATCACAAGCTCAGCTGCCAGTGTACATGAAGGATATAAGGGCAGTGGTGGTGCTATGTCCTGGCCTAAATCAATGTTGGGGGGGGGGAATCAGATGGTGAAGAAGTTGAGAATGAATACATTTTTCCAAAATCTTAGAGATGGGTGATAGTACAGCAATGGGGCAGAAGTTGGTGGTGTCTATGTTGGGGCCCCCCTTGTGTAGAGGGAAGATATAAGCTTTTTTCCAGATGTTGAGCATATAGGATTCTTGCATAGATCTGTTGAGAAGTATGCTGATAGGTAAGCGACTGAGTTGGCTGAGATTTGCAAGTATTTGATAGTATTTTTGATAGTCTCAGGGGCATTTGTGCATGGTTTGAGTTTTAGAAGCAATTTTTTAATAGTCGAGGTGGGTATAGGTGACAGAGTAAAGTTAGGAACAGGAGGAGTACTGGTGTTAGCTGTGGAGAGGTCTGTGGTGG